>NC_135482.1:113672768-114018484 GCF_052094955.1 Ictidomys tridecemlineatus
TATATAGACACACACTCTCCAGATTTTTCAAAATATGAAATATATGTGTCTTATTATACACTCCCAAATTCATTCATGTTCATGTATATAAATTTATAATCAAATTTTCACAACATTATTCTCAGAAATATTCATCCACCTGAAATACATATTTGTTTTCTAGTACTAAAAACTAACTTCAGTTAATGGTTCATAGAAATCCAAATATTTCTAAAGTATAACATCAATGCAAGTAGATTCCTATGAGACATGATGTGTGTTTTGACGTTCCTTTTTATTCAACACTGGTACATTACTATTTCTTAAGTTGATGCACATCATTGTATATATATATTTCATCCACATGTTCACAAATTTCCAGGCATTTGGTTCACGTTCAATCACTTCCTGCTTCAGAACACTTGTACTCCTGTATGTTTTTTGACTGGTATTTTCAGGAGACTTTTTTAAAAACACATTATTTTCGATTTCCATAATCACTTTTTAAGCAAAACTTACACACCCTTCATGGAAAACCATAACCCTAATATTACCATTAGATGTATAACTGGTTGGAATGAATGATTGTGTATCAATATTAGATTTCCTATATATTTATAGATATCAATGCAATCCATTATTTAAATTGAAACCAATTATGTTATTTATTCACAGTATGGTCTATTCATGCATAATCTCTATATTCATAGACACAGGGTACATCTATTTGTGCCCCTAAATACTAATTAATATGTCTTCAAGATATTGCTACCAGAAATGGTGGAAGAAATACTCATGTCACCTGATCTACATATACATTTTATCACAGTGATATTCTGGACACAAAATGCAATGTTCATACTTATGATTGTACCAAAGGCTAAATGGAAAGTGAGCATGGATTACTAAAAACATCCTTGTCCAGGATGCCTAATGCTCTCAAATGTCAATCCTATTGGTGACTACACAGTTGCTTCTTCCTAAGATTATATATTCACCCTCAACCCTGTTGAAAATATCTAATCCTATCACTCACTTTATACTTTGCCTGATTTCCTAATGTCTCTATGGATATTTTCTACATAATTTCCCCAGTTCATCATTGTGACTGACTCTTCACATGTGCTGACATTTACATTCACTCTCTAACTGACAACCTACTGCTAAAGATCTTTTGGTTTAAATTTTATACTCACTCTTCTTCCTAAACCGACTGACTTTCTTCCTAATCCTACCTACTATTCCTTTTTGACTGGATGTTCTTTTTCACATTCAATCATCCAAGGTACAAGGTCTTATGCCATTGTATATGAATTTATCTGAGACATCTGTGCAGAATGTAATTCAAAGCTAAGTATCCCAATCAAGGGCCCAATGTTCTTCTTGGCTTCAAATCTTACTTTCATTTCTGTTTTCATACAGATATTTCACCTATATATAATTATAAATATCGCAGGTTCCCAATACCATTTTCATCCAGCAGAATGATTCCTAACCCAAATGGAACATGTTCTTACAACTAACCATACAGTTTTCCCTCAATCCAAATTTACAGAAGAGCAGGGACAGAGTTGGTATTACAATACAAAAATATAGGGCAACTGCCACCTGCTGAGAACCTCAAAGGTCCATGCAGAAATGATCCCTGGAGAAGATGTAGGCAGCTATGAAGGACCTGAGAGAGCAAAAGTCATCTTCCATGGCAAACAACCTGGTCAGGATAAAGGGATGTGTCTGAATGAGCCTCTCTCTTGTTAATGTAGACAAGATGGACCAAACCAAGCCTGTGTGGAGAGCTGTTCCTGGGTGCCCATGGTGGATATACCATTCTAACTTGTGAAAGTGTCACAGGAAGCAGGGGCAGCCTCCTTCTCATGGGACCCTTGGAAGCAACTGTAAGGACAGAGTGGTTGCCAAGCAAGTGACCTCATTCAGTTCCTGAAAGAAGTGACCTCACCTCACATCCTTGGTGATGGAACTCTCTGAACTTGGGATCCAGAAAGCAAGGCACCCAGAGCCAGTCCCATTCCCAGTCCCAGTAGGCTCACTTGTTTGGATTTACCAAGGAGAGAGTCAGTCTTTCTTCGTAGCTACTGATATGAGGATGGCCAAATGCCAGGAAAGCTCTGAAGAGCGGAGTTTTCTGAGAAAGCAGGTAGTGAGTGGTTCACCTCTGGCTCCTGACAACTTCACAGACTTGGCCAAGGAGGCCAGATCTGAGAGAGGGCAGGCCATTTTGGGGGAACATAGTATGGCCCACAAGTCAGATGACACTCCAGAAAGTAACAGACCTACTTGTGGGAAAAAGGTGCCTTTGTGGGTGTGTGTGTGAGTTTGAGGTTTTGTCTCATGTTCTGAGAATAGGTAGGAAAAGCGGTTTGTTTGATTGAAAGTGGACTGTTTCTAGTAAGTCGTTTGACATGGGAGTGTTTCTATGTCTGTGTATCCTATTGTGTCCTTGGTTGTGGACATTAGAAAAGAGAATGCATCAATGGCTGTGTCCTGTCTAGTAGAAACCTTCCCAGCATTCAACCTGCCCAATTTATGAATTTACTGCAGCTTGCCTTATGGATGGGCAACACCTACTATTTTTCTAAGTTCCTGTTTTCTTCCTGAATTATGGCCACTCTCCAGAATAGGCTTATGGTTTTGTGTCCAAGATATGTACCACCTCCCAGCTCTGTGACATGGCCATGTACTGGATAACTGAAAAAAATAGGAGCATCTCAGTAAACTCAGGTATCAATGTGACCAGTGAAGTGTCCGTGGAGAAACCCTGGTTTGGGCCTTTTGCTTACCTATTATTCTGTTGCCAGGAATGTCAGGAAGGTCTTTGCCTCAGGCCAGCCCTTTGTGAAGCCTGAATAAAAAGGTTTTTAAATGGAAATGAATGGGCATCACCTGTGGCTTTTTGCTTAATTGCTTTGCAAAGGGACGTGTCTGAATCAGCCTCTTGGCCCCTTGTGAGGCTGTGGCTTAGATTCTCAGCACCTGATGGATCAAAGAAAGATCCCATGTGTTCATCCAAAGCCAAAATGGCAAAAAGAATAGTTATTGAAGATGAAGTCTCTTGCCTTCCTCTGTAAGGTTCCTGACTTCCATCAAGTGAGAATAGGGATCCTTTGGGTCAAATGAGTTTTTCAAAGCCCTGCAAAGGCTAGCCCATAGGTGCTTGGGTTTTCTCATGACTCTAATTCACACAAAGAATCCATGCCTGACAGTCAGTAGGTCTCAAATTGGAGAAGAAGAGCAGTATTAAAGGCAAGCATATTTGATCACTCTTGCTTCACAGGAAGGGTGTCCAGGCCACCCTGAGATTAGGCAAATGAGGGGCAAGAGAGCTCATTTTTGACACTGTCTTGGGCTGTGCCCGTCATTGAAACCACCAGCCAGAGGTTATGATGCATGTCTATATGGAAGAAGATAAAGGCCATGTGGCAGTGTTTTGGTTTGAATTTTGCTCATTTGTGTGGAGGTTAAAAGGGATGACTGGGTCCACTTGGGCTTCAATTCTGGCTTGATTCCCCTTGGAGACTGAGTTCTTTTAACTTAACTCAGAGAAGTATTGCCATGAATTGTGTTGGGATTTTAAAAGGCCATACATGAGAGTCACCCTTTGAAACTGAGATCTAGGCCCAGGGTGGCTTTCCACAGAGCACTGGGAATCTCAGCCAGGATATCACATGATTTTATTCTTAAAGACCTGGCAGCCATAGTTGAGAGTCAAAACACACATGGACCTCACATTGTAGACCTCAATGGGCCTGGCTTCATATGACCTTTTGGCCACTCTTGAGAATTTTTGCCTCTGAGTGTTTCTCTAGAGCTTTCATTGAAATGAGCTTCCTCACCATTTAGTGGTTCCTGAGTGAATAGAAACCCACAGTGCCTCCAAGTTCAACATTGAAAAATGGCTTGATAAATACCATGAAATTTTCGAAATTCCCATGACCAGGTGGCACTGGAGAATCTTTGGATGTGCTGTTGCTAATCATGAGTGTACCAGACAGTGCCTTGATTGAATCGGTTTCATGAAAATGGTGTAGAAGAGAAATGCCAGTAAGTTGGAGCCTGATGACTAGTGGGGGCCAAGAGCAGTGGTGTGCAGGTGTGTGATAAAACATCTGTCGTGAAGCCATGTGGATCTGCCATTGGCTTCCAAATGGCTTGTGACTGACATGGTGCAGCCAGAAGACCCTTATACGTAAATACATCTTGTTATATTGAGAGGTTTCAGGGCAATGTTCAGAATCAGGTTGCTATGGTCAAGGGGGCAAGCTCTGTGGGATAGAAACCTGGTTGGTGCATTCTCCTAGGACCCTGAGTCAGCACACGTGACTGAGCTCCCTCCAGCACTGTGTGCCAGTTGAACTCATTGTATTTTATGAAGCCAATAGGAAACTCCCAGTGAAGCAGCAAGAAACACCATGAAAAGTGGAGGATGACCAAATGGCCTCACAGTCCACATGGGGAGACACTTAGACCCCAGTGGCCACAGTTCACCTACACAGAGAGAATTCAGCACTGTTGCCTCATGTTCATTGGAAAATCAGAAACCATGTCCTCCAGGTCACATAAATGCAGACCAAGCTTTGATGGTCTCACTACAAAGGAAGCTACACTCTGACAACATCATATATTTTAGGTGCCCAACCTCAAAGGCACTTTCCCAAGAAGTCTTTAGGCCAGCAGAGCTCCATGTTTGTTGAGTGTCCACCCTGTCCCCTACTTATGGAAACTCCTCTACCATTTACAAGGTTGTGAACTCCTGAGCATTTTCCATTGCAGATATTTATTCACAGATTTTCTAACTCTTCTCCTGGAATTGTGTCTTACTTGGGGCCAATGTAATGTCAAGGCATTGTTCTGGATGAGAGTGGGAAGATATTTGTGTAGCACATAATTGCATACACATTGGATTCATTTTCATATTTTCCATTGGAAATACTGAATCCCTGACACTAATCCATAACCTACTAGTCTCTGATTACGAATCCTGATATGATGGAGGAAAATTACCCAAACACAATTGCAATATAAGCAGTTCAGAGGAGGCATGGTGTATAGTTGGATTTTCCTTTTGCATTATAAAGTCAAAGTGTTACAAATCTAGTCCAATTTAAGAGAAACAGTTCTCCATGTGTTTGTAAAATTAACAAATATGTGAATTTCTGTCTCCCTTTCTCTGTAGCCTATTCAGCACATGTATTTTTACATGCACATATACAATTCTACCTGATATCCCACGTACATTCTTGTGAGGTGGCTGACTTTGCAGATACAAATTGTGAGAAGAGATCACTCCTCCTAAATGCTGTTGGAACTGAAAATTCAACCTATGGGTGAGCTTTCTACTTGAACAACATGATACATAAATCCATGTTCAGTAAAATAAATATTTTGGATCTGTGGATGATATATATTCCATGATGAATTTAGATTGGCATATATATTTCTAAGTTTTAATATCTGTGTGTGTTTGTTTTGTTTGTATATATATATAGACACACTCTCCAGATTTTTCAAAATATAAAATATATGTGTCTTATTATACACTTGCTAAATTCATTTATGTTCATGTATGTGGATTTATAATCAACTATTCACAACATTATTCTCAGAAATATTCATCCACCTGAAATACATATTTGTTTCCTAGTACTGAAAACGAACTTCAGTGAATGGTTCATAGAAATCCTAATATTTCTAAAGGAACGGACCCAGTTTAGCATCAATGTAAGTAGATTCCTATGAGACATGTTGTGTGTTTTGACGTTCCTTTTTATTCAACACTGGTACATTACTATTTCTTCACTTGAACACATCATTGGATATATATTTCATCCCCAAGTTCACAAATTTCCAGGCATTTGGTTCACTTTCAATCACTTCCTGCTTCAGAACACATGTACTCCTGTATGTTTCTGGACTGGTCTTTTCAGGAGACTTTTTTCCAAACACATGATTTTCGATTTCCATAATCTCTTTTCAAGCAAAACTCACACACCCTTCATGGAAAACCATAACCCTAATATTACCATTAGATGTATAACTGGTTGGAATGAATGATTGTGTATCAATATTAGATTTTATATATATTTTCAGATATCAATGCAATCCATTATTTAAATTGGAACCAGTTATATTATTCATTCACAGTATGGTCTATTCATGCATTATCTCTATGTTCATAGACACAGTGTATATCTATTTGTGCCCCCAAATACTAATTGATAGGTCTTCAAGATATTGCTTTCAGAAGTGGTGGAAGAAATACTCATGTCACCTGATCTACATATACATTTTATCACAGTGATATTCTGGACACAAAATGCAAAGTTCATACTTATGATTGTACCAAAGGCTAAATGGAAAGTGAGCATGGATTACTAAAAACATCCTTGTCCAGGATGCCTAAGGCTCTCAAATGTCAATCCTATTGGTGACTACACAGTTGCTTCTTCCTAAGATTATACATTCAACCTCTACCCTGTTGAAAATATCTAATCCTATCACTCACTTTATAATTTGCCGGATTTCCTAATTTCTCTATGGATATCTGCTTTCCTACATAATTTCCCCAGTTCATCATTGTGACTGACTCTTCACATGTGCTGACATTTACATTCACTCTCTAACTGACAATCTTCTACTAAAGAACTTTTGGTCCAAATTTTATACTCACTCTTCTTCCTAAACCGACTGACTTTCTTTTTTATCCTACCTACTATTCCTTTTTGACTGGATGTTCTCTTCCACATTCAATCATCCAAGGTATAAGGTCTTATGCCTTTTTATATCAGTTTATCTGAGACATCTGTGCAGAATGGAATTCAAAGCTAAGTATCCCAATCAAGGGCCCAATGACCTTCTGGGCTTCAAATCTTACTTTGATTTCTGTTTACATACAGATATTTCACCTATATATTATTATAAATATCGCAGGTTCCCAATACCATTCTTCATACAGCAGAAAGATTCCTAACCCAAATGGAACATGTTCTTACCCCTAACCATACACTGTTCCCTCAATCCAAGTTTACAAAAGAGCAGGGACAGAGTTGGTATTACAATACAGGAATGTAGAACATCTGCCACCTTCTGAGAACCTCAAAGGTCCATGCAGAAATAATCCCTGGAGAAGGTGTAGGCAGCTATGAAGGACCTGAGAGAGCAAAAGTCATCTTTCATAGCAAAAAACCTGGTCAGGATGAAGGGATGTGTCTGAATGAGCCTCTCTCTTCTTAATGTAGAAAGATAAACCAAACCAGGCCTGTGTGGAGAGGTGTTCCTGCGTGCCCATGGTGGATATACCATTCTAACTTGTGAAAGTGTCACAGGAAGCAGGGGCAGCCTCCATCTCAACTGTTAGGAGAATGTAATCACCATGCAAGTGACCTCATTCAGTTCCTGAAGGAAGTGACCTCACCTCACATCCTTGGTGATGGAACTCTCTGAACTTGGGATCCAGGAAACCAGGAACCAGAGCCAGTCCCAGTCCCAGTCCCAGTGGGCTCACTTGTTTGGATTTACCAAAGACAGAGTCAGTCTTTCTTGGTACCTACAGATGTGAGGATGGCCAAATGCCAGAAAAGCTCTGAAAAGGTTACTTTCCTGAGAAAGCAGGGAATGAGTGGCTCACCGCTGGCTCCTGACAACTTCACAGAGTTGACCAAGGAGGCCAGATCTGAGAGAGGACAGGTCATTTTGGGGAACATAGTATGGCCCACCAGTCAGATGACACTCTCGATAGTCAGAGACCTACTTGGGGGAAGGAGGTTCCTTTGTGGGTGTGGGTGTGAGTTTGTGCTTTTGTCTCATATTCTGAGAATAGGTAGGAAAGGCTGTTTGTTTGATTTGTAGTGGACTGTTTCTAGTAAGTCGTTTAACTAGGCGAGTGTTTCTAAGTCTGTGTATCCCTCTGTGTCCCTGGTTGTAGACATTAGAAAAGAGAATGCATCAATGGATGTGTCTTGTCTAGTAGAAAACTTCCCAGCTTTCATCCTGCCCAATTTATGAATTTACTGCAGATTGCCTAATGGATGGGCAACACCTACTATCTTCCTAAGATCCTGTTTTATTCCTGAATTCTGGCCACTTTCCAGAATAGCCTCATGGTATTGTGTCCAAGATATGTACCACATCCCAGCTCTGTGACATGGCCATGTACTGGATAACTGAAGGGAAATAGGAGCATCTCAGGAAACCTAGATATCAATGAACAGTAAAGTGTCAGTGGAGAAACCCTGCTTTGGGCCTTTTGCTTACCTATTATTCTGTTGCCCTGAATGTCAGAAAGGTCTTAGCCTCAGGCCACCCCTTGCACCACTTTGTGAAGCCTGAAGAAAAGGGTTTTCAAATGGAAATGAATGGGCATCACCTGTTGCTTTTTGCTTAATTGCTTTGCAAAGGGATGTGTCTGAATCAACCTCTTGGCCCTATGTGAGGCTGTGGCTTAGATTCTCAGCACTTGATGGATCAAAGAAAGATCCCATGTATACATCCAAAGCCAAAATGGCAAAAAGAGTAGTTATTGTGCATGAAGTATTTTGCCTTTCTCTGTAAGATTCCTGACTTTTATCATGTGAGAATAGGGATCCTTTGGGTCAAATGAGTTTTTCAAAGCTCTGCAGAGGCTAGCCCATAGATGCTTGGGTTTTCTCATGACTCCAATTCACACAAAGAATCTATGCCTGACAGTCAGTAGGTCTCAAATTGGAGAAGCAGAGCAGCATTAAAGGCAAGCATATTTGAGTACTCCTGCTTCACAGGAAGGGTGTCCAGGCCACCCTGAGATTAGGCAAATGAGGGGCAAGGGAGCTTATTTTTGACACTGTCTTGGGCTTCGCCCCTCATGGAAACCACCAGCCAGAGTTTATGATGAGTGTCTATATGGAAGAAGATGAGGGCCATGTGGCAGTGTTTTGGTTTGAATTGTTGTCATTTGTGTGGCGGTTGGACGGGATGACTGGGTCCACCTGGGTGTTGAGAGCCACAGCCAAAGGGGCCCCAGCAAACTTCCAGCTGCCAGCAATCTTCAGACTGCCAGCTGATGATTGGTTCACAGTGGCCCCAGCAACATCTAGCTGATTGGCTCCTCTGCGGTGATGTTCATTGGGCTGTTTCCCTGCCCTTCAGACTGCCAGCTGATGATTGGCTCACAGCGGCCCCAGCAACATCTAGCTGATTGGCTCCTCCACGGAGCTGCTCATTGGGGGACTTCTTTGGCTCCGCCCACGCGACCCAGCCAATCGGCCTCAAGAGCAGGAGGATTGTGGGAGGTTGGGAGGTGGGTGTGAGGAGAGGCTTGTGGAAGCCGGTGGTGGCAGTTGGGCTCTGAGGGTTTTTTCCCTGAGGAGCTGTTTTGTTTGGCGTTTGTAGTTCTAAAAATAAAGTTAGTTTCTTTTGACAAGTGGCTCCTGATTTGTGCCAAGCCAGACTTCGGCACCTGGGCTTCAATTTTGGCGTGATTCCCCTTGGAGACTGAGTTCTTTAACTTAACTTAGAGAAGTATTGCCATGAACTGTGCTGGGAGTTTAAGAGGCCACTCATGAGAGTTGCCCTTGGAAACTGAGATCAAGGACCAGGGTGGCTTTTCACAGAGCAGTGGTATTTCAGCCAGGATATCACATGATTTTATTCTTAAAGATCTGGTAGCCATAGTTGAAAGTCAAAACCCACAGCGACCTCACACTGTATACCTTAATGATCCTGGCTTCATGTGACCTTTTGGCCACTCTTGGTAAGCCTTGCCTCTGAATGTTTCTCCAGAGCTTTCATTGAAATGAGCACCCATAACCAGTTCTAGTCTTAGTCCCAGTGGTCTCATGTGTTTGGATTTAGCAAGGACAGTCAGTCTTTCTTGGTACCTACTGATGTAAGGATGGCCAAATGCCAGGAATGCTCTGAAGAGGTTACTTTCCTGAAAAAGCAGGTAGTGAGTGACTCACCGCTGGCTCCTTACAATTTCACAGAGTTGGCCAAGGAGGCCAGAACTGAGAGAGGACAGGCCATTTTGGGAGAACATAGTATGGCCCACCAGTCAGATGACACTCTGTATAGTCACAGTCCCACGTGGGGGAAAGAGGTGCCTTTGTGGGTGTGGGTGTGAGTTTGTGGTTTTTTCTCAAGTTCTGAGAATAGGTAGGAAAGGCGGTTTGTTTGATTGGGAGTGGACTGTTTCTAGTAAGTCTTTTGACAAGGCGAGTGTTTCTATGTCTGTGTAACCCACTGTGTCCCTGGTTGTAGACATTAGAAAAGTGAATGCATCAATGGATGTGTCCTGTCTAGTAGAAAACTTACCAGCATTTATCCTGCCCAATTTATGAATTTACTGCAGCTTGCCTTATGGATGGGCAACACTTACTATTTTCCTAAGTTCCTGTTTTCTTCCTGAATTCTGGTCACTCTCCAGAATACGCTCATGGTTTTTTGTCCAAGATATGAACCACCTCCCAGCCTGTGACATGGCCATGTACTGGATAACTGAAAAAAATAGGAGCATCTCAGTAAACTCAGATATCAATGTCACCAGTAAAGTGTCAGTGAAAAAACCCTGGTTTGGGCCTTTTGCTTTTCTATTATTCTGTTGACCTGAATGTCAGGAAGGTCTTTGCCTCAGGCCACTTCTTCCAGCCCGTTGTGAAGACTGAAGAAAACGGTTTTCAAATTGAAATGAATTAGCATCACCTGTGGCTTTTTGCTTAATTTCTTTGCAAAGGGATGTGTCTGAATCAGCCTCTTGGCCCTTTGTGAGGCTGTGGTTTAGATTCTCCGCACCTGATGGATTAAAGAAAGATCCCATGTATGCATCCAAAGCCAAAATGGCAAAAAGAGTAGTTATTGTGGATGAAGTCTCTTGCCTTCTTCTGTAAGGATCCTGATTTTCATCAAGTGTGAATAGGGATTTTTTGGGTCAAATGAGTTTTTCAAAGCCCAGCAGAGGCTAGCCCATAGGTGCTTGGGATTTCTCATGACTCCAATTCACACAAGGAATCTATGCCTGACAGTCAGTAGGTCTCAAATTGGAGAAGCAGAGCAGCATTAAAGGCAAGCATATTTGATCACTCCTGCTTCACAGGAAGGGTGTTCATTCCACCCTGAGATTAGGCAAATGAGGGGCAAGGGAGCTTATTTTTGACACTGTGTTGGGCTGCGCCCCTTATGGAAACCACCAGCCAGAGGTAATGATGAGTTTCTATGTGGAAGAAGATGAAGGCCATGTGCCAGTGTTTTGGTTTGAATTGTGGTCATTTGTGTGGCAGTTGGAAGGGTCAACCTGGGCTTCAATTCTGGCGTGATTTTCCATGGAGACTGAGTTCTTTGACTTAACTCAGAGAAGTATTGCCATGAATTGTGTTGGGATTTTAAGAGGCCACACATGAGAGTCGCCCTTGGAAACTGAGATCTAGGACCTGGGTGGCTTTCCACAGAGCACTGGGAATCTCAGCCAGGATATCACATGATTTTATTTTTAAAGACCTTGCAGCCATATTTGAGAGTCAAAACACACATAAACCTCACACTGTAGACCTCAATGGGCCTGGCTTCATGTAACATTTTGGCCACTCTTGGAAAGCCTTTTCTCTAAATGTTTCTCCAGAGCTTTCCTTGAAATGAGCTTCCTCACAATTTAGTGGTTCCTGAATGATTAGAAAGCCACAGTGCCTCCAAGTTCATCCTTGAAAAATGGCTTGATAAATACCATGAAATTTTTGAAATTCCCATGACCAGGTGGCACTGGAGAACCTTTCGATGTCATGTTGCTGATCATGAGTGTAAAGTGCCTTGATTGACTGGGTTTCATGAAAATGGTGTAGAAGAGAGATGCCAGTAAGTTGGAGCCTGCTGATTAGTGGGCCTAGAGCAGTGGTGTGCATGTGTGTGATAAAACATCTGTCGTGAAGCCATGTGGATCTGCCATTGGCTTCCAAATGGCTTGTGACTGACATGGTGCAGCCAGCAGACCCTTATATGTAAAGGCATCTTGTTATAGGGAGAGGTTTCAGGGCAATGTTCAGAATCAGGTTGCTATGGTCAAGGGGGCAAGCTCTGTGGGATAGAAGCCTGGTTGGTGTATTGTCCTAGGACCCTGAGTCAGCAGACGTGACAGAACCCCTCCAGCACTGTGTGGCAGTTGAACTCCTTGTATTTCATGAAGCCAATAGGAAACTCCCAGTGAAGCAGCAAGAAACACTGGGAAAAGTGGAGGATGACCAAATGGCCTCATAGTCCACACGGGGAAACACTTTGACCCCAGTGGCCACAGTTTACCTACAAAGAGAGAATTCAGCACTGCTGCCTCATGTTCATTGGAAAATCAGAATCCATGTCCTCCAGGTCACATAGATGCAGACCAAGCTTTGATGGTCTCACTACAAAGTAAGCTAAAGCTCCTGACAACAACATATATTTCAAGTGCCCAACCTCAGAGGCACTTTCCCAAGTAGTCTTTATGCCGGCAGAGCTCCATGTTTGTGGAGTGTCTACCCTGTCCCCTACTTATAAAAACTCCTCTACCATTTCCAAGGTTGTGAACTACTGAGCATTTTTCATTGCAGATATGTATTCACAGGTTTTCTAACTCTTCTCCTCGAATTGTGTCTTACTTGGGGCAAAGACAATGTCAAGGCATTGTTCTGGATGAGAGTGGGAAGATATTTGTGTAGCACATAATTGCATACACATTGGATTCATTTTCCTATTTTCCATTGGAAATACTGAATCCCTGACACTAACCCATAACCTACTAGACTCTGATTACGAATCCTGATATGATGGAGGAAAGTAACCCAAACAGAATAGCAATACAAGCAGTTCAGATGAGCCATGGTGTATAGTTGGACTTTCCTTTTGCATTATAAAGGCTAGGTGTTATAAATCTAGTCCAATTTAAGAGAAGCAGTTCTCCATGTTTTTGTAAAGTTAACAAATATGTGAATTCCTGTCTCCCTTTCTCTGTAGGCTATTCAGCACATGTATTTTTACATGCACATTTAGAATTCTACCTGGTATCCCAAGTACATTCTTGTGAGGTTGCTGTCTTAGCAGATACAAATTGTGAGAAGAGATCACTCCTCCTAAACGCTGTTGGAACTGAAAATTCAACCTATGGGTGACCTTTCTACTTGAACAACGTGATACATAAATCCATGTTCAGTAAAATAAATATTTTTGGATCTGTGGATGATATATAGTCCATGATGAATTTTGATTGGCATATATATTTCTACGTTTTAATGTCTGTGTATGTTTGTTTTTTTTGTATATATGTATATATATACAGACACACACTCTCCAGATTTTTGAAAATATGAAATATATGTGTCTTATTGTACACTCCCTAAATTCATTCATGTTCATGTATGTCAATTTATAATCAACTATTCACAACATTATTCTCAGAAATATTCATCCACCTGAAATACATATTTGTTTCCTAGTACTGAAAACGAACTTCAGTTAATGGTTCATAGAAATCCTTATATTTTTAAAGTAACTAACCCAGTTTTGCATCAATGCAAGTAGATTCCTGTGAGAAATGATGTGTATTTTGACGTTCCTTTTTATTCAACACTGGTACATTACTATTTCTTCAGTTGAACACATACTTAAATATATATTTCATCCACAAATACACAAATTTTCAGGGATTTGGTTCACTATCAATCACTTCCTGCTTCAGAACACATGTACTCCTGTATTTTTCTGGACTGGTCTTTTCAGGAGACTTCTTTCTAAACACATTATTTTTAATTTCCATAATCACTTTTCAAGCAAAACTCACACACCCTTCATGGAAAACCATAACCCTAATATCACCATTAGATGTATAACTGGTTGCAGTGAATGATTGTGTGTCAATAATAGATTTCCTATATATTTTCAGATATCAATGCAATCCATTATTTAAATTGGAACCAGTTATATTATTTATTCACAGTATGGTCTATTCATGCATTATCTCTATATTAATAGACACAGGGTACATCTATTTGTGCCCCGAAATATTAATTAATATGTCTTCAAGATATTGCTCCCAGAAATGGTGAAAGAAATACTCATGTCACCTGACCTCCATATAGCTTTTATCACAGTGATATTCTGGACACAAAATGCAAAGTTCACATTTATGATTGTACCAAAGGCTAAATGGAAAGTGAGCATGGATTACTAAAAAAATTCTTGTCCAGGTTTCCTAACGCTCTCAAATGTCAATCCTATTATTGACTACACAGTTGCTTCTTCCTAAGATTATATATTCACCCTCAACCCTGTTGAAAATATCTAATCCTATCACTCACTTTATACTTTGCCTGATTTTTTAATGTCTCTATGGATATCTGCTTTCCTACATAATTTCCCCAGTTCATCATTGTGACTGACTCTTCACAAGTGCTGACATTTACATTCACTCTCTAACTGTCACCCTTCTGCTAAAGAACATTTGGTCTAAATTTTATACTCACTCTTCTTCCTAAACCGACTGACTATCTTCCTAATTCTACCTACTATTCCTTTTTTACTGGATGTTCTCTTCCACATTCAATTATCTAAGGTACAAGGTCTTATGCCATTGTATATCAATTTATGTGAGACATCTGTGCAGAATGTAATTCAAAGCTAAGTATCACAATCAAGGGCCCAATGACCTTCTGGGCTTTAAATCTTACTTCGATTTCTGTTTTCATACAGATATTTCACGTATATATTATTATAAATGTCACAGGTTCCCAAAACCATTCTTCATCTAGCAGAATGATTCCTAACCCAAATGGAACATGTTCTTACCCCTAACCATACACTGTTCCCTCAATCCAAGTTTACAGAAGAGCAGGGACAGAGTTGGTATTTCAATACAGGAATGTAGGGCATCTGCCACCTGCTGAGAACCTCAAAGGTCCATGCAGAAATGATCCCTGGAGAAGATGTAGGCAGCTATGAAGGACCTGAGAGAGCAAAAGTCATCTTATATGGCAAACAACCTGGTCAGGATGAAGGGATGTGTCTTAATGAGCCTCTCTCTTCTTAATGTAGACAAGATGGACCAAAGCAGGCCTGTGTGGACAGCTGTTCCTGGGTGCCCATGGTGGATATACCATTCTACCTTGTGAGAGTGTCAGAGGAAGCAGGGGCAGCCTCCATCTCTTGGGACCCTTGAAAGAAACTGTTTGGAGAAAGTGGTTGCCAAGCAAGTGACCTCATTCAGTTCCTGAAGGAAGTGACCTCACCTCACTTCCTTGGTGATGGAACTCTCTGAACTTGGGATCCAGGAAGCCAGGCACCCAGAGCCAGTCCCAGTCCTTGTCCTAGTGGGCTCACTTGTTTGGATTTACCAAGGACAGAGTCAGTCTTTCTTGGTACCTACTAATATGAGGATGGCCAAATGCCAGGAAAGCTCTGAAGAGGTTACATTCCTGAGAAAGCAGGTAGTGAGTGGCTCACCACTGGCTCCTGACAACTGCGCAGAGTTGGCCAAGGAGGCCAGGTCTGAGAGAGGACAGGTTATTTTGGGGGAACATAGTATTGCCCACCAGTCAGACGACACTCCGGATAGTCACAGACCTACTTGGGGAAGGAGGTGCCTTTCTGTGTGTGGGTGTGAGTTTGTGGTTTTGTCTCATGTTCTGAGAATAGGTAGGAAAGGTGGTTTGTTTGGTTTGGAGTGGACTGTTTCTAATAAGTCGTTTGACAAGGCGAGTGTTTCTATGTCTGTGTATCCCACTCTGTCCCTGGTTGTAGACATTAGAAAAGAGAATGCATCAATGGATGTGTCTTGTTTAGTAGAAAACTTCCCAGCATTCACCCTGCCTAATTTATGAACTTACTGCAGCTTGCCTTATGGATGGGCAACACCTACTATCTTCCTAAGTTCCTGTTTTCTTCCTGAATTCTGGCCACTCTCCAGAATAGGCTCATGGTTTTGTGTCCAATATATGTACCACCTCCCAGCTCTGTGACATGGCCATGTACTGGATAACTGAAGGGAAATACGAGCATCTCAGTAAACTCAGATATCAATGTGACCAGTAAAGTGTCAGTGGAGAAACCCTGGTTTGGGCCTTTTGCTTACCTATTATTCTGTTGCCCTGAATGTCAGGAAGGTCTTTGCCTCAGGCCACCCCTTTGTGAAGCCTGAAGAAAATGGTTTTCAAATTGAAATGAAAGGGCATCACTTGTGGCTTTTTGGTTAATTGCTTTGCAAAGGGAAATGTCTGAATAAGCCTCTTGGCTCTGTGTGAGGCTGTGGCTTAGATTCTCAGCACCTGATAAATTACAGAAAGATCCCATGTGTGCATCCAATGCCAAAATGGCAAAAAGAGTAGTTATTGTGTATGAAGTCTCTTGCCTTCCTCTGTAAGGTTCCTGACTTCCATCAAGTGAGAATAGGGATCCTTTGGGTCAAATGAGTTTTTTAAAGCCCTGCAGAGGCTAGCCCATAGGTGCTTGGGTTTTTTCATGACTCCAATTCACACAAAGAATCTATGCCTGACAGTCAGTAGGTCTCAAATTGGAGAAGCAGAGCAGTATTAAATCAAGCATATTTGATTACTCCTGCTTCACAGGAAGGGTGTCCAGGCCACCCTGAGATTAGGCAAATGAGGGGCAAGGGAGCTTATTTTTGACACTGTCTTGGGCTGTTCCTTTCATGGAAACCACCAGCCAAAGGTTATAATGAGTGTCTATATGGAAAAAGATGGAGGCCATGTGGCTGTGTTTTGGATTGAATTGTGGTCATTTGTGTGGCAGTTTCAAGGGATGACTGGGTGCACCTGGGCTTCAATTTTGGCGTGATTCCTGTTGGAGACTAAGTTCTTTTAACTTAATTTAGATAAGTATTGCCATGAATTGTGTTGGGATTTTAAGAGGCCACACATGAGAGTCACCCTTGGAAACTGAGATCTGGGCCCAGGGTGGCATTTTACAGAGTACTGGGAATCTCAGGTAGGATATCACATGATTTTATTCTTACAGACCTAGCAGCCATACTTGAGAGTCAATACACACATGGACCTCACATTGTAGACCTCAATGGGCCTGGCTTCATGTGACCTTTTTGCCACTCTTGGGAAGCCTTGCCTCTGAGTGTTTCTCCAGAGCTTTCTTTGAAATGAGCTTCCTCACCATTTAGTGGTTCCTGAATGAATAGAAAGCCACAGTGCCTCCAAATTCATTCTTGAAAAATGGCTTGATAAATATATGAAATTTTTAAAATTCTCATGATTAGGTGGCACTGGAGAACCTTTGGATGTCCTGTTGCTGATCATGAGTGTACCAGACAGTGCCTTGATTGACTGGGTTTCATGAAAATGGTGTAGAGGAGAGATGCCAGTAAGTTGGAGCCTGCTGATTAGTGGGCCTAGAGCAGTGGTGTGCAGGTGTGTGATAAAACTTCTGTCGTGAAGCCATGTGAATCTGCCATTGGCTTCCAAATGGCTTGTGACTGACATGGTGCAGCCAGCAGACCCTTATATGTAAAGGCATCTTGTTGTATGGAGAGGTTTCAGGGCAATGTTCAGAATTAGGTTGCTATGGTCAAGGGGGCAAGCTCTGTGGGATAGAAGCCTGGTTGGTGCATTCTCCTAGGACCCTGAGTCAGCACACGTGACAGAACTCCCTCCAGCACTGTGTGCCAATTGAACTCCTTGTATTTCATGAAGCTAATAGGAAACTCCCAGTGAAGCAGCAAAAAACACCAGGAAAAGGAGGATGACCAAATGGCCTCACAGTCCACACAGGGAGACACTTAGACCCCACTGGCCACAGTTTACCTACAAAGAGAGAATTTAGCACTGCTGACTCATGTTCATTGGAAAATCAGAAACCATGTCCTCCAGGTCAAATGGATGCAGACCAAGCTTTGATGGTCTCACTACAAAGGAAGCTAAAGCTCCTGACAACAACATATATTTCAAGTGCCCAACCTCAGAGGCACTTTCCCAGGAAGTCTTTAGGCCAGCAGAGCTGCATATTTGTTGAGTGTCTACCCTGTCCCTACTTATGGAAACTCCTCTACCATTTCCAAGGTTGTGAACTCCTGAGCATGTTCCATTGCAGATATGTATTCACAGATTTTCTAACTCTTATCCTCGAATTGTGTCTTACTTGGGGCAAAGGTAATGTCAAGGCATTGTTCTGAATGAGAGTGGGAAGATATTTGTGTAGCACATAATTGCATACACATTGGATTCATTTTCATATTTTCCATTGGAAATACTGAATCCCTGACACTAACCCATAACCTACTAGACTCTGATTAGGAATCCTCATATGATGGAGGAAAATAACCAAAAAGAATAGCAATAGAAGCAGTTCAGAGGAGGCGTGGTGTATAGTTGGAATTTCCTTTTGCATTATAAAGGCTAACTGTTATAAATCTAGTCCAATTTAAGAGAAGCAGTTCTCCATGTGTTTGTAAATTTAACAAATATGTGAATTCCTGTCTTCCTTTCTCTGTAGCCTCTTCAGCACATGTATTTTTACATGCACATATAGAATCCTACCTGGTATCCCACGTACATTCTTGTGAGGTGGCTGACTTGGCAGATACAAAGTTTGAGAAGAGATCACTCCTCCTAAACGGTGTTGGAACTGAAAATTCAAACTATGGGTGACCTTTCTACTTGAACAACGTGATACATATATCCATGTTCAGTAAAATAAATAGTTTTGGATCTGTTTGATGATATATAATCCATGATGAATTTTGATTGGCATATATATTTCTACGTTTTAATATCTGTGTGTGTTTGTTTTGTTTGTGTGTATATATATATATATATATATATATATATATATATATATATATAGACACACACTCTCCAGATTTTTCAAAATATGAAATATATGTGTCTTATTATACACTCCCTAAATTCATTCATGTTCATGTATGTGGATTTGTAATCAAGTATTCACAATATTATTCTCAGAAATATTCATCCACCTGAAATACATATTTGTATCCTAGTACTGAAAACAAACTTCAGTGAATGGTTCATAGATATCCTAATATTTCTAAAGTAACTGACCCAGTTTAGCATCAATGCAAGTAGATCTCTATGAGACATGATGTGTATTTTGACATTCCTTTTTATTCAACACTGGTACATTACTATTTCTTCAGTTGAACACATCATTGGATATATATTTAATCCACATATTCACAAATTTCCAGGCATTTGGTTCACTTTCAATCACTTCCTGCTTCAGGACACATGTATTTCTGTATGTTTCTGGAGTGGTCTTTTCATGAGACTTTTTTCCAAACACATTATTTTCCATTTACATAATTACTTTTCAAGCAAAAATCACACACTCTTCATTTTAAACCATAACCCTAATATTACCATTAGATGTATAACTGGTTGGAATGAATGATTGTGTATCACTATTAGAGTTTCAATATATTTTCAGATATCAATGCAATCCATTATTTGAATTGGAACCAGTAATATTATTTATTCACAGTATGGTCTATTCATGCATTATCTCTATATGCCTAGAAACAGGGTACACCTATTTGTGCCTCCAAAAAGTAATTAATACGTCTTCAAGATATTGCTCCCAGAAATGGTGAAAGAAATACTCTCCTCACCTGATCTACATATACATTTTATCACAGTGATATTCTGGACACAAAATGCAAAGTGCACACTTATGATTGTACCAAAGGCTAAATGGAAAGTGAGCATGGATTACTAAAAACATCCTTGTCCAGGTTGCCTAAGGCTCTCAAATGTTAATCCTATTGGTAACTACAAAGGTGCTTCTTTCTAAGTGATTATGTATTCACCCTCAACCCTCTTGAAAATATCTAATCCTATCACTCACTTTATACTTTGCCTGATTTCCTAATGTGTCTACGGATATCTGCTTACCTACATAATTTCCCCAGTTCATCATTGTGACTGACTCTTCACATGTGCTGACATTTACATTCACTCTCTAACTGACACCCTATTGCTAAAGAACATTTAGTTCAAATTTTATGCTCACTCTTCTTCATAAACCTACTGACTATCTTCCTAATCCTACCTACTATAGCTTTTGGACTGGATATTCTCTTCCACATTCAATCATTCAAGGTATAAGGTCTAATGCCATTGTATATCAATTTATCTGAGACATCTGTGCAGAATGGAATTCAAAGCTAAGTATTCCAATCAAGGGCCCAATGCCTTTCTGGGCTTCAAATCTTACTTAGATTTCTGTTTTCATACAGATATTTCACCTATATATTATTATAAATATCACAGGATCCCAATACCATTCTTCATCCAGCAGAATGATTTCTAACTTAAATGGAACATGTTCTTACCCCTAACCATACACTGGTCCCTCAATCCAAGTTTACAGAAGAGCAGGGACAGAGTTGGTCTTACAATACAGGAATATAGGGCATCTGCCACCTGCTGAGAACCTCAAAGGTCCATGCAGATATGATTTCTTGAGAAGATGTAGGCAGCTATGAAGGACCTGAGAGAGCAAAAGTCATCTTATATGGCAAACAACCTGGTCAGGATGAAGGGATGTGTCTGAATGAGCCTCTCTCTTTTTAATGTAGACAAGATGGACCATACCAGGCCTGTGTGGAGAGCTGTTCCTGGGTGCCCATGGTGGATATACCATTCTAACTTGTGAAAGGGTCACAGGAAGCATGGCAGCCTCCATCTCATGGGACCCTTGGAAGCAACTGTTAGGACAAATTGGTTGCCAAGCAAGTGACCTCATTCAGTTCCTGATGAAAGTGAACTCATCTCACTTCCTTGGTGATGGAACTCTCTGAACTTTGAATCCAGGAAGCCAGGCACCCAGAGCCAGTCCTAGTCCCAGTCCCAGTGGGCTCACTTGTTTGGATTTACCAAGGACAGAGTCAGTCTTTCTTGATACCTACTGATGTGAGGATGGCCAAATGCCAGGAAAGCCCTGAAGAGGGGAGTTTCCTGAGAAAGCAGGTATTGAGTAGCTCACCGCTGGCTCCTGACAACTTCACAGAGTTGGCCAAGGAGGCCAGATCTGAGAGAGGACAGGCCATTTTGAGGGAACATAGTATGGCCCACCAGTCAGACAACACTCTGGATAGTCACAGACATAAAGGCATCTTGTTATATAAAGAGTTTTCAGGGCAATGTTCAGAATCAGGTTGCTAAGTTCAAGGGGGCAAGCTCTGTGGGATAGAAACCTGGTAAGTGCATTCTCCTAGGACCCTGAGTCAGCACTCGTGACAGAACTCCCTCCAGCACTGTGTGCCAGTTGAACTTCTTGTATTTCATGAAGCAAATAGTAAACTCCCAGTGAAGCAGCAAGAAACACCAGGAAAAGTGGAAGATGACCGAATGGCTCCCAGTCCACACAGGGAGACACATAGCCCCCAGTGGCCACAGTTTACCTACAAAGAGAGAATTCAGCACTCCTGCCTCATGTTCATTGGGAAATCAGAAACCATGTCCTCCAGGTCACATAGATGCAGACCCAGATTTGATGGTCTCACTACAAATGAAGATAAAGCTCCTGACAACAACATATGTTTCAAGTGCCCTACCTCAGAGGCAGTTTCCCAAGAAGTATTTAGGCCAGCAGAGCTCCATGTTTGTGGAGTGTTTACCCTGTCCCTTACTTATGGAAACTCCTCTACCACCTCCAAGGTTGTGAACTCCTTAGCATTTTCCATTCCAGATATGTATTCAAAGCTCATATTGTGTCTCTCTTCCTTTGTTACATATGTTCTTAAGGGTGTACATCTCCCTTCAAGGACCTTCTAAATAGAATCTCACAAATGTTGGCATTTATTCATTCCACCTGTCCCTACACAAACAAAGTTCTATGCTTTTTGCTGGGGGTAGCCTAGTGCACATCGTTCCCTGACCTCGTGGTGCTCACACTCACATAAGGAAAGAAAAAAAAAACATGCACACATATGTTAGGTCATGGTAGTTTCTGCGTTATTCAGGTTCATGTGGTTTTTTTTTTTAAAGAGAGAGTGAGAGGAGAGAGAGAGAGAGAGATATTTTTTTAATATTTATTTTTTAGTTCTCTACGGACACAACATCTTTGTTGGTATGTGGTGCTGAGGATCGAACCCGGGCCGCACACATGCCAGGCGAGTGTGCTACTGCTTGAGCCACTTCCCCAGCCCAAGGTTCATGTGGTTTTAATATTTATTTTTTAGGTGTAGTTGGACACAATACCTTTATTTATTTATTTTTATGTGGTGCTGAGGATTGAACCCAGTGCCTTATGCTAGATGAGCTCTCTACTGCTGAGCCACAATCCTAGCCCCTAGAGGTACATTTTTAAAGTTGTAAACATATGGTGAATTTTCATGTGACTACCAATTTGGGAACAGTCTTGATCCATTTTCTGTAGCTATAACAGAATACCTGAAACCAGAAAAGTTAAAGAACTGACATTTATTTCTCACAGTTCTGGAAGTCAGGTAGTCCTAGTTCAAGACACCTGCAAGTCTGATGTCTAGTGAGGTCCAATTTTCCACTTCCAAGAAGGCACCTTGAACACTTAAGGCCAAAGTCACATTTTCATGACAGCATTCATGCATTCTGAAGGGTCCACTCTCTTTGCTTAATTACCTCTCAAATCCCTGCCTCTCAGTGCTCATCACATTCTAGAGTGAGGTTTGACCCTGGGAATGGGGGTTGCTTTTTTGTTTCCTATGTGGTTTTAGAATGTTTTCTAAATGTTACTCATACTTGCTTTATCACCAATCTATGGTCCATTTTTGTTCATATTCCATATGAGTCAGAAGAAAATACAGTCTCTAAATCTTTGGCATAGGGTTGCTAACATTTTTGTCACATTCTACTTCTTTCTACTTCTCCTCAAACATATGGGAAATCAATCTGTGTCCTAATCCTGTGGGATGCTTTTAAAGGCTTTACTGCTTCACTGCCTTCCCAAGACAGAATAGATGGCTTAGGGAACCAAGCCAGGGAAGCAAAGACTGGGCCCAAGTGGCACCATGCCTATTCCGGTGTCTGTGGCAGACATTACTAATCAATCACAGAGCTTAGCCCAGTAGGCCTGGCAAGGGTTAACCCATTCGAGCTAGAATGTGAATAAAAGCATCCAGTGGAAAGAACTGCTTTGGGGAATCATCCTTTATATTGTGCCTTGGGAATTCAGACCTTTTTTTGAAACTTCTTTGTAAGTGTATCTGATAGATGTATCAGAAATTCGAACTGTTGATTGTCTCACACCAGGGTTAGCATTTGCAGAAGGGAATGGACGCTGCAGCATATCTCTGTATCAAGCCAGCGGCAGACATTTCTGACCCTTCCCGCTGTGTTTTTTCTTCTGGTCTGAACTCAGACAGGGCACACGAGACCACACTACCACTTGATTTGATTTGACAAGTATGGGGAAGCCTTTGATCATCCATGCTTTCCTGGGCTTTGATTTGAATAATATGTGCCCCCTTCATGTATACAACTTTAATCCTTAGAAATCAATGGTGGCCCATCTCCTCTGAAGTCAAAATAGGGATGCATTTCTACAGGTATTTGAAGCATTTGCTCTTTTTCTCCTTAAGTCGTATTCCAGAAAGAACATTCATTTATGGACTTGAAAAGGAAATCTTACTCCTATTCTGGACATCACCAAAGACAGCAGAGTCTAGTTTCTAAGGATGGAGTTCAAAATAAACAGACAGTGATTCAGCAGAGAAAGAAATGCATGCTGTCCCTCATGGGTGGGGAGGGTGGTGATCTGAAATAGATATTACAGGGCACAGACATCTGGAGACCAGAACTTCCAAGACAGAGGGAAGAGCAGGCCAGCTTGCAGGGGACCAGCACAGCTCCTTCTCAGAGGGAGACATGGAGCATGGAGGGGGCGTGACACGTAGGAATGGGACTTCCTTGGACAGGCCGGCCGAGCATTCACTGTGGAGTTACACTGTTCATTTAGACACTGTTCATATCAGCACACCCTGGATCGGCTTCTAGAACTTCACCAGGTAATGAGAGGACAGGAGGAGGGAGAAGAAACAAAGGACTCTTTGGAAGCATTAAATAAATGTCTGCAGCCGCGGTTATCTTTTGACCAAGGACAGAAAGAGCAGACCACAGACAGGGTGGGGTTGTGAAAATCAGAGACCACTGCGATGGACATTGAGCAAGAGGAGGTACTGCTGAGAATAGGGGAGGGAAATTAAAATCCACACCCCTGCCCACCTGAGCTGCAAACACAACCCCTTTTTTTGGCACCTTCATCATGCACCCTGGGCAGAAAACATTCAACAGTCAGCTGCAGAAGTAGACTGACGTATGGGCCCCCTGCTTTTGTTTCTAGTTCCTCCATATTTTATAATTTATTTAGGGGCAAAAATGCTTTTAATGATGCCAATGTGCCTCGTTTCTGCACCTTAAGGAAAAGAGAATGGCTGGCCGCGGCTGTCTACAGGATGGGGATTATTTTGTTGCTCTGCAATTTGGCTCCTGCTCTAAAGTGAAGCATGTATTCTCCCTCCTGTGTATTTTGAGTTGGAGACATTAAGTAAATGGGAAGTGGCTGATTTTACTTCTGAATGCAGCCAGCCTTTGCTGGCACAAGCATGGATGTGGCCCAATCAATTTTGCATTCATGTTGAGAAGCGATTTGCTCAAGTTCGAGGAACGTCTGGGTGCATTTATCTGGACTCGGTACACACACCAGAGCCAGGCCTTTGACAGCTTCCCGTCCCTCCAGGGCTGGCTGCAAGAGTCCCTGATGAGGACCTTTGCAGCCCGGCTAGATCCTTCCATCCTTAAGTTACAGCAGTGGGTCTTTAACACTCCATCGTCTTTGTAATTTATAGGTTTGTTTTTAGAAGTCTAGCTCTGGTAAATTTGAGAGTTTATTAAGTAAATCTTCATTAGCTGGTTAAATGGCCTCCAAAAAGTTACCCAACCGAGTGTACAAGCGTCAGGATGTGAACCCATCTATTAACCCACGTTTGCACAGTGGCCCCCGTCTCGGTCTTTCTCCTCCTGAGTATTTCCCTTCTCTTCTCTGTCATAAATTCTGTGTGTCAGTAGCTCTATGGCTCGAAGAGGGTCGTAAACATCTTCTTATTCAATTACCTCAGGAGTTTTCCCCTTTTATGTCAGCAATTAAATTTATGAGGGAAAAAAAGTTCACTTTCTAAAGCTAAAGAGACACAGTCAAGCTCGAAGTAAATAAAAAAGGAATGCAACCAACTTGTTAAGTATCAGGGAGGCCGTGGGCCTCAGAATCAAAAGAAATGGCTGGAGGCCCAATGCCAACGAGCGACTGGCTGGTGACCTGGAGGGGGGTTGCCCTCACTCCCTGAGCTAGAGTGTCCCGGGAGCCAGGCTTTGCCATTTCACTGTGGGAGGATCAGATGAGATGGAGTTTGTGAAGCAGACCCCCGTGGCCAGCCCTTCCCTCTCCCTTGCCACTTGCCCAGGAAAGCAAATGATTGAGTAAGCTGCCTGTGTCCTGTGGGTCTTTGTTTTTCCAGAGCCTAGACCTGGAATATGCTAGAATAGATCAAAAGGAAGGAAGAGTGAATAGGCGATCAGTGAGAGTTACTGGATTTTGATCTCACTTTTGGGTTGGGTAGCTTAGGTCCCAGGAAAAGAGCAATCTCGGTGGATGGAGACCATCCTGCTGCAGAGCTAGTTTGTGGGAAAGCAGAATGGACATCACCATGGAGAGATGGTAGGAAGTGCAGGCTCTTGGGCCCCTCCCTGGTTCTACGGAGTTGGGATCTGCCTTGTTAACAAGACCCCAGTGAGCCAGGCAGGTGGTGCTCCCTTTAATCCCAGTGGCTCAGGAGGCTGAGGCAGGAGGATCATTAGTTCAAGGCCAACCTTAGCAACTCAACAAGCCCCTAAGCAACTTAGCAAGACCTTGTCTCAAAATTTAAAAAAAGGACTAGGGAACTGGGCACGGTGATGCACACCTGTCATCCCAGCAACTCGGGAGGCTGAGGCAGAGGATGGCAAGCTCAAAGCCAGCTTCCACAACTTAGTGAGGCCTAAGCAACTCAAGGAGACCCACCTTGTCTCTAATAAAATGCCCAAAAGGGCTGGGAATGTGGCTTGGTGGTTAAGTGCCCCTGGGTTCAACCCCTGATACCAAAAGAAGAAAAGTCCCAGGGAACCGTATGTGCATTAAAGTTTGAGGACAGAGCCCCTGATGCTGAGCCCAAGAGTAGGAGCTTGACCTGCTGCGCTGACCCAGGCCACCTTCACCTGGCTTTGGTCTCAGGGGAAGCCCAGCATGAGAGCAAGAACAGAGCAGGGCAAGTAGGTCTTTGCTGCTCTGGGGTGGGGAACAGCCCGTTCATGACAGGTCAGTGGGGACACATTTCCCCTACTGTTGACACACAGCAATATCCTGTTAGTGGCACTCCTCCCTCCAAATCCATTGAAGACTGTGCCGCGCAGGGTGCAGAGCTCAGCAGGGTGCAGAGCGGGGCCCCTGGCCACACAGGCCTTGCAACAGCCCGGTCAGCAGCCGAGGTCCTGGGCTGTGTCCTTAGTTGCTCTGGGCGCACAGGTAGGCATGGAGAGCTGGGGTTCAAGTTCCACGCTCTGCATTCTGCAGGGCTGCGTCTCAACATCTGCTCTCCCCTCCCTTCCAGCTGCACTCCACCTCGGCTGCTCGGTCCCTCCTGCAGACCCTGCCACGATAATCAAGAAGCAGGCACCTCCTCCCCTCTGACCACTAGGAGACCCCAAATCGCAGTGGTGTGCCAGCCAGACCGCAGGGGCCCCCTGTGTCACCACAGCACCCCCTCCCCCTTGCTGGCCAGAGCGAACATTCTCTGAAGGATCTTTTTCTCAGGGCGCAGGCCCTGCTGACTCCAGGTAGGAGTGAATTATTCTTCCTTGGGTCTCTACATCTATTCCAGAGAAACAGATTTTACTCTGGGCAGAAAAAAAAGAGAATAATTTATTTCCAGGTCCTTTTTCTCTCAGGCCTTTGTGCTTGAGGAGCGGGGACCCTGTGAGAGGCCGAGGGGGTAAAGCACTCTGGGCTCGGGAGAGGCTGAGGCTCTAGTATCCAGGGCTATTTGCCCTGGGGTGAGATGATGAACCTCTCTGTGCCTCGGTTTCTCCTAATGCACAGCAGAGATGATGAGAGCATCCACTTCTTCCGGGTTTTGTGAGCATTAAGTGAGTTTATATTTGTAAACTGCTGAGAACATGCCGGCCACACCAGGTCTTATTACGTCTTTGTTAAATAATATCCTTCTCTTGTCTTCACATCTGGGTCACCAACACATAAGCATCCAGTGACTTTCAATTGAAGGAGGGAGGGAGGGAGGGAGCCGAGTCTCAGGGGACATCTTCTTTGGCTCTTTCTCTGTGGCTAGGGGACTGGCACTAAAACTTCAAGGATGACAAAGCGTTTGCCCGATGACCCTGCAGCCCCTGGGTATTTCCCATCTCATTCCCGCACTCTCCTGGCTGTTGAGTGACAACAGGATGGGTCATTCCCTACCCTGACCCCGCGGTCCCCCAGGCTGGGCACAAACATGCCACCCAAGGAACTCCTCCTCCTTCAGGCCAATGTCAGTGGGGCTTCCCCCTGCAGAGCATGTGGGGGTGCACCTGGGGCCCCCGAAATAACAGGCCCCTGCCCCGGCATGTAGGTCCTCGCTGGGCCAAGCAGCTGGCTTTCTGTCTGTCTGCGGCCCCTTTTTATCTTGAAGGAGAGACAGCCTGTCAAAGTGGCCCCGGGGCTGGCTGCCTGTGAGGCTTCCAAAGGGCAGAGATTTTATTTTTCTTTGCTCCTTGTGATTTTCTGAAGAGACACTGCACCCTGTGAGCATTGGGAGGAGAAGTGGCCGAGGGTGTGCACGGCACCCCTGCTGGAAACCAGGTCCCTGCCCAGGAGCTGCTCAGCACAGCGCAGGGTGGCACCAGAACCTCCTAATCCCATGGGCCAGGCTGCCTCCTTATCAAGTGCTTCTGATAAGGGAGAGTTTGCAGAATCTTCTAGATGGTTCATTCAAAGTCATCATGTCTTACCCACAGTGGGAACTCAATCTATTATATGCATACACACACACAATAAATAAATGAATAAATGTTCAATACCAATCCTTTCAATCAATTCTCTTTCATTTAAATCCTTTTTGTAGGGCCATGGGGTACTCAGTGGTAAAGCTCTTGTCTTTCATGTACAAGGCCCTTGGTTCAATTCCTGGCACTAGAAAGAAAGAAAAGGAAGAAGGAAAGAAAGCCCCTTTGTGTACATGAATATATATATATATATATATATATATATATATATATATATATATATATATATATATATATATCAGTCAGGTTGAGATGAGTTATGCTGCAGTAATAAACAACCCCATATCTCTGTGGCTTGAAAAAGGTTCCTCAGGGTCAGCAGGGGGAGGAATGGTGCTCTCTTCAGGACCCAGGCATCTGGAGAATCCAGTTAGAATGTTGCCAGCATCATGGCAGAAAAGAAGAAATGCATGGAAAGAATCTTGAGCATTAAATAAGCTAATAAATTTGAGTTAATATATGAGTTAATATATGTAGAATATGTGTTAATAAATGTAATATATGTTACTTCTCTAACTCTTAAAGTTACATTCCTGCCTACATTTTATTGGATAAAACCAGTCACATGCCTTAGTGCCCTTGTGAAGAATGGGTCACATTCAATGGATGGTGACATCTGATGGGCCCATTTGTTACACTGTTGTACCCGTGATTCCTCACACCTACTTCTTCTGTAGGTTTGATGATATGTTATAGATAACTTTTTTTTATTGTATTTGTTCTTGAAGCACCGTGTGATTTTAAGAATCATTATTGGAAAGGGAGCGATGAAGCGGTAATTCCCATCAATTGCTCTAGGATTTCTCGGCATGGAGGCATCGATAACGCTACGATAGTAATACAGAAAATACCCTGCCTCTGTTTCCCTGTACAGTGAGGAGCTGTTTATAGCTCTGATTTCAAAGAAGAACATTTAGCTCCTCTACCCAAACACAGTCACCAGCCCTGAGTCCCACAGAAGAGTGTTCATTCTGCAGGAAGGATTCTAAAGCTGAGGGGGACAGGGGAGCAGCCACAGAGCACTGGAGTGGGAGGAGAGGAGGTGGGGGGGCAGAGGGGGAATGCACACGACCTTCACGTGCAACAGGATGAACCGGAAGGAAGCAGCATGTGTCCCCTTATGAGCTTGTACAGAAGGAAAGCTTGGGATCTCAGAAGCAAGACGTGGTCACACTGATTAGATTGACACAGCACAGGGCCCCTGACTCACGTAATCCAGACCAGGACGACTCCCTTAGCCGGTGCCTTGAGCAATCCGTGCTGCGTTCTCAGTGAACAACTGGAGGCCGAGACGGTTTGGGGAGTCTGCATAATCCATATCTCCTCTGGAAGTGCCCAACCATCAAACATCTTTTGGACCCTAGGATCCTTCCTCGTGGTCACCATTGATGGTGCGGGGGAGTCACTGGATCTGAGATGAACTAGTCCGCAGTCCTGGCTAGTCCAGTTGGGTCTGTTTCTTAAGAGTTTAAAGTAAAAGCCACAAAGCAAACATGTAAGTTGCTTCGTCTGACAAAGAGCTGGTCCCTCATTGGTTCATTCACTCAACTGATTTATATTGAGTGTCCAGCGGGGGGAGACGGGACCCACAGTTCCTACTTCACAGTCTCCGTTCCCATGTGGCCCAAGTCCTTCATCTTACATCCTGGTGGTTCAGGAGAGCAGCAGGAATGATTTGAGGCTCCTTATTCTGAAGCTCAGACCCTATTAATTGTTTTGCCATTTTAATAAATTTTTTAAAAATTTAAATGGCATCATTTCCCCAAGTGCGGTTCTATGAAGACATCTGGCTTGAAAGCCTCTTCTGATTATTTCAATGAAGAGGGAAGAGAAGGGGGGAAAGTGAGGCATTCCACTCCTCTCCCACCTCCTGGCAGCTAATTTTGACCTGCAAGTTCTGCGTTTCACATAAGGAAAGAGTTCCCGGGGGTTCACATCCGCCATCCCTGTCTATCACAAAGCACGGAGCACAGGCAAACACACAAGCCTTGGCAGACGCTTTGGGTGTGTGAGAAACGCAGAGACAGACACTAGATGTCACTCCTGCACAGTGCCCTGGGGTGGGCCTCCATCTCTATTGTCACAGTTTCCAACCCAGGTTTTCTGAGGGAGTTCCAACTTAAAATATCCCCTTTTGCTGTCCCCAGAGGCACCGATCTTTTGCAGATTGCACGCCCAATTTCTGGTTTAGGAAGCGCTATCACTTTACCAACATGTACCCTTGGATGTGCTCTGGGGGTGCCCCCGAGCCGGCTGGCCACTTCTTCAGTGATAGGCCTTCTTGTCTAAAATTGTATGAGGATAAATTAAATAACTGAAAGGAGGAGAGATGGGCGAAGGGAAGAAGAGAAAGGTTAGGCGAGGGCACCCCACCTCATTTTAATGATCTCCAAATTCCTAGGAATAGTCACTCCGTGGTGACTGCCCTATATAATGGTTCCCTAAAGACTCTGAAATTGCCACCTGATTAATGCCTCATATTTCCAGCCAGAGATATTGCTGGAAAGACATTCAGTTAATGGTGTTCATGGTGGCTGGAATCATTAGGTAGTGCAGCATGATGTGTCCCCAGAGCTTCTCGGGGCTTGGCACATAATAGATGCTAATTTAAGGGATGGAAAGTATAGAATCCGATCTTTGAGTTGATAAGGCCAATCGCAAGGACGATCACATTCTTCTCTTTCCTTTCTCTGCTCAAGTGTGGTCAGCGTTGGTTTGGCTGCTGCTTATCTAGGGTGCTTGGCCAACTCTGCAGCAGGAGGGCTGTTATGAATCTTCCTATCACAATTATTTCTGTGAGACCAGGCCATGTGCCTCTGCCCAGCAGCCCTGGGCAGACTCCATTCGAGAGCGTCTTTTGAAAGCCTCTCAGGTCTGGCATTTTGGAAATCCATCCAGGTTCATGGTCATAGGCAAGCAGAGCCCACACTAAACCTATCACAGGGAGAAACCAGAGACCCACTCAGAGGTTTCATCCTAAGGAAACGCTGTTCATTTCTCTTTGCTCCCTCCTGGGCTCTGAGCTTCCTTCCCAGTTGCTAAAGGTCAGTCTTGTCTTTTGTTCAGTAACTGGGAAGTCCTGTATTGGATCTAGCCTCCCTTGGTTGTGCTGTATATTGTATTTTTGTGTCTCCTTTTTGACTCTTTGTTTTTTTTTAAAGAATAAGATGACAGCTTTAGATCTTCTTTTTAGAGTGACTAACATCTTGATTTGCTTGGGCTTTCCCAGTTTTACCACTGAAAGTGACACACAGTGGATCCCTGGGAAACCAGGTGCTGGGCCTCCCCTTCCTCCAGGGAGCTGCCCTCTCCCCATTCCCTGCACAGGGGGCCTGGGTGGCTCCTGGCAAGGTGGCCTTCCCTGTGCCCGCCCACTGTCCCCAGATCCCTCCCTCCCCAGCTGATCAGCTTCTCTTTCCATGGCTCTTGCTGAGCTGGGGCCTCCATGGGCATCCTCCGGCTCTTTCCTCCTGCTGTCCCCTTTCTCCTCTGTCTCTCCCAGGTCTCTCTGCCTGGCTTTCTGCTGTGCACCTGGGACTGCTGCTCCTGTCTGCCTGGCCTGCCTCTGGGACTCCTCTGTCTCCATCTGTCTCTACCATGTACCTGTCTCAAGTCTCTGCCCTACCTCTGGTCTCTGCATCTCTGTTTCTCCCTCTGAGTCTCCATCACCTCTGTCTCTGTGTCTCTCTCTCTCTCTATAGCCTGACTTGCTGTGTCTCTCTGTCCTCTGCCCTCTCTGGCACTGTCTGGAAACCTCAGTGGGGGCTTCCGGGAGGGTAAGACAGCATGTTCAATACTTCTAGCATTTCTTCACCCTCACGTAGTACTGAGAATTGACAACTCAGGAGGCCGAGACAGGAGGACTGCAAGTTCAAGGCCAAACTCAGCAACTTACCGAGACCCTGTTTCAAAACAAAAATATGTCTCTCTGCTTTTCACACCCCTGCTTTGATGTACACCTCCCTCCTGTCTCCCACCCCATGTTCCAGTATGTGCTCTCACCTCCCATCACCTCCCGCTCACTTCCCCCCTCCTTTCCTTCCTGTCTCTCTCCTCCTCCTCTCCCTTGTCTCTGCAGTGCTGCTGGAGGAAGGAGCTCCCTGACTCTTGCAGCTGGGCAGGTCCCCAGTGTGACCCTGGCCTGCTGCTGCCTGGCCCCCTTCCACCTCCCATCACTTCCTGCTCTTTGCTTTAAACAAAAGAAAAACAAAAGAGAAGAAAAGGAAGGGAGAGGAGAGGAGAGACATGCTTCACCCTCAACCCACCTTGCCAGTCAGTGCCCGCAAGTGCCCATGCCCACAGTGGAGGGAAGCTCAAAGGGAAACTCAGGCCAGTAACGAAGCTGCTGGGCGTGTTTGCGGCCCGTCAGCCACAGCTGAGATTTAATAACTACACGTGGCCTGCTGTGTGGTCTGTATTTATAACTCATTTCCACAAAATTCCTACAGCGTAGGTATCATTGTCCCCCTTATTCAGGCAGGTTTCAGAGACAGGTGTCAGAGATGTTAAGACACCTGCCCAGGGCCACACAGCTACCCAATGGGACAGGTGGAGTTCAAGTTCATTCTAGGTGGCCTGGAGATCCTGCCCTTTCCACTGAATCCTTCAGAGCCGTGCTGCCCAGCGAGGTCACCAGTTCTTTAATGAATGTAAATGAAGTGAAATTTAGAATTGAGTTTCACTGGTGCCACCAGCCCCAGTAACCACATGTGATAGCAGCCGCCATGGTGGACAGGACAGACAGAGGACATTTCTATCAACGTGGTGAGCTCTGTTGTACATAAACACAGGGGAGATTTGCATGGTCTCTGTGAGAATAGAAAAGAACACAGGAGGATATTGAAATGGCCTTGGGTCACCCTTAGTCCCAGTCTTGGCTGGGTGTGGGGTTGCGGGGAAGACCCTACAACGCAGCCGCCAGCCTGGTTTTCTACCTGCCCCCAGGCTCACAGTACCGCGCACCCTGTCTTCACCACCGTGTGTGTCTGTATTTCCAAGGAGCACGGGCTGACGTGGGGGGCGAAGTATCCATCCTTCTGCAAGGCAGGAAGAACAATCTTATGCCAGAAATTGAATGTCCTTATTTCAGCTGGTGTGCAGAACTTTGAACCCTTGTGCAACACGAGCAGCTTATCTTGTTCCACTCAATCAAAAACATTTCATAATGCCGTTGCCTTCCACAAGGTCACCTTGAAATCTCTCCCTTGCTAGAAGCATCCTGAATCTTCCTTAGCCTAATAGAAACATTCTGGAAATCTCAGTAGACTGGCCTTGCTCAGCCTTGTTCCCTCTCTAAGAAAATTGCATCTCGCCTCTCTGTAGCAAGACTCCATGTAAAAGGAGTGATTCCCCTTTCTTGCTCGCTCACCATCTGGGCAGTGGTCACACCCCAGCAACCCCTGGCCTCACCAGCTCACCCTGGAAGTCCTGGCTCCTGCAGATGTCTTTGCAGGGAGATGGATTCTCAGTCGTCGTTGAGGATTGCCTAAGGGGTTTTGCCATAGCTTTCCAGTGCCATGGCTGTTCTGCTGGGCACTGATCACCCCTGCACTCAGCTCTTCTCAGCTGGTGGCTCTGTGGCCCCCTGGGCTCAGAGGCTCCCTACTTTGGTGGCCACCATCATAAGTCTTCCAATGCTCCAGGTAACTTACAGTCCAGGACGGCATGGAGACCTGCCCTCTCTTCTCTCTTAGCTTGATGCCCTGCTGGAAGTGACCCAGGGCAATGCTGTGTGGGGTCCCAGTGTGGGGCAGCTGTCCTGAAGCTACTGTGCTGGGTGTGATCTTCGTCTTGCACAGAGCACTGTGTAGTGGTCGTCCGTGTTAAAGAAATTGGTGACACTTGTTCTGGGGACTTTGCAGTAAGAGAGCAAGCTTAACTTCAAGTTCAATAAGGAGAAGTGGGAATTTAGAACTGAGGGCCAGAGAGAGCCGGAGATGGGCTAAGAGGTCAAGAGATTCTTTGATCAACTGACCTAACAAGAGTTTTTCTGAAGACAGACCAGGTGAGCAGATCCTGAGCTTGGTGATTTTCCCTAAATGGACTCAGTAGGATTCTTGTGGAAACTGGAATAGAGAGGCCTGGAGGGAGGACAGAGACCAAGGTCAAGGTCTAGTCAGAGGACTCTGAGGAGCCAGAGAGGAGTCAGGTCAAGGAGGGTGTCTGTCCATAGCACGTGACCTGGTGACTCTGGTTTGAACCCTCACTGTGCTGGCTGCATGACCTGAGGGAGGTCACTTAGCCCTCTGCTTTCTCCTCTGTCCAGTGGGGAGCAGCACTGACCTCCCAAGTGCAAAGGCTGAATTGGTTGTCCCCACTGTTCTGGGCGTGCTCTTTGGGCTTAGAGACGGCTCCTGGGTTCGGTCAGGACTGTCACAGGCTCATCTTCTCCTCCGCCACAGAGAGCTTCGTCCCTGGTCCTCTGCTTTACAACAACATCCCTGCCCCCAGGTCACCTCCCATCCAGCTCTCCCCCAGGTCTGCAGCAGAGCTCAGGTGCATCTGTGGTCACCGGGGGCTGAAGAAGGTTCTGCTCAGTGGTAGAGAACTTCTGTTCTCAGCCCCATGTCACCTCCACATTTTGGAGAGGAGCGGGAAGAGGCTCAGAGCGTGAAGCTACTTGCCCAAGCAGACACAGGACTTGGATCAGAGGACACAGTCCAAGCCCAGGTCTGTTTGGGGCTCCTGTGACCTCTCTTCACCAGGCCACGGGGCATCCCAACATGGCAGCTTGACACACGTGAGTCTCGGGTGGACTGTAGACACGATGCTGCTGTCTCAGTAGACTGTCCTTCTGTGGTGCCTGTCCTCTTGGCCAGATCCTCCCAATCCCAGCCCTCTTCATGTATGCTGTTCACGTCCCCTGTGTGAAGTGGTGCTGTGTTTGCATTCACAGATCCTCACCTGCAATCCCTGCCTGCCTCCCCTTCCTCCTCGGGTCTCCAGCCCACCCCCCCAGACCCTTTACTCTGAGGACCTGGAGCTCATCTCACACCCTCCACCACCTTCCGTTGGACTGTCCGTAGCACAGAGACAGCTCATCCCTGTCGTCCCTCCTCAGCAACTTGCTTTGGACACAGGATTGGAATTCCACACCACCAATACCTCTGCTCAGAAAGGGGCTCCTGCTCCCAGCCTGGCCCTGACATCTCCCATGGGTGGTAAGGACGGCATGCGCCTGACCCAGCAGCCCCGACTCCCGAGTCAGCTCTGGCCATACCAGGAGCTTTAAACTTCAAGGTTGCTTTTAATTTTTTTAAACAGTAACCTCTAAATCTCTTTGCAGGCTGCAGGGACTCATGAGTTTTTATTTAGGATGTGTTCGCCCTGGCTTTCGGTTCATTGCCTTCAGACTTATTTTCTCAAATTTGTCTGCATTATATTGCCTCTGACTGGCTGAGTCACCTGCAGTAACCCAGGCCACTTCTTCCGGATCCACCTTTGGTCAGGGCCATGGTGCCTCTCTGTTCCCATTAGAGCAGTTCCTGGGGCAGAGCCGGTGAGGGAGATTGCCTTTGCCCAGGACAGGCTGTGGGGACTGAGACAGGGGTTCTTCAGGACCTCTCTTTCTGCTTGTTTGCTGGTATATGAAATGGAAATGCCGGTTAACTAGTGGAGTGATTGTAGGAACCAAATAAGTAGAGTTGCCTCTTAGCATCTATTTATGGGAGGATTGGTTGCAGGTCCCCCCTGTATACCAAAATCTGTGGATGCTCAAGTCCCCTGCATAAAAGTGGTGCCGTGTTTGCACTCACAGATCCTGGTTTTGTACTTTAAATCATCTCTAGGTTACTTGCAATACTGAACACAATGAAAATGCTTAGAAATAATTTTTATTCTGTTTCCTTTACGGACTAATGACAAAAAAAATTTTATACATGTTCACTACAGATGGACTATTTTTGGATATTTTCAACCTGCAGCTGGTTGAATCCACACACTCTTCAGCACATAATAAATGTTACTTAAGTACTTGCTAGCTCTCTTTCTTGCTATAACAACTGGCCAAAAAGCTATAGCCAAGAAAAATCCAAGAGTCACAGAAATATAAACTAATGGTCACCATTACCACACAACCACCGAGTCCTAAGTACTGTGTGCTAAGTATCTCATTTTTCAACAGGAAAATCTTCTATTTTCCCCACACTGACTTTTTTAATTTTTTAAAAAAGATGCATACCAATTGCCAGTGAAAAAACCCAGAACAAAATACTGTATATAACAGGAAGCTAAGAGTGTCTAGAGGGTGTCTCTAATATAGGATAAAAAGTTAATAAATCTATCCAACAGTGGCACAGCTGAGTGAAGGATCAAATCATGTCTGTATCCCACCCAGAAAACCACCCTTCAAATCTCAACGTGTGTCTCTCCAGACATTATTTCTGTGCATGTGATTATAGTCCTTCTCATTCTTGTTCAGAAGTACAATCACATTGTATGTGATGACTTGTGAATCACTCTTTATTCCCCTTACCAATTATCATTGTCCTATTTCCATGTTTGTGACTCAGGTAGGAAAAGTATATAGTGGGCATACTAGACCAGAAGGAGAGGCATTTTTTTAAGTTAGAGTTATTAACTGTCTAGTTAAAATGGCAATATAGAATTTTAGTTTTAAAAACGGAGGCATATGCTATACCAGAGATCACTGTGCTATTTGAATAAGTTCCTGCTTGATCTTGCTCTGTCTCTCTCTCTCTCTCCCCCCCCCACTCACTCACACACACAATCACACACACACACACACACACACACACACACACACACACACACACACACATTGGGTGTTAACGCCCTTGATCCCCTGCAGGCTATTCCATTAAATGGATGAACTATGTTGTTTTCAATTCCCTTTTGATCAATATTTAGGCTACTGCAAAATTTTGGCCCATTCAATTGACAAGCCTCAAGTTCCTGACTTTCCCAACAACTGCTCCTAACCCTGCCCTGAGAGTCCCCTCTGCCCTTCCCCCGTGGGCTTCCCCAGGAGATCTGTAACCCTGATCAGACAGACACACTGGACAATTGCAAGTCCCCTCTTGGTTCTTGCGCCTCTATCTTGGTCACTTGGAAACTCCCAGCTCATGTACTCCTGAGGATGCTCCCCACGTCTGCCATTCTCCTGGGGAAGCTGAAACTTGAGGGAGAAGGTGGTCCTCACCTCCTCTCTGCCCTGGTCGATCTGCATGGCCAGAGCATCGGTCTAGCTCAGTAGCTCCGGGGCTGGCCAGCAAGCGGGCAGGAAAGCTAGTCCCCTTGTCTGCAGGGTGATTCCTTTGTCTCCCTCATGGCCACAAGGAGTAGAGTCTCTGGGGAGGTGAGAGGAGAGAGGGGGCGTCTTTTTTCACCAACCTGTGTTGGGTCTGCTCAGTGTCCTTCTAACCCGTGGTCTGATTCACTCATGAGAGCCAACTCTTGGCATTTCTTGCAAACTTCATATTCAGTGGCCGAACACTGGAAGTTCAAAATCAGCCCCAGTGGGAATATTTACACGATGGAAATTAGCATTGTCTGACAAATCGACTCCATTCCCCCCACCCGAGAGCTGATCACTGAGCATTCAGCCATGCACCACTGCCCCTAAACTTTACAAGATGAAGCTGGCCCCAAATCAGTGGCCATGGTATTTAAAGTGTGGGATGCTCGCTAACTTTTGTTCTCAGTCTTTAGAGACCAATTATAGAAAAGAGACCAGACCATCATAACAAGCATCTCATTTTATAAACAGTGCTTTGATGAGCACTTTTTATATTTAACTTCCCATCTGAGTGATTATTTTCTTTGGCTAAATTCCTAGAAGTAGAAATGCTGAATCCAAAGGTGTATCTAGTGGAAGGTTCCAGAGATACGTGGTTCAAATACCCTTCAAAAAATATGCACTGATTTAAACTCCCATCAGCAATGTGCCTGGGCTACTGGATCTTTGTCACAACTAAATCTTGTGATTTAAACATGTATTTTTTAGTCTCTTGGGCAAAACATGTATTTTACTTTCAGCTCTATTTTTGACTCCCAATGTTTGGATAATTTTCTAGAGTAGTCATTTATTAATAGCATTTCCTAAATTAACTCTTCTGTCATGAATTTTCAAGAAGACAGGTCAGTAAGACAGCAACTGGGGGATGGGGCAGGGGGGGCTTCTCTGCTCATCAAGCTGCCCCCAGTTTATCCACCCCCTGTGCTCTGTGGAAACAGAGCATCGAGATCTGCAAGGCTTGAAGATGCCTTCTTAGAGGCTACACTTTAATTAAAACCTTTCTGAGATGATACATTATCTATAAAAACAATTGGGTTAGAATATTGATTTTCCTGTGTGGTTCCAGAAATCTCAAAGGAAGTCTCATTCCACCACCTGCGGCTTTCCCGTCAGGGTACAGGGCGCCTGCAAGTGGCTTGCCGACTCGCCCATGCTCCTGCTGTGTCCCCAGGGCCCGGGGAGCATGCAACCTGGGGAAGGTGTGCACAGACCTTTACTCAGTGAACCAGCAAGCTGAGGATGTGGGTGAGCAGGGACTCCTCACTGATCAGCAGCAGCAGCAGGACAGGAGTCCCCAGGTGCCACGCCAGGGTCAGCATTCTTTGTCTTCTGATACCTCCTCCCGCACCTACACTTGGTTTTTCCATTTGTTCTTTTGTCTGTCTATAAATAGTCCCCATGCACCGTCAGCCACCGGGAGGGACTTGCATAACCTTCTATTTGGGGATTTCTTCATCCATCCATCTCTGCGGCCATCTCCCCCAGACTCCTGGCTCCCTGATGGGAGGGACTCCCGCTTGTTTACTGTGGCAGTGGCCACCACACGTAGCCCAGTGCCAGGCCCATAGCAGGGCATATGGTAAGGAAAAAGGTGCATCTTTGAGGGAACAGTGGCTGAGCAGCCCCCGCACACAGCGCTGGTGCTGCTGGGATTGCAGAGGTATATAAAAGTAGCCCTTGATCCTCGGTGTCTTGATGTCTACTTGGGGAAACTATCAAATAAATCTTTGCCCTTAGGGATCCGCAGACAGTCGAGTCCTTCACGCAGATGTGCAGACCAGACAGAGATCCACATGTGCCATGGAAACTCAGCAAACCCACAGGTAGCCCTCCAGCTGCCCCGGGCATGCACACCTGCACGGCTGGCCCCCGTCTGAGCCAGAAATAAACAGGTGGCAGCATTTGCAGCTCAGCCTGGGTGTTGTCCTCTGAGTTCAAAGGAATTTATTAATTTCAGCCTCTTCATGTGGAACTCACGCAGCCTCCTGGAGGAAATATCCATAGCAACTGCGGTAACTGGAAGAAAGAAGATGTTAACCTTTCAGAGTCTGCTGCCCACTTCTGTGTGACCCTCCGCCTGTTTACAGCGGTTCTCAGAATCTTGGAAACAGTGGAAAACAGCTGCACTGGGGGCGGTAAAGGCTGGGATGGGGGTGTACTTGCCCAGGAGCTGGGCCCTTCATGGGTACTCAGCGACGGGGTGTGTGGTACCAGCTGGGGAGTGGCTGGAGGTGGCGGGAGGTGCTGGTTGATGCAGGTACTTGGCTCAGCTTTGCCCCCCAGCTGCAGGCTGAACTTTTTGAAATTACCAAAATGTCTCACTGCAGGTCCTGCTGCCTCCAATCTGACCTTTATAGTAAGAGTGAAAAATGTTCACTGCTACCTCTTTTGGTCCAGAATGGATTGTTCCTTCCAGCAGGTCAGCAGTTTCCACTCACAGCCTGACCTGGGGCAAGCCCCATCCATTTCCTGATCTCATTCAGGAAAGCCCTTCTTTGCAGCCAGAGGGTGGGAAGCCTCCTGGGTGCAGCTCAGGAAGAGAATAGATGTCGCATGCTCTGCTCTCAAGAGATGATGGGTGGACGGGAGAGGTCGGGGGCCATCAAACCCAGGGTCAGACCTTGAGTCCGTTCACACACTTACTCGTATCTTTATTCAACTTTTCTCTCTCTAAGCGTCTGTCATTGTCTGGCAAAGGGACATGATGGCATAGACTTTATGACCATTGGGCAGAAGAAGGAAACCATGCCTGCAGGCAGGTTAGAATTAGTGCTTGTAGATAGTAGGTGCTCAGTAAGTAGGATTTACTTCATTTATAGCTACTTTGCTCAGTCTACTCCCCTTCACTCTCTGCCCATTGCAGACCCTGGGTGGGCAGCAGATCAGATGAGCACACACACAGTTGTGTGGCCATTAGGAGAGGGGCAAATTCTGAAGAAGGGAGGCAGGCACTCTTCCTGGGTAAGGTGACGTTACTCCAGGTTGTGGTGACTACACAAGGAAGGAACCCATTTCCTGCAAATCAGTTTGTTCTCCAGGGGACATTTGGAAGTATCCCCAGTTGTCACAAGCCCAGGGATGGGGCTGCTGTCCTTCAATGCAGAGGGAAGCCTCTCCCTAACCGAGAATGACCCAGACCAAAATGTCAATGACACCAAGGCCAAGCAGCCCTGCTGTGTCCTTCACCATAATGATTCCCATCACCTACTACTGTGTGTTAAGCACTGTGTTAGGGCCTTCTGTATGCATTATCCCATTTAATCCTTGGAACCAGCCTATGGGATAATTCTCAGTGACTTCATTTCAAAGCTAAGGAAGCTGAGGCTCAAGACCTTCAGGAATCAAAAGTCAAGTTTGGAATTTGGATTCCCCAGACTCCAAGTCTCAGTTTTATTTTTGACCCCACTATGCTGTCTCAAATCCTTTACTGGGAAAAGAGCTGGGGTTGCCCAGACGTCTGTCATGCAGAGAGGTGTAGGGATTTGGCTCCACATGACTACAGCCATCTTGGTCTTGTCCACCTCGTTCCCTGCCAGGTGACCCTGGCATGTATCCAAAGCCCTACAGGACAAGTGAAGTCACTGAGACTGTCACTGAGTGTGCTGTACTACCTTCACATGCCCAGCCTGTTTGTTAACTGATGCATGCTCATGGCTTTCAAGAATGGCCAGGTACCCTCCCCTCTGGTTGGCCCCAGCCCATCTCTGCTCATTTTACATATAAAGCCCTTCGTCCTTCCTTGATATGCAGGAATACACCTGTCTTACTGCCTCCCAAGGCACATTCCTGCCAAGTCCCCAGGAAATCACACCTTGTGCACGCCTGGGGCTGTCTATCTCTTTCTCTGGTCTCACTGTGGAATCCTTTGGGGTCCAGTTTCCACATGTAGGGGCCATGCTTTTCCAAAACAGGTGGTCAGACTAGCTTAAAAATTTAGAAGGGCTGAAGAAGGGCTACTGCTGTGTTGATGGTGCTCCTGGCGCTGTCCCTAGGCAAGGAGGACACCTAGGGTCCAGCTTCTACTGTGCACAGGTGAGTGGGGGAGAGAGAAGGGGAAGCCATCAGCCCTTCCTCCCTCCTCCCCAGGTCCTGATGCAGGTTCTGCTCCTGCTGCTGATGCTGATGCCACCTACTGCCACACAAACTGCCACCCAACTTACAACTCTGAGCACTCATGCACACCCTCATGTACCCAACAGTATCTAAGTCTTCTGCAACACACTGAAATATGTATGATTGTTTTTTTTTTTTTTTTTAGGGAGGGTACTGGGGATTGAACTCAGGGGCACTTGGCCACTGAGCCACATCCCCAGCCCTATTTTGTATTTTATTTAGAGACAGGGTCTCACTGAGTTGCTTAGTGCCTTGCCATTGCTGAGGCTAGCTTTGAACTCGAGATCCTCCTGTCTCAGTCTCCCAAGCTGCTGAGATTTCAGGCCTGCACTACTGTGCCTGGGAGGCATGGTTGTTTCTATGTCATGACATTAAGGCTAGAGAGGGTCAAACATGAGAGACTGACAGGGATGGTAACTGGACCCATGTTATTCTCAGTGATTCTAAACTCTCTCAGTTCCCCTGTCCCCACCCTGGATGATTGTTTTGTTACATCTGGGTGGAGTACGTGTGCTACTGATATCTCTGAGGGACAGGTCAGGGGTGCTGCTCAACATCTCAGGAGGCACAGGATGGATCCATCTCTCTGGAATATTTTGGCCCACTGCCAGTTATGGTAAAGTGCAGAGACCTGACCTCGACTTCAGAAGCCCCACTGCTGACATCCTGCTCTGGGCCTTTTACCTCCTCAGTATGTGGTAGGTTTGCAGGTTTCTGGGTTGTGTTGAGTAAATGTTTATTTAAAGTTTCCTAAGAACAGAGAACGCCTTGCCTCATGCCTGGAAGAACAGAACAGCTTGAAAGTTAAAAATTCATTTTTGATTCACTTTTGACTATGAGATGACTTTTGTGACAAGATTCTGGGAAAAGCCAAGACCAAATCCACCTGTTTATTCTGTTCAAGGGTGCTTTTTTTTTTTTTTAAGATGGAAATTGGGAAGGCTAGCGGTGAGGCCTAGTAAAATATTCATGACCCTCATCTAATTTCTAATTCAATTAAAAGGTGCTAATGTAGTTAACTGTGACAACAATTATTTTTGTTAATGAATACATTTAAATGCTTAACAGCAGAGGTGATAAGGAGTGCCCAGAAGACCCAGCCACAAACTTGAATTTCAAATTGGCTTCAGAAGTTTAAAGTTTGTTTTCACAAAGCTTGTAAACCAAATTCCGAATTTGCAAAATGGATATTTTCAGGATTAGCTATTCAGTTTCAACAGGAGTCTCCCATTTTCTGGAGGATTCAAGACGGGATTCTTTTAAAGTGCATGTTCTTCAATTGCATTTGAAATAGGATTTGATTTATAAAAATTCAAATTATACTGACTTTGCAAGATTCGAAGAACAAGAAACTGGGCAAGTACCAGCACTGGTTGCTGAGCATGTCACAAGACTGTTGCAGGAATGAGAGGTTATGTTCTGGAAGCCCTTTTAAAGAGGAATTCTATGGCATATCTTTTTTTTTTTTTAAAGAGAGAGTGAAAGAGAGAGAGAGGGACAGAGAGAGAGAGAGAATTTTTAACATTTATTTATTTTTTCTTAGTTCTCGGCGGACACTACATCTTTGTATGTGGTGCTGAGGATTGAATCCGGGCCGCACGCACGCCAGGCGAGCACGCTACCCCTTAAGCCACATTCCCAGCCCCTTATGGCATCTCTTTTTAAAATTTAATTTGGTCCTGTAGGGTATCTGGGTGCACCTCAGTGACGTGTTGAAGCTGGTATACCAGATGTCTAGACTTCGTCTCTAGTCTTTACATGGCATTTAAACCATGTACCTGATATTGTCTCATTTTAAACAGAGCCATAAAAATGTAAAATTGCCTATTTTGAATTTTACAGTGTTTGCATGACTTTTAAAAGATGGATTTCTGGCTTCTGGATGAAAAATGTCTTTTTCTTGAAGCTCTTGGGTCTGGCTTTGTCTGTTTTGTTAGCAGTTAATAGCCACAGTGTTGGGGACAACTTCTTTGTAGCCAGCAAACCTAATTTTAACACAAATCCTGCCACTCACCAGCTGTGAGGTTTGGGGAAAGTCATTTCACCAGTTGGAACCATTTTTTTTCATCTATGAAGAGAGAGCTGTAATATCTTGCAACCTTGTCAGGGTATTGGGACAGGTCAGAGTGATAATAGATTATAAGAGTTAGAAGCATCTTGACACATACTTGCTCAACACACATCACTGGTGGGAGTGGGAGTGGGAGTCATTGCTGTTGTGGTTGAGTCCCAACATACTTTCATTTAAACACCCCCCCCAGTAGGTGAGAGTGGTGATGTCATCCCTATTTTACTGATAAGGACACTGAGACTCAAAGAAGCTTGGCTACTTGCCCAGAGTCGTGCGATTGGTAAGGGGTGGCATTATTATCACTCTTGCTTCCTACAAGATTCACTCATTCCTATCTTTACCCAATGGCTGAGTCTTTTAAGGAATTGCAGAAAACAGGACGAGAAGGTGGCAGAGACACATCTACAAGAACTGCCTTTGAAGATGTTTAGAGAAAGATTGGAAGTACTAGTTTCTATATGTGTAGACCCCACTCAAAACATAAAGACCTTTTAGATTTTAAGGTAACTGTTCCTAAATCCAATCCTTCCAAGGCTTGTTAAGAACTGAAAGTGCTAAGTTCCAGTTAGCAATGGAGAGATAAGAGATGGGGCAAAGACTTGAGTATTTGGTGACACTGATTCTGTAAGATAAATGAGCAGAGGGCTTCTGGTTTATACCCTGAGAATACCAGGAGTACCAGAGCTTCTCCTATGGATCCCAAGGAAGGGAAAGCTACATGATGTTTGTGTTGATCAGCTTTTTGTTGCTGAGACCAAATTATCTGACACAAACAACTTAGAAGGAGGAAATTCCTATTTTGGCTCAACCTGCTCCACTGTCTTGGTCCTGAGTGAGGCAGAACATCATGGCAGAAGGGTATAGTGTAGACAAGCTTTCAGCTATGGCTGCCAGGAAATGGGGGAGGGAGGGTCAGAGAGAGGGAGGGACAGAAGGAAAGAAGGGACCAGGAACAGGAGACAGTCCCCAAGGGGCAAACTCCAGTGACCTGCTTCCTCCAGTCATGCCCACCTGCCTATCATTTCTACACCACCCAGTGTGCATTAAGCCATCAGCAGGTTAGGTGATGGTGAAGTCGGCACTTCCATGCTTCAGTCCATTCCTAAAACCCCACCTCTGGGGTGTCCAACAGTGTCTGGCTAGAACTCCAGACAGGAATGCTGGTGGGTGTCGTGGACATGGCCAAAGAGACCCTCAAGAGACACGAGGTGAAGAATTCTGCCAAAGCGATCCATGGAGGAGAGAGATTTAAAAGCCATTCAAATCTCAACCACCCACTAACCTGGAAAAGAGTAGCTGGATGAAAGAAGCCAGTCACCAAAGATCTCATTCCATGGTGGAATTCATATGAAAAGTCCAGAGCAGGGAGATGTGTATAGTCAGGAAGAGATGAGTGGTGGTTTAAGGATGGGGAGAGGAGGGTGGCAGCTACAGGTTGCAAGACAGGGTGATGAAAATGTTCTAAAATGAACTGCGGTGATGGTTGCAAGGGTCTGCAGATGAACTAAAAACCCTTAAGATTTGCAAATTATGTGGCAGGGAATTATATCTCAATAGAACTGCTTTTTTTTTAAAAAAAACTCACCAGCCCACCTGGGCAAGCCATTACCTAGGACAAGGGTTTGTTCTCAAAGTCCTTCTCAAATTCTTCTGTGGTCTTGTTTCTCATCCCACCCAATCCTAGACAAGTTGGTGTTATCCATATGGTCCCTGAGTACATCATCATAAATATCTTGGAAGCTGAAGAGTCTTTTTTTTTCTTTTATAGAGCATGCTGATTTTCTGATCACCCTGATCTGCTTTTGTGTATTCCAGTTATACATTTGAAGGAAATTTATACACCAGCAACCATCTGCTCTCATACTTTGAGCCCACTCTGGGGCTCTCGGGAAGGGGGGAGGAAATCACGTCAGTGTTCTGTTGAACTCCCCACTGGCCATCCTTATGGTCCCTAGAAGCTCATTCCCTAGCAAAATCCAGGTGTGACCCCCCAGTTTACCTAGCCCCTCTGAGCCTGTTCTTACATCCACAGAGAGGAGGAACTTATGATATCTGTTGGGTCACTGTGTAAATGAAATAAGAGGATGTCTATAAATCACTTATCCCAACATGTGGCAGGCACTCTGACATCAAAGCCATTTATCACCATTGCTATGATCGCATTACAGTAGATCCTTGTGAGTGTGCCTTGGAAGGTCAAACTTTCCCATCCTATTAGGAACTCTACCCTGGAAATCACCCTAGATATACCCATCTTCCTGTGGATTCCTCTTACCTTGAAGAGATTACCATTCTAGCTTGGCCCAGTATTGGGGTCATAGGAATTTATATGTGACCAAGACCCCTCTGGTGCTGGAATGGTCACTGGAGAGATGCATCTATTTAGAGTTTGCAGACCCATGGACCACTGGGTAGCCAAAGGTGGTTCTTTCTATAATTTCTTCATCTTTGCATTTAGATGGTAATTTTAGAAAGAACCAAGTGAGAGATCTCAAACTGGGGACCCACCACTGTGTCTGTGTCTGTGTGCGAGCTTGTTGTCTACATCTGGACAAGTCGGATTTCACTTCTTGTCTGGATCTGGGAAGCCTCTGGAGAGATGGAGCACGCGGTTCTGCATGGCAACTACCAGCTAGAACTGAGAAGCAGCTGCCCGCCTCTAAAGGGGCTGCCCCTGCATCAGTGCCCACTGCTGCCCTTCTGCATGACTTATTTATGCTGCCTGTCTGGCGTCTGGATGCATTTAGTTCGATGATCCCCAGACTAAGCCTTTGTGAGCCTCAGGAATGAATTGCTCATACTAGAAGAGAGATCAGCAGGCCTTGTTGGTATCCCTAGAAAACTCACAGTCTGTAAGGCCCAGTAAAGGGATAAAGAAAGGCACTTCATCCAGAAAGTCTTAGGAAAAAGACTCCAGCTAGGATTGCACACTGGCTCCAACCCCATTCCAGGGTTCATAGGGGGTAACTCCCCAGGGGGAACCTGGCTGCAGCTCTCAGGCCCTCCTCCAATCCTGCCCAGAAACACACCAGCTCATATTCTAGAATCTCTGACAGAAGCACAAATGAGGTTTATGAACCATTAACCTTAGGTCAGTTTTCCAAAGTCTCCAAAAGCATTTTAAAACAATTAATTTCTTTGCTTCACTGGAAACAGATTGAACATCAGCGCAATTAGGCAGATGCTCGAGGTGAGACATTTCACCAAGATGGGCGCCCACCCCAGATTCTTTCTGGGGAAGGAGGAAGTGCTTTTCTCACATCCACCCAACCCTGTAGTGTCATGGTCATTTCTAAGCAAGGAATCTTTGCATTTTCCAAGCTCCTTAATTTTGACTGTTATGAGGTATGACTCCTGATTTTTTTCTGTGCTTGTAGGGAGGACAGCTCAGAGGAAATGTATTCACAGGTTAGGAGAAAGATTCCCTTAATTCCCTTTGGTTCTCTTGAAAGTTACTTTTAGGAATTTGAGTTCTCTGTGGCTTTGTATCAGCAGATTAGAAAAGAGTTGCTGCTGTGATTTGCAGGTGGTTTGAAGGTGTCCTCCACGCCCTGGGGTCCATGGGTCAGAAGCTAGGTATTCAGCATGGTGATGTGGGGAGGTGGTGGAGCCTTTAAGGGGAGGAGCCCAGTGGGAGGTGCCTGAGTTAGGGAGGGTGCTGCCCTCAGAAAGAGGTCATGTGGTTCTCATGGAACCCTGGTTGGTTCTAGTGAGAAGGTTGTTTATAAGAGAGTAAGAATGCCCTTCCCCACTCTCTGGCTTCCTGTCTCACCATGCACTCTCTCTGTGTCTTGTATGCACTACCATCATGATGTTATCACCGAGATGGAGATGTGATGCAGCCAGAGGGGACCCTCACCAGAGCCAGAGCCATGCTTTATATTTTCTGCTTCCAAAACTGTGAGCTTAATGAACCTTTTTTCATTATAAATCACCCAGCCTCTACTGTTTTATTGTAGCAATGGAAAATGGATAATAGGGCTACTGTGCTGGGCATGTTACATGTGTGTGTGTTGAGAAATTATCCACTTCTTAATTCTAAGGGTCCTCAGAGTAGGAGACAATGGTCAGAGGCCAGTCTGGAAGGAAACGTCCCTCTTGTCCCAGCTTTGCTATTACCATGCTGTGAGGCTGGGATTCAGATTTCCTTTCCAACCCTAACATCCTATGATTTCTTATAAAACTAACTCCGTAGACACAAAACTCTTAAGAAATCAGGTTACAACTTTCCATTCAAGATGGCTGACTGAGCATATCTTGACAGAAGAAATATAAGAGCAGAAATAAATCAACAGCAACACCAGGAAGGGGGGACGTTGCCACCAGCAAGCCAGAAATTTTGAGAAATGTGCAGAATGGATAAAATATAGGACCTCAGAGGAACAGTGATTCCTTAGCCACCTCCAGGGAACCATAACCCCAAGGAGCTGGAAGGGGAGACACTTGGAGGCTGAGCTCTTGGAACAAAACCCTGGAGAAGAGGCCAGGTGGAGGCCCACAGGCTGGGAGAAGCCAGGGCCCAGGGAGAGTCAGAGGGAGTGAGAGAGAGAGAACAGGGAGGTGGAGTCCCCCTTCAGGAGAGAGGTCATCTGTGGCTCTCACTGCTGGGTTCTCTATGTAAAGTTGGGACTCGAGTTAGGGCGTGAAGAGAATGGCAGGAACCCTAGCAGAAACCGGCTGAGACAGAATAAAGACCTGGCCAGGCTTTATCACACCTCTTCTCCACTCAGAGCAGCCACATCCTCTGTTCACTGTCTGGATGACAGTGACCATCACGTAGTTGGAGAAAAGCATTTCGGCTGCCAACAAATCCATCTAGACCAGCACTTCACAGCAGAGCAGACTGGTGACAGAAATGCTCTGTTCCTCTGCACTACCCAGGGCTGTGTCCTCTGGCCACCATGGCCCCTGAGCACTAGAAATGTGGCCAGTGCAATGAGGGGACTGGATTTCAACTTCATCCATTTAACTTTAACAAGTTTGTATGGAAATGGAGGTAGCCAGATGTAGCTAGCAGTTAGTTAAACAGCTACCATATTGGACAGCATAGGCCTGTCCTCTCCTTTATAATAAAAGCCACCCCACCCAAAACAGATGAGGAAAACTGAATAACATGAAAGAGGGACAGGAAGCCAAATGCACTGAGATCCGAAGCCCTGACGAGACCTAATACAGGAAACAAAAGATGACTTCAAAGAATATTAATTAGTACCGTCAGATCTAAGAGGATGCATCCTTGGCATGCAATCCTACAGGAATTAATAAGAACACTTTAATAATATAAGAAACCTTGGAAATTAAAATATGATTGACAACATTAAAAAAATAAATAGAATGACTGAATGACAGAATTAAAAATTAAGTAAAAGAATTTACTTCATTATGCGGAATAGCTGGCCAAAAATATTCTCCCAATCCACAGAGCAATAACACAAAAATTAGAACAGAGAAGCTGACACACGAAGGTCAAGTGCAAGAAACCCAAACTCATCAAGGAGGGATTCTAGAGAGAACTGAACTGAGAAGCCAAAGAAATAATAAGGGGAAATGCAAATAACTGTGCATGAGGTAAACTTCCAATGATGTTATTAAATTAAGGGTTAATAAAGTCAGAAAAGCATGGCATAGAATTAAATCCATGCATATACCAGGCACGATGGCACACGCCAGTAATTCCAGTGGTATTGGAGGCTGAGGTAGGAGGACCTTGAGTTCAAAATCAGCCTCCATAACTTAGCAAGGCCCTAAGCAACGTAGTAAGACCTTGTCTCATAATTTTCAAAAGGGTTGGGGATATGGCTGTGTGGTTAATTGTCCCTGGGTTCAATCCCAGATATTCCCAAAAAAAGAAGACAATGACAGACTACCTGATCAATGAACTGAACTGTAAAATGGGGAACACTTAAGAAAGTAGGGAACATACATTAAGATGATAGAAATAACACTAACCTACAAAGATTATAGTCAACCACTCCTCCTGATAAAACACAAACACTATTAGGATCTTTAAAAGGGAAATGTACCTACGCTGCTTAGCAGAGAGGTCAGAAACAAAGATTGGAAAAAAGCTATAAATGTTGAATTAGGTTGTCAGTTATCTTTCCTAAGAAAAGATTTTCTTTTCTTAAAGATTATATGTCCCACTATATTTTATTCTTGCTCTATTAAAATACTCTTGTTTTATTAAATGTTAACCTTAGGTCAGTTGCTAAATTATTTTGAAAATTTTACTCCTGTTTAAAAAAAAAATTGAAGTCTAGCCTCAGGTACATTTGAGTTAGGATGATAAGATATCAAGCTCATGTCAGGAATTTTTAAAATAATAAAACTACTAGTTTTAGATTATGTTCGAGGGCCATAATCACTTTAGCCCAATTTTTCATATTGCTGTATCTATGTTTGGGGTATTATGAAAGTCAAACTTAGTAGCTGGAAGGAATTCAAATGAGAAAAAGTTTTTATAAAACATACACACAGCCAATCAGCTCTTGAGATTCTGAAATGGTCCTGAGCATGAGCTCTTCTTACTGAACATTTGGGACACCCATTTCTCTCTCTAGAAAGACTTCTTGAAACATCTGCTGTATCCATCTACTTTTCCTGAAGGTCTGATATTACACCAATGTCTTCCTACAAACATCCATGTTTAAAATAACAATTCTGTAGAATACTCTAGAATGCCAAAACTAAATTACCCACTTCATCTAATGACACCCTCTGAGATGAGGAAATCTAGATTGGGAGAGAACAAGAGGCCTGTCCCAGGTCACACCATGAGTTTGTGGCAAATTCAAGATTAAAACCTCAGTGTAGAAAACCTTTGTTTGTTTGTTTGTTTGTTTTGTTTCAGGTAATAGAAAAACATTACCTAACCAGCTGAACCTCTCCTCATCAAATTATCTTTACGTCTCATTGGCTCAGCTGGAATCACGAGACCATCCCTGAGCCAATCACAGTGACCATGGCAATGCATCCTCTGATGAGTCCTATCTGACCCACAGGACCATCTGTAAGACAGCAAGTGGATTTAACTCCACCAAAATTCTATAAATTAAGAGTTGGGGAGGAAAGTTTGACCATGAAACTGTGGGTCCCCTAAATAGGAAAAGGATCTATGTTTGCTGAGTGTCCAGGTGGAGTCTCCTCTCCTGGTCTGGTAATTTCTGGATGCCTCACCACAAAATGTGTTCATTTCTCCTTCACCCTGGTGCTCCCTGTTCCTAGCCCTCGTCTTCCTGTGTCGGGGCAGAAGCAACCAGGTGGGAGAAGCTGGAGGTGGGGGGGCATTCTTGCTTTGCTTTTATTTTCAGTGCTTCCTGAAGGGCAGCAGTGAAAAATCACAGGTAACCAGCTATTGTTTGCTGTTCTGTCATCATCTATTGAAATTCCAAATCAGCAAAAGCAGCTGCCTTCTAGAGTGACAATCCTTGGATAAATTAAAGCCTTCCTCGTTTCTGAGCACTGACCCCGTTCCCATCATTGATTGTGAAAAATCAATGGAGAATATGGAAATTGCGATCATATTATCAACTCTCAAAATTGGCCAGCGTATTACATTCAGGCTGATGTTAATGTAGCTGCTGGTGCTTATGGGATAGTCTTTAGGAGCATCAGAGTCAGATCAAAATGGAAGGGGAGGGAGCCCCATCTTTCTTGACCTTTGGAATGTAGTGGAGAATATGGCACCTGGGGTGATAATCTCGACATTGTCTGGCTACGGTGACAAATTCAGACAGCAGCCTGTCCTACAGATATTGCTCATGACACAAGCCAGTCTTGGAGCACATTTTAGGAAGCCACATACAAAGGTGGCAACAGGTATCCTGGCCTCTCTTGGCTTTGGGGTGGTAGCACGAGACCTCTGTGTTTGTGATTGTTCAACACCCAGGACCTCCTCCTGGAAAAAGACACCCTCCCTCGTCACATTCCTAAAGGATTTATGTTTTCCTGGCTATAGCCAGGTATTGTTTTGTTTCATATTTTGCTTCTTTAAAAAAAATTGATTTTCAATGGCAAAATAATAATTATATCTTTTTATAGAGTACAATGTGATGTTTCAATACATACATTTATTGTGGAATTATCAAAAACAGGCAACCATGTGTTTTGAATGAACTTGAAATCATAATATTTTGCCTATAGAACATATGACGCAGAACTAGATAAGCACAAATATCTATTCTTTCTTGTTGTGATGATTGGACTCAAGCTGGACAGATAAAACTCATTCTAGGATTTTTATAGAGACAACCACTAGGAAAATTTATCTTTTTTCTTTAAGTTTGAGGTTGTAAATTTCTGACTCCACAGATATTTATTTGTTGGTGATTATGGGGGTGGAGGGGACACAAGAGTAAGAACATGAGAGAAAGAAAAAGTGGCCCAGTACCAAGCACAGAGTTGGTACTCAGCTTAATTTGTGAATGGATATTTAGTAAATGTAAAATGTGCTCATTAAAAGAAATAATTTGGAAATGACAGGAAGAAAAAAATGTCACCTAGAGTCCTGTACATGCTCATTAAAAGAAATAATTTGGAAATGACAGGAAGAAAAAAATGTCACCCAAAGGTGGCCACCATGACAGTTTGTAAATTCTGCTTCTGTGATAAATTGGATTTCAGGCAATAAATCCTGAGCAAGATAAGGGAGGAGTGTGAAGGCCAAATTCCTGTACCTCAACAACAGCTCCTTGGATAAATGAAGGAAAGAAGTCATAAGGAAGTAAATTGCTGAAAATTGCCTGAGTGGCATTTTCTTTATTTTTTATTAGTGCATTACAGTTATACTTAATAGTGGGTTCATCTTGACATAATCATACATGCATGGAATAGAATTTGTGCCATTTCAGTCCAACTACTTCTTCTTTCCCTACCTCTCTCCTTCCTCCATCCTTCTTCTTCTCCTCTACTGGTCTTCCTTCTATTTATTTATTTATTTATCTATCTATCTATCTATCTATCTATCTATCTATCTATCTATTTATTTATTTATTTATTTATTTATTTACTTAAATCAGTGCTTTATAGGCATTTAGTGGTATTTTAAAGCATCCCCTTCTCTTCCTAAATGTGTTTCCCATCCTTAATGAAAGAGTCAGTGTTACTCAGGTTTGGTTTGCTGAAGTAACAACCATCCCCATGCCACCTCTTCAAAATCTGAGTATTCTAATCTTTAATGGTCTTGCTTTGGAGTAACTTAGGCCCTTTGGCTCTGTGAATTCAGGAATTTAGTAAAGTAAGGCAAGTTGCCCTCAGCTATGTCTTGGATTATTGCTTCTGTCCTAACCATTTCAAGTATTTTTCTCAGAAATAATTTAATTTTTTAGGCTTTCCATTCACTTCCTACTCTGATTCTGTCATTGGTTTTGTCTTTTGCCAGCCTGCTACACCTCCATTTCTAATTCCATGTTTCTCACTCTGTCCGTCCTGGTCTTTAAATGTGGTTTTCATTTTGCAATGGTACATCCTAATTTCCCGGCCACCCCCTCTAACCCCAGGTAATGTAACTTTTATCATATTGTCTTTTGGCTTGACCTGATATTGCTCAGTAGTGCTTTGGTTCCTGTTTTATAATGATTTTGTCTGTTCAGTTCTTGTATATATTTCAGTTTTTCTCTCCATGTCCTCCTCCACACCCTTCAGCCATGGTGTCTGCCTCACCTGGTGCCCAGAACAACAGACGCCATCTATGGACTGACCCTTGGAAACCAGGAGCACCAAATAAACCTTGCCTCCTCTAAAACTGTGCTTGTCAGGTCTTTTGATCATGGTGGTAGCATTTTCTCCTCTGGTTTCTACTATTCTCTGCAGGATATTTTACGGATCTAATGTTTTTCTTTTCTCAAACTTCAACCAGGAGAGAACCATCCACACTTAATGTATACAAACAGAAAAATATGCATGGATTTTATATAGATCTTTTCTCTCTATCTGGGTGCTGTTAAGTCAGTTTTCCAGAAAAAAAAACACACACACACACACACACAACACACACACACATATTTTTTCATTCCTTATCTAGCACTGCTACACTGAAAAAAGCGTCTTCTCTTTCACCACCTCTTACACAGGAGGTGAATCATCTGGCAGCTTTTTACAGCACAGATTGCTGGGACCCATCCAAGACTTTCAGGTGGTCCAGGTCTGGGGTGAGGCCCGAGAATGTGCACTTCTAACAAGGGACTAGGGGACACTGATGGTGCTGTTGCAGGGACCACACTTTGAGAACCACCCTTCTGGGTGCCTTGCTGGCTCTCTACAGGTTGAAACATCAGGCGTACGAAGAAGACACAATCCCTGGCCTGCCTTGATGGAACGGTGGCTCCACAATGTGTCTAGTGGAATGCTTGGGCATACATTTTCAGTTTTGTAAGCCCTGGTAGTGGGGGCATCTCTCTGATTCTGACAACAGGTCCAGCCCGAGTCCTTGTGGAGTAGAATAGCGAAACCAGATTTTTTCCTTATTTAGCTAAAGGAACCACCAGCTGCTCCCTATTCTGGTGCGGACAGAAGGTCAATTTGGAGCAGATGTTAGTGTGCTCTCTTTAATATGCAGATAGATGCTGAGCAGACCGGGATTGGAGGCTATTTTGAGGAGACCTTGGGTTTGAATAGAGAAACTACCTACACACTCTGCTCGGCTTGTAAAGAGGAGAAGGCCAATTTGCACATGGAGGCCAGGGTGTTTGTAGGAAGAAGATGGCCTTAACCTTCCCAGAGAACCTGCGAGTGCTACCTAGGAAGCTCTCCTAGAGAGCATGGGCGTGCACCTGGCCAAGGCTCTGTCAAACAGCACTGTAATGGAGCCCTTAAAGAGATTGATCATAAGCATAAAGTGAGATGAGACCAGTCTTTTTTGTCAATGATTTGAAAAGCGTAGCAAATGGCGGTTCTGTGGGTCTGAGTATTAGCTGGCTGGAAAGGTCCAAAATGTTAAATATATGAATAGACCATAGACCGCCATTCTTCACTAGTGCGCCCTCTAGCAGGCAGCTGTCCTCCTGAACTCAGCCATTACTGGGTACCAAGTGATCTTCTCTACACTGGTGAGTTGTGGTGCTAGTAATGCAAGGGGTGACCCAGGTGGAATGAACCCAAGGAAGTATATGTCTGCATGGGGTGGGGACCATGACGATTTTCCCTGTTATGGCTTGGATCCAGAATGTCCTCAAAGGCTCAAGGGTCAAAGACCTGGTCCTCAGTGCAGCAGTGTTCAGAGGTGGGACTTCTGAGAGGGAATTGCAGTTTGAGGGTTCTGACCTCATCAGTGGATTAATCCATTGAGGGATTCATAATTTGAATGGACTATTGGGAGGTGGTGGAAACCAGGAAAGGGGACTTAGTTGAAGGGAATGGGGCCTTGGGGGCATGACTGTGGGGACTTCTCCCTCATCCCCCTCTCCCTTCCTCTTTTTTCCTCCTGACTCTCTGGCTGTCTTGAGCTGAGGCTTTCTTCTGCCACACCCTCCCACCAGTTCTCTGCCTCACTTCAGGGCCAAAGCAATAGATCCAGCCGACCAGAGATCCAAGTCTCTGAAATTGTGAGTCACAATAAATGTTTCCTCCCTTAAGTTGTTTTTCTCGGGTACTTTGTCACAGGAACAAATAGCTGATGAATACAATCACTCTTCTCTTTTCCACTCCCTTGGATAACAGGTAAAGGAAGTTGTATTTGTATATGTTCCTGTTTCCTGATTGCAGAACTGGTTAACTGTTCAAGTTGCATTCTGTTACTAAAACGGCTGTGTTTGGTAAACTTTTGTAATCTCTAGAACAGGGGTTATTGCCTTTCTATTGGAAGGTTCACATTGTCTGTGAACATGTGAACAAAATTGCCAGTGGAATCATCAGGTAGCCAGTCAGCAGTGAATGAGTAGGCAGAAAAGGATGATGAAGGGCAATTGTGAGTCCCAGGGAGCCTTATCTGAAAGATGGGGGTTTGGTGTGTCACAACCTCCCCCAGTCATAATTGCATCCCTTTAAGAAAAACCATAGTTTCAAGATCAGAACACACCCTCTGTTATTGCGGAAACTGTCACACCCACAGTCACCCTGCCAACCCACATATCAAGACCCTCACAGAGAAAGCTTGCTGGGGGCTACTCCAAGAGAAATAAACCAGTTAAGTGGGCAGGAAGTTGAGGCAAAATAGGGCGAGCATTTCCTCGACTCTAACTCTGTGAGTGTCATGCTGTCCTCTGTGGATGGTCCATGCAGCCCCCGTGTTGTCAGTCAAAAGTCAACAATTGGACTTGGGAGTGACCTTCTGGAAACTTCCCTGGGACCCCCAATAAGACTGGAGGGCAGGAAGGGTGTGCCACCCTTCACCTCTCTGAGAGGACCCACTCTCTCCATCGAGTGTCCCCTCTTCCCTTTCTCTGTCCCTTCAATAAACTCATGCCTCGTACCTGATGGACATGTCTGAAATCACAAGACCCAGTAAAGACGGGGCCTCTGTGGCTGCCCCAGCTCTGTGGCCAGCTTCCGCCCTGGAACAGAATGTCCTTTGTACCTTTGGTTAGACTGTGGAGGGTGGCCTGTCCGAATGGGCCAGGACGTCAATACTTTCACCTGGACACCGGTTGTTTAGATTATGTCTCCTGCTTGGTCCACTGTCAAAGAATTTGTTTTTGAAGGGAAGTTGTTTGCCCAGGGCCTGCGGCCACGTGGGAGCAGTAGCTTCTCCCAGTGACTGTACCTGATCTGAGAGGTCCACTCCCACCAGCACCAGCCACCCTCTGCTATGGTCAGTTTTGAGTCAAGCTGGGCTCCTTCCTTCCATGAAGCTGGGAATCACAGGTTAGAAGCATGGAGACAGAGAGTTGGTGCACACAAGTTGCTCTTGTTCTGGATGAGGTCCTCTTCCTCCCTCTCTCCTTCTCTGCCTAGTGGCCGACCTACTCGGCGGCTCTCTCTCCCTTCCTTCTCTCTGTTCTCCTTCTTTTCCAACTAAAAGAAGTTTGGATAGGATTGCAGTAAAGAGCTGAAGAAATCAAGTTTAAGTCTGAAGTCTTCTCCCCTTCACAGCTCCCCCATCCTCTTCACATTTCAGGGGCTAATCCCTCCGGGGGCTCTGTGTTGAAGCCCGCTTAGCTTTGCCTGTAAATCCCTGGGAGGGAGTGTTTTATTTTCCAACCTCCTTGAAGACGTGTCTAGATGAGGATTTTGTTGCTTGTTTATTTTGGCTTTTATCCGAGTGGGCATTTATTGGACTTCTTGAATTGGTGTTTGCCCTCTTTTATAGTTTTGAAAAATTCTCATTATGTCCTTATTTTTTTAGTTCTTCTCCTTTCTTTCTGTTCCCCCTCCCTGACTCCCAATTTGGTCATACTCTCTCTGTCTATTCATGCATTTATTACCTGCCCCTTGTAATTCCTTTGGACCTGTCCCTGGCCCCCAATTCTTCTTCATTTATGTCTCATCTACAGTTAAACTGTCCAATGAGCTTTTAAACCAATTATATTTTTATGATAGACTTTTTGATTGCTCTTGATCAATTGAAGTAGCTTCCTGTTTCATAAGGACTGTTGTGAGATCATTTCAACCAACATAATAATCATAGTCCTAAAACAAAACACAGATACAGAAAACCCCAGAAACCAACTGTATGGCACCCTGGATTTTTTTATAAGGTGAGCACCACTCCCACCAAGAAGAAAAGCCTTGCCACCCACCCCACCAACCCCTCCACGTTCCCAAACCCCATACCCCCTCACCGCTCCTCAAATACCATCATATCCTTCAGTCATTGTGTCCTTGAGTTATTTTTTCATAATTTATCACCAAATACAGATTTCTAGACACTAGAGATTGTTTTGCCCAAATGTAAAATTCTGATACATTTTTGAAGTCTCTCTCCCTCTGCAGTCTCCTCCTCCACCCTTCCATTTCCTTATAGTTTATTTGAGGCAGAGCCCAAGCTCTCTGGCCTGAGCGGTCTCCCCCAGTCTAGATGGTAGGACTGCTGACCTTTGGTGCCGTCCATGTTTGGCTGTCTCCTGTTTATCCTATAAACTGGAAGCTCCTCCCAAGCCCTGGATGGATCCCATTCAAGGGCTGGTGGGGGGATGCCGTGTGGGTGGGGTCTGCCAAGCTGTGGATGGCACAGGGTGTTTGGCTTGCTCCCTTTCTGTCACTTCAACAGTGGTTGATGCTCAAGGGATGTTTCTATTTATTGGTTCCTGCAAGATGTTGATCATATTCTTTCCCAGTGGCCGCTGATAACAAATTGCTGCAAACCTAGTAGTTTAAGACCACGTAAATTCACTCTCATGCAGCTCTGTAGATGCCAAGAGCTTCTGCAGCACATTTCTGCTCTCCTGGGTCTCCAGGGGAAGAGTCATTTTTCTGTCTTTGGTAGTGGCTGGAGCTGGTCCTTGGCTCAGCCCTTCTTCCAAGGCAGCAGCTCAGCATCTTCAAACTGCCTCCATTATGAGTCCATCTTCTGTCTTGTGACTCCCTGCCTCCTTGCTAAAAAGGCCCTGAATTTATAAATTATACCCAACCCACCCAGACTCGCAAGATTAATTCCTCATCTGGAAATTCTCTTTCCTCTTCTTATTCTTCCTCCCCTTCCTCCTCTTTCTCCTCCTCTTCCTCCTCCTTCTCCTCTTCCCCCTCTTCTTTCTCCTTTTCCTCCTCCCCTTCTCCTCCCCCTTCTCCTTTTCCTCCTCCTTCTCCTCCTCTTCCTCCTCCTTCTCCTCCTCCCCCTCTTCTTCCTCCTTCTCCTCCTCTTACTCCTCCCCTCCCCCTCCCTCTCCTCTTCCTCCCCCTCCTCCTCCCCCTCCTCCCTCTCCTTCTCCTCCTCCTTTTTTTTTCCTGCAGTGCTGGGGATTGAAGCCCAGGCTTTGTGCAGGTTCAGCATCCCCAGATCTGGGGCTGAGACGTGGGAGACCTAGCGGGCTGCTCTTCAGCCTCACAACGGTGCTGCCCTGCTGTTTATTTGTTCTTCATTGATTGGTCAGAATGCTTTGATAAAGGGGATGTTCTTATATCTCTTATGTGCATTATTAATTCTGAAATTCTAAATTTAGATCAGAAAATTCTAAAATCTTCTTTAGAAAGTAAAAAAATAAATGATAGCTTCGTTCCTTTTACTAGTTTTCAATATAACAGGAAATAAACTAATAAGGCAATATAATAAAATATCTCACGGATTCATATTGATAGTTATTCTTTTGTTTATTTCATTTTGTTTTGATTTCTGGTACCAGGGATTGATCCCAGGTGCACTTAACACTGAACCATATTCCTAGGCCTTTTTTTTTTATTAGAGACGGGGACTCTCTAAGTTGCTGAGGCTGGCCTTGAAATGCTGATCCTCCTGTCTCAGCCTCCTGAGCTGCTGGGATTATAGGTATACACCACTGCACCTGGCTCCTATTGACATTTCTAATCCTAAGTCAAGAGTTAGGAATTTTCACTTAAGCTTGTCTCTCTTGTGTCAATATGTCTCCTCTTCCATTCCAAGAAACCTGGTTTTCAAGGCCTTCGGGGATGGTACAATTAGACCATACCCTAATTTCTCACTCATTGTAGCCGATTTTGAACACACAGTAGTCTCTGAATTATAAAAACATTGCCTCCATTATTATTAATGAAAACATCTAAGAAGTTTTGGTGTATGCTGTTCCCATTCTTCTTCTTTGTTTCAAGTTAATTAAGATAAATTGACATACAGCAAAAGTCACCCATTTGAGGTATACACATCTGTGAAATCATACAGATTTTCAAAGACCCTGATTGTCAATATTTGTGCCATTCATGCATTGCCAGAGCACACAGCCCTTGCCTAACATTGTGTCCCCCTGCCTGTCCCTATTTTGTCTTGATTCTTAGTAGCTATTTATTTAATACTCATTCGTAGTCATGTGTCATTGACACGTTAGCTTTTTCAGTTGTCTGAACCTCATTCAACCACAGAAGGCTCTGGAAGGCGATGGGGGACATATTTCTTGAGTTCTTGTGCTTCGTTTAATGTGTTTGTGCCCTTTGGACTCAAAAATCAATATTTTGCTGGGTATAAAATCTGGGTATCACCCCTCTCTCCTTGAGTTCCTTAAATATATGACTCCTCCAATTCTGGCACGAAGCACGGCTTTCACTGCCAGCTAATAGTCTAGTTTTCCTTCTCTCCACGCACATGCTCTTTTTTGCTTGTTGCTGAGATTGTTCAAGTCCCCTGTTACCCCCAAACGTGCCTTGATGCTGCTCACCTCCTACAGACCCTGCACCCTTTTACCATGAGCTTTCAAATGATCTTTTAATTTCAGAAATGTTTTAGGGTATCTTCTTTGCTTTATTCCTATTGTATGTATTTACTTAAATTTATTTTTAATGAATACGTGAGTGCATTAGTGTTATGGTCTAGACATGAGGTGTCCCCCAAAAGCTCATGTGTGAGACAAGGAAAGGAGGTTTAGAGGTGAAATAATTAGGTTATAGGAGCCTCAACCCAATCAGTGCCTGAGTGCTCTGAGAGCTTAACTGAGTGGTAACTGTGGGCAGGGGGTGTGGCAGGAGGAGGGTCATGGGGTGCACCCTTGGGTATATATATTTTGTCCTGGTGAGTGGAGTTGTATGTGTCTGTCTGTCTGTCTCTCTCCCTGTCTCCTTCCTAATGGTCACACCCTCAGCCACTTTCTTCCTCCAAGCCCCTCTGCCATTAAGTTCCACCTCACCAGAAGCCCAGCGAGATGGAGTGGGCCATCTATGGACTGAGATCTCCGAGCCCTTGAGCCCCAGATAAACTTCTCCTCCTCTAAAATCGAGCTTGTCAGGCCCTTTGTCACAGCAGCACAAGAGCTGACTCCAACAATCAGCTTTTTTTTTCCTGTTCCCTGCTTTGATCTTCATCTTCAGAAATTCCTTCTGCCCGTGCATTCAGTATTCTGGGCCCGATTTCACGCTCTCAATCTTCTTTCTGCACTTCTTTTCTCAAAGTTTATTTTTTTTCAAAATTGTGCTGAACCATAGGAAACATAAATGACCATTTGACTGTCTTAAAGTGCAGAGTTTCATGGCATCAAGTACTTCCAGACTATTGTTCAGCCACCACCATCATCCATTGCCAGAACATTTGTCACCTTGCAAAACGGAGACTCTGCGCATATAACAGCAAGTCCTCAGTCCCTGCTCCCCCAGCCCCACACCTCTGTGCTGCTTTCCCTCCCTACGAATTGGTACCTTATCATATGGGTGGAATGATACGACCTCCTCCCTCAGTGGCCAGCGGATTTCATTGAGCAGAACGCCCTCATGTTTCATCCAGGTTGTTGCGTGTCTCAGAATTTCTTTTCTTTTAAGGCTGAGTAAAATTCCACTGTGGGCACACACTCATTCTGTGTATCTGCTCATGTCTGAGTAATCACTGGGGTGGCTTCCCTGTTGTGAACAAAGTGCTGCAAACACGGGTGCACGATTATCTGTGTTCTTTGTTTCTTTTTGGCTTTTTAACTTTTCCGATTTTTTTTGACTTTCATTTCCTTAGCCCTGTTCCTTTGTCCTATCTAGCTCGCTCTCTTGGGTTCTCTTTTTCTGAAGTCCATCAGACTCTGTCCCCACCATTTCCTCTTCTCCTTCCCCCAGCTCATCAGATACAACATGGATCTCTCATCTATTGGTGATTTGGCCCACCCTTTTATATTTTGGGGCTTGGGAGGTATTTTTAGTTTTTTTTTTTTAATTTTATTTTACTGTCATCCACGTTTTTATTTTCCTATCTAGTTCTGCCTTGGTCCAGGAATGTAGCTTCCCCGGCTTCCATCTTCAAGAGCCTCTCAGGATTGTTAGTCTGCTTCTCTTATGTTTTGCCTACGGCCTTCTTTCCTTGTGTGTCTAGATATTTACACATGTGTGCTTCTCATTTTCCTCTGATGTGGATTCGCTCTAGTCCCTGATGCTGGGGGAAGGTACCTTCTTCCTTGGAGCATTTCACTGGCTTCCTCTGGACTAATTCATGATGTGGACTCCAGACTCTGTTGTGGGTTAGTTTGGGATGTAACTCCTTTGAAATCACAGCGGTTTTCAGAGGAGACGTTTTTCTTCCCACTTTGCTCAGTGCTGAAGACTTCTTGCAGACTCTGGGAATGGGAGCCTATATTGTTGCTATGGTTTTACCTCTGGCTCATCTTCACACCGACATTTTAACTCTCGTGGTCTTGTATGTTTTAGGGTCTTGCATTTAACTTCCTACTTTGGGAAGACCGAAGGCTTGGCATTTTTTTTCTTGTGCCCATGAGGCTGTGAAAACTTCAACCTAAGTTCATCAGTTTTGGGGAAATGCTTTCAGCATAAAAATGGCTCAATGTTCTGCTCACCATTTTGGATTTCAGCTTTCCTTTGGATTTGAGACTGATAATCACCTACCATTAACAGTTTCAGCTTGGAAATTTTGTCTTCCATCTGACCCCAAATGGAAGTCCTAAATGACCTTCTATGTGCTATATTTTGTAGAAATATTGTCATACTCTGCACTTAGAATAGGACTTATTCCCCTTTCTTTCAATTACAGATTCTGCTTGACTTAGGATGGGGTTGTGCACTGATAAACCCATCCTAAATTGAAGGTACTGCAGGTCAAACTACCTTTGATATAAAACCTACTGAACATCCCAGGTTGGCAATAGTGTCAGGTGTCCTATTACCTTCTCTCTCTCGTGAGTGCAGAGCTGATGGGGAATTACAGCTCACTGCTTATGCTCAGCACCAGGGAAAAGAGTTGTATCTCATGTTGCTAGACTGGAAAAGATCATACTTTTATGCACATTTTTCTACTGAACATCACTTTTACAGCAAGATAAAGTTGAAAAATTATACGCCGAACTCTTGTTATGTCAGGGGCCTTCTGTAGATATCAGGTGTCATGCTGTGTAAGATGGAGCTTCCCCAGGTTGGTACCCAATACAAGCATGGGAACCTGAGGGGATCTAACAAGGCTCACAGAATCCGGAGCCAACCCCAGTGTTCCACATACTGCAGGACACGTTGGAAGGGCATTCCTTGCCTTTCTCTACTGCATCTAGGCACTGGCTACAGGAGGCTCACCTCCATGTCTGAGCTGGGATGAGTGCATTTTTTCCTAGGGGACATATCATGGACAGGGCAAGGGGCTTGAGATCAGATTGCCCAGGTTGAAATCCTGGCTTCTCTTTCTTATCAATTCACGATCTTAATCTCTCAAATACACTGCTTTCTTTTTCAGAGGGGATAAAAATAGCAAGTACCTTCTTAGAATGTTCTAGGGATTGTGCCTGATAAAGTGATTAACACACTGTCAGGATTATTTATAATCCCTCGGACACAATAGCTGTAAACTTAATATCCTCAGAGGGAAACATTTTATGGCTTTTCTTTTTCTTCTGGAATTGTACCACACCTACCCCTCGTGTCTTCTTCCGGAGGGAGAGCTCTTGTTTAGCATTATCACTCTTTGCCGTAATATTAATGCTGAACCAAAGGTTTAGAGTTGATTTGGGAAAACAATTGGAGGACAGAGGGTTTTCTGAGTGAATGGAGGAGGTGAACTGACGGGACACGGAGCCACCCTGCAGGGACCAAGTTCTGCTGCCCATGGAGACGATGGTGCTGAAGAGAAAAGAGAAAGATGAGGCTGAACAGAGGTGGGAGAGGGGTGACGGGCTTGGAACAGCCCTGGGCACCTGAGAGCCTGAGTCCTGGTTGATGAGCAGTGGAGTATTTGGGTAGTGAAGTTCTATATTTACTGTGCTATTGATTGCAAGACGTCTGCAAACAGCAGGATTGTGTGGACTGCAGGAAGCTGACCTCTGAGTTTGTAAGTGCATTTTCTGAGTTCTTGAAGTTTGCTTTTGCTTCTCACTGTTCTTTTTTTACCTTACCATGAAGACCCAGAGTTCTCTTGGCAGCACTCTGAAGATAGTCCTGAAAAACAAGCTAAGCTCGTCTGAGTCTTGCCTTCCCTCTCCATCAAAATGCATCTGTCCTGGGATCAGTTCTGTCTGAATTTTCTCTGCCTTGCTAATTTGGCGGCACATCCATTCTAAAATGGGGTTCACCAATGGATCCATCTCTTCTCCATCTAGAAACATTCCCATGAGGGTTACCTAGAAAGCTCATTGCTTAAGACCAGGATGACATACTGAGTCTGTCCAATATGGCAGACCCAAGCTAGTCTGGTGAGGATGCAGAGAAAGTGCATTACTCAAACATCAATGATAGGATCATTAATGCAATAGCCACCGCCCAAAAAAGAAACAGTCTAGCAATTTCCTCAAACACTAAATATCAACTACCTCACAAACCAGCAATTGCCTTCCTTGGCATTAGTCTGAATAAATGAAAACTTAGGTTCATATAAAAACCTACAAACAAATGTTTATAGCACTTTTATCCACATATTCAAACTGGAAACAACTCAGATATCCTTCAATAGTTCAATGGTTACTTAGAGTGGAGTGAACAAATAGCATGGAATACTACTCAGTATTGAAAAGGAACAAACTATTTTGGTGCATGCACCAACTTGGATGAATCTCTAGAAATCTATGCTGAGTGAAAAAAGGTTGCATGCAGTGGGGTTCCACTTAAATAACATTTTTAAAATGGACAGATTCTAAAAATGGGAATATATTAGTGGTAGTGAGGAGCTGGGTGTGGAGAGAAGTGGGCATGATTATGCAGAGATCCTTGTGTTGATGGGCATGTTATGGATCTCGATGGTATTAATGTGTTTACTGGTTGTGATGCTGTGTTAAGAGTTTTGCAATATATTATCATTGGGAGGAAACTGGATAAAGGGCATAGGGGATTTCTCTATTATTTCTTGCAACTTCATATGACTCTTTAATTATCTAAAATTAAAAAGCTTAATTGAAATACTAATGTACATCAACTACTCAGAACAGTGATCGAGACAAGGCCACAGGTATATAAGTATTTATTATTAGTAGTGACCATGGATCAATTTGTCAATCCCGTTTGGTTCGAGTCCCACTGGATGATATGAAGTGAAATTTCTCCATCTTTGGGCTGACGGTGAGGGCCAGGCAGGCCAGCCCCTGTAGCAGCAACTGGAGGAAGCTCTCTGCTATTCTCAGATTTCCCTGTCTCAGGGTCAGAGAGAGCTCAGCCCTTCCACTCAGCTCCTTCTTGGCCTTTGGGTGACTCTGCACACTGTTCTGGTCCAACACTGCCTTTCATCACAGATCTCAAAGGCTCATCTGGCCTCTGGAAAAGAAATCTCATTAGTTTTCTCAGGAAAGATCTTGACCTTTCTGGAATACAAATAACAGGTAGCTTAGACTTGCAGATAGAGAATGCTTCAGTTTAGACACGAGTTGTCCTCCAAAAGCTCATGTGTGAGACGATGCGAGAGAGTTAAGAGGTGATGTGACTGGGAATGAGAGCCTTAATGGAATCGGTACATTAATCCACTGTCGGGATCTACTGGGCACACCTGAGGACAGGTGGGGTGCGGCTGGAGGAGGCAGGTCACTGGGACATGCTTTTGGGGCTCATCTTTTGTCCCTTGTGAGTGATGTTTGCTTTGGAGCAAGTGGTTCTCCGTGAGGGTGAGGCCACCCCCTAGGGTTGGAGACATTTGAAAGCATTGCCAGAATTTTGTTTGTCCAAATAGAAATGGGTCCTCACCTCGACCTCAGTTGTCTGGAACACAGAAAAGAGCGTCTTTCTCCTCTCTGGGTGTAGCCTGACTGCACAGGGTGCTCCTCTAGCTCTCATCTTGGTCCTCACCACACTGCAATGCGATTGGGAAGCCCTGAGGTTCAGCTCTCATGAGCAGAGGGAAGTGTTGACCCCGGGCAGGACCAGGAACCAGGATGATGGCCACCTGCCTAGTGATAAGCACCATCCTTGGAGTTCCTTAGGGTAATTAGGCACATATTGCATACACTGCATGCTTGTTACATAAGTGAGGGCAGTTGCTCCCTCCAGATGCCAGACCGTGCACATCTGGGATTACAGGAGCATGGGTTGGGCAGAGATCACAACTGTACATCGCCTCACCCCTGCTGCAGGAAGGCCTCTCCTTCTGGGTTTTCATCTCCCTCTAAAAACCCAGTCCCCTAAACTCTTCCCAAAACTCACACCAGCAGGGCCTCAGCTGTCAGCTGTCCCAGCCATCCTAAATTCAGACCTTCCTTTCAGGAATCACACTGAACTTTAGATTCTCACTCAGTTTAGCCTGGCCTGCCTCCAGGATCAGCAACATTTTATTCTGCTGGTGGAAAGTCACCTATGCATGTGGGCTTCCAACTCCAAGCCTGTCCCACATTCTGCCCCAGGACCTTGCTCTTCTTCTAAAGCAGTTGGAAATGAGAGTTTGAACTCCCCTAAGACCCTGAAAGGACAGATGGGGGCTCCCATGTTAGCTTGGTCACCGCCTCTGTGAACTGGGTCATGCTTCTCACTGGTCTGAACTTCAAGGCCAATAACTTTAGAATGTGGGCATCCACACGAGCTTGGCTCATTTGTTTTAAAGTTTGAAATCCTGTATATTCAATTCCTGGTGTATGTTAGACATGTGGGAGCTACGACCTATAATTGTTACTCATAATTCATTGGGAAATAGAGGGCAGCAAAAGTCCCATGATAATCAGTGACCCGTATAACCTTGATGTCCACTGAGGTTAACTTGTTCTTCGAATTTCAAATGAGAATGGCTTAACCTCCACCCTGAATGTGCTTATTGAGCTCCTCTCATTCCTCCAGGACACTCAGAAGCATAGTAGTGACCAGCACTTAGGCTTCTCTGGTTACGCTGTGTCATGGAATTGGATCAAATGGGGGAATTGACTGTCCTATGACCACTAGTCACAAGGGTACAGTGTCAATCTTCTCACTTCCCAGATTTCCTCTGAAATGAAGTTGTGTTTTTCAAACTGTTGGTATGACCTGCAGGCAACAGAGGAGGCTTCTGTGGCAACCCCTCCAAACCCAAACTGAAGGATTAAACATAGTTGCTCCTATAAACAAAGCCCTCCAGCCGTCTTACCATTGGGAACTTGTCACTGTTCCCATTTTCCCCTGGGCACCATCTTCTGTCTTTTCTTATCTCTCTCCTCTTATCTCAGTTCAACCATCCCCCTTCTTCTTCCCACCAATTTCTGCTGACCAAATAAAGCCTCCACCAAAGGAGACATCTCCTTTCACAAGGTCCTTTCCCTACATAAAATGGATCACAGCTTTTACCTGATCAAACGGGGTTCTTACACCAAGAAACTCTGTGCTTTCAAGAAAGAAACTATTTTATTTCACAACATGTAAAAACTCAGAAGGTCTAAATCAGGGCTGCCATATAGGATCTTATAAGGTGGGCACTGCACGGAGATATCTGGCTAAGAAGTTAAGTAGGAGAAAAACTGTAGTCAGTTCTCCGCCATCCAAGCTTGGTGCTGGGAATACTCAAAAGCATACTTTACGCAAAATGAGCTGCTGAAGTGAGAATAGGTTTTTCTGATTTTCTGCTAGGAGATGGAAAGGTGGTGTGGAAATTTCTTCTACTTTATCAGTCCCAAGGGAGCACCATTTTCTAATTATCCAACAGGTACTGTCTGTGTTAGCAGTGGCCTTGCTTGAAGCATTTGTAATGAAATCGGGTCTATCTCAGCTCTGAATCGAAGTCATTCAGTATCAGCAACTGACTGGGAACAGCAGCGGGGCTGTATCATTTTGAGGGAGAGACATCTGCAGTTCTCCCCAAGCTGTCACTGGGAGGTATCATTTGCATATTAAACAAATATTTAAAATTAGTCACGCAGCAAACAATCAGAAGCTGGCATCACAAACACCACTCCTTCGAGGCAACAGCAGGGACTGAACATACTGCCAGGTGTGCACATCTGGGTTGCAGTGGTGTGACTTGAGCTGGGATCTGTGTCTATGACAGGTGAGCTTTTGAGGTGGAGAAGGAAAAAATGAATGGAATGGAATGGAAATCTCCTTCACGTCTACAGTGGCAGCACTTAGGATGGTACCTGCCCACCATAAAAGCTCAATAATGTGAGCTACAACTGTCATCATTCTCAGGGTGACTGCCAGGACGTTCATACGCCGACCCTGTAGCATGGACAGTCCTTGTGGACCATGAGCATGGCGTTTTCTGATCTGATTTTCCTGACTTGATCAAAATGCATTGTGATTTACGTAGTGTCCCATTGTTTCCTGGGGCAGGCTAAGAGCTTATATTTTATTTAATCCTTCAGAGAACCTCGGCAAGTGGGGAATTGATTAGCCCCAGGTTACCCATCAGGAAACCGAGGCAAAGGGAAGTTAAATAGGTCGGCCAAAGTCACACTTCAGGCCTTGGAATCCCCAGCAGAGCGCACACCTGTGCCCACTGCCATCTATTTCTCTCCTTCAGGGCTGCTCAGGCATGCAGAAGGGTGGGTGGGCCTTCTTCATGTGACACGAGAGCCCCTTGTAGGTATGCTAATGGTGCCTAGGGAAGTAAGTGGGTTATTTTTTTAAAGCATTTTATGCTTTTCTTTATTTTCCAAAGCTATTACAGAACTTAGAGAAGAGTGATAAAATAAAATGTTAGTAAAATATGAAGACAGAAATGAGTTGAAGCCTCCCACCTAACAAATGGCACTATTGATTTTTGTCATTAATTAAAATGCTTTCTGAGACACAGGCACCACATACCTATTAGCCCATCTCTCTTCTTCACAAGGCATTGGGAGGGAGGGGGTTTATCTCCATATTAGAATAAAATTGAACATTCCAGAAAGACACAGATGCAGGGAGCGTACTGACGGGCAGTCTTGTGCCTGAGCCCCTGTCCTCTGGGACTACGTCATCCATGCTGGCCCATCTTCAGGCATGTATGTAGACAGGGCAGGTAGCCACCCACCCTTAGGATGAAAACCTGATCTTTATCCCTTCTCCAATTAGAGCCGTGAATTTGTTCGTCAAAATAAATTAGTCAATATAAAATAGATGAAGAGAGCTTGTTGAAAATGTAGATTCTAATCCTAAGACATATTCACTGGATTGACCTGGGGTGAGCTCAGGGGTCTTTATTCCCCTAATGCTCCTTAGGGGGTCCACTTGAGGGTTCTTCCACTTTGGTTGAAAGCGGCAGTCAGGAGGGGAGTAGGCAGGAATAGACTTGGCACTTTCTCTGGGCCAGGTCTAGACTAAGCATTTCAGAGACATTTTCTCATATCATTCTTACAGCCACCATCATTAGCACCATTATTCTGATCCAGAGCTGCCTGATCTCAAGGCCTGCCCTCTTGACCACCATGTTCGAAGTTCTTTGTAAATCTAGGTCTACCAGCAGGCCCTGCCGTGCTCACTTGAGACTTCTGTTAAAATACAAATTCCCAGACACACCTTGGAATGATAGGAGCAGAACCTGAATGTTGGACCTAGAATCTGATTTTTTTTCATCAAGCGCCACAGGTGGTTTCTGATGCCTTTTAGTTCGGTCACTGCAAAGATGTTGTTCAATTGGTAAGCATCCACATGGTCATCTAAACTGGTTTAATATCAAAATATCTCCAATCTGATGGGTACATTGCACCTCTTCTTATCCACTAATGTGCTGCCTGGGCCACTCAAGACTTCCCATGATTGAGCAAATAGAGGGCGATTGCCCAACTCATTAAATTTTGGGGTCTTTATGGTTTAGATGTGAGGTATCTTACCCCCCCAAAATTATGTATGAGGCAATAAGATAATTTTCAGAGGTAAAATTATTAGATTATGAGGCCTTTAACTTAATTGATGGGTTAATCAGCTGATATGGACTAACAAGGTGGCCACTGTGGCGGGTGGGTCTTGGAGGGAGGAGGAAGACTGCCAGGTGTGCCACTCAGGTTTATCCTCTGTCCTTGGTGAGGGATCCTGTCTCTCTGCTTCCTGGCCACCAGGTCCTGAGTGATCATTTGTGTGGTGGATGGAAGGGATGACTGGGTCCACCTGGGCTTTAATTCTGGCGTGATTCCCCTTAGAGACTGAGTTCTGGAACTGACCTCAGAGAATTACTGCCAAGAATTGTGTTGGGATTTTAGGAGGCCATGCATGAGAATCGCCCTTGGAAACTGAGATCTAGGCCCAGGGTGGCTTTCCACAGAACACTGGAAATCTCAGCCAGGATATCACATGATTTTATTCTTAAAGACCTGGCAGCCATAGTTGAGAGTCAAAACACACATGGACCCCACATTGTAGACCTCAATGGGCCTGGCTTCATCTGACCTTTTGGCTACTCTTGATAATCCTTGCCTCTGAGTGTTTCTCCAGAGCTTTCATTGAAATGAGCTTTTTCACCATTTAATGGTTCCTGAATGAATAGCAACCCAAAGTGCCTCCAACTTCATCCTTGAAAAATGGCTTGATAAATACCATGACATTTTTGAAATTCCCATGACCAGGTGGCACTGAAGAACCTTTGGATGTCCTCTTTGCTGATCATGAGTGTACCAGACAGTGCCTTGATTGACTTGGTTTCATGAAAATGGTGTAGAAGAGAGATGCCAGTAAGTTGGAGCCTGCTGATTAGTGGGCCTAGAGCAGTGGTGTGCAGGTGTGTGATAAAACATCTGTGGTGGGGCCATGTGGGTCTGCCATTGGCTTCCAAAAAGCTTGTGACTGATATGGTGCAGCCAGCAGACCCTTATATGTAAAGGCATCTTGTTATATGGATGCCTTTACATATACATTGATAATGTACAGTGATTCATCTATTTCTTAGATTTTGAGGATCCACCAGTTTGGGATTTTAAGGAACATTGGTTCTCTAAACAAGGTAGAGTTAGTGTCAAGGTTTGTGTTAATTTTAGGGCTAGGATGACAGCATGTGTTATGGTTCGAGATAGTTTTTGTCTAGTTTCTTTGATACTGGGAAGGATTTATCTTTTTCATAGACTTACTATGCTCACCAAGTTTGAGACTTCTAGTTGTAAAGGTTTGCACTCAGGAACAGTTTGCATTTTAATGTTTCACTGGATTTTACATACATGGATGAATGGAAATGGAGCTGGAAATACAACAGGGTTTATGCTTGCTGCTTGAAATTTACATACTCAATCAGGACTTGAGTTGCATTGTCTTGTGCTTCTTTTGGATGTAATAGCCCTAAGATGAAGCATGCAAAATCAACTTTATCTGAGAGCACTCTGTAGAAAAACAGAAAAATACCCATTTACTGAAGAACCTAACCTATTATTTAGTCAGGTGATTTTTATTGTGCATAGGATTCATCTGTTTGTTTATCCCACTATGCTCCACACATTTGGGAACCTAAGATCAATTGTTCTCTAAAGAGTTTAGGTACAGTGTTAGGTTTAGGGTTCGGGTTAGTGTTAAGGTTAGATTGAGTGTTTGGGTTACAGTTAGTTTTGGACTAATTTCTTTTTTTTTAATTGGTTGTTCAAAACATTACAAAGCTTTTGACATATCATGTTTCATACATTAGATTCAAGTTGGTTATGAACTCCCATTTTTACCCCAAATACAGATTGCAGAATCACATCTGTTACATATCCACATTTTTACATAATGCCCTATTAGTAACTGTTGTATTCTGCTCCCTTTCCTATCCTCTACTATCCCCCCTCCCCTCCCCTCCCATCTTGTCTCTCTACCCCATCTACTGTATTTCACTTCTCTCCTTTTTTATTTACCCATTCCCCTCGCAACCTCTTATGTGTGATTTAGTATAACAATAAGCGTCTCCCTCCATTCCCATGCAATTTCCCTTTTCTCTCTCTTTCCCTCCCACCTATTGTATCTGTTTAATGTTGATCTTTCCTTCCTGCTCTTCCTCCCTGCTCTGATCCTGGTTATTCTCATTATATCAAAGAAGACATTTGGTATTTGTTTTTTAGGGATTGGCTAGCTTCACTAAGCATAATCTGCTCTAGTGCCATCCATTTCCCTGCAAAATCCATGATTTTGTCATTTTTAGTGCTGCGTAATATTCCATGGTGTATAAATGCCACATTTTTTAATCCATTCATCTATTGAAGGGCATCTGGGTTGGTTCCACAGTCTAGCAATTGTGAATTGTGCCGCTATGAACATCGATGTGGCAGTATCCCTGTAGTAAGCTCTTTTAAGGTCTTCAGGGAATAGTCCGAGAAGGGCAATAGCTGGGTCAAATGGTGGTTCCATTCCCAGCTTTCCCAGGAATCTCCATACTGCTTTCCAAATTGGCTGCACTAGTTTGCAGTCCCACCAGCAATGTACAAGAGTACCCTTTTCCCCACATCCTCGCCAGCACTTGTTGTTGTTTGAGTTCATAATGGCTGCCAATCTTACTGGAGTGAGATGGTATCTTAGGGTGGTTTTGATTTGCATTTCTCTGACTGCTAGAGAAGGTGAGCATTTTTTCATATATTTGTTGATTGATTGTATGTCCTCCTCTGAGAAGTGTCTGTTTAGGTCTTTGGCCCATTTGTTGATTGGGTTATTTGTTTTCTTATTGTTTAATTTTTTGAGTTCTTTGTATACTCTGGATATTAGGGCTCTATCTGAAGTGTGAGGAGTAAAAATTTGTTCCCATGATGTAGGCTCCCTATTTACCTCTCTTATTGTTTCTCTTGCTGAGAAAAAACTTTTCAGTTTAAGTAAGTCCCACTTATTGATTCTTGTTATTAACTTTGTGCTATGGGTGTCCTGTTAAGGAATTTGGAGCCCAACCCCACAATATGTAGATCAGAGCCAACTTTTTCTTCTATCAAGCGCAGAGTCTCTGATTTGACATCTAGCTCCTTGATCCACTTTGAGTTAACTTTTGTGCATGGCGAGAGGAGGGGATTCAGATTCATTTTGTTGCAAATGGATTTCCAGTTTTCCCAGCACCATTTGTTGAAGATGCCATCCTTCCTCCATTGCATGCTTTTAGCTCCTTTATCAAATATAAGATAGTTGCAGCTTTGTGGATTAGTCTGTGTGTCCTCTATTCTGTACCATTGGTCCACCCGCCTGTTTTGGTACCAGTACCATGCTGTCTTTGTTACTATTGCTCTGTAATATAGTTTGAAATCTGGTATCGCTATACTGCCTGATTCACGCTTCCTGCTTAGAATTGTTTTTGCTATTCTGTGTCTTTTATTTTTTCCAGATGAATTTCATGGTTGCTTTATCTATTTCTTCAAGAAATGCCATTGGGATTTTGATTGGGATTGCATTAAACCTATAGAGAACTTTTGGTAATATCACCATTTTGATGATGTTAGGTCTGCCTAGATACATCTTTGACCTAGCCTAAGTATGATTTCCAAGTTTGGGCCTTTTAGGTCTAACAATTCACTGAAAGGAACAGTATTTTTACCCATATGGGTAAATGGAAACAGTTTGTAGTTTCAGGTTTCATTGCATTTTGACTGATAAGGGTGAACTAAAATCAAGCTGGAGTTTCAAGAGTGTTTGTGCTTCTGCTTGAAACTTTACACACTCAATCAGTCTTTATGCATTGACTTGTTTCTTTCTTGTTGAAGAAGCCCTAATCTGAAGCATGCAAAATAAAATTAATTCAAGAGCACTCAATGAAAAACAGGAAAACATAAATTTACTGAAATACCTAACCTAATTATTTAGTCAGATATCTTTGATATTGCCCAGGATTCATCTGTTTGTTGTCCTCACTATTCTCCACACTTTGGGGACTCCTAGGATCAACTTTTCTCTAAACAGTTTAGGGATAGTGTTAGGGTTAGGGTGAGAGTTAGAGCTAGGGTTAGAGCTAGTGTTAGGTTTAAGTCAGTCTGGGGCTAATTTCATTGATACTAAGCAGGATTCATTTTTTACTTATTCTAACTATGCTCACCATGTTTGGGCCTTCTAGGTGCAACTCTTCACTCTCAGTAACAGTTTCTATTTTCAGGTATCACTATTTTGAACTATACATGGAAATGGAATTCCAACTGGATATCTAACAGGGTTTGTGCTAGCTTCTTGAAACTTCACAAACTCAATGAGTTCTCAGCAGCATTGTCTGGTTTGTTTCTTATAGAAGAAGCCCATCACTGAGGCACACACAAAAAAGTTTATCCACAAGCACTCTATAGGAAAACAGGAAAATTTTCCATTACTATAATATTTCCCACAATTCTTTGGTAATATTTCCTTGATAATGCACAGGGATTCATCTGTGTGCTAGACCACTAGGCTTCCTAAGTTTGAGAATCCAAGGATCAATGATTCTCAAACAGGGTAGGTTTAGTGTCAGGGTTTGTGTTATTTTTCGGGCTAGGGTGACACCTTGTGTTTTGGTAAGAGTTAGTTTTTGTGCAGTTTCTTTGATACAGAGCAGGATTCGTCTTTGACCTAGCCTAAATAAGCTGGCCAAGTTTGGACCTTTTAGGTACAAGTGTTCACTCTCAGGAACTATTTGTATTTTCAGGTTTCACTGCATTTTGACTTATATAGGTGAATGGAAATTGAGCTGAAAATCCAAGAGATTTTGGCTTGCTGCTTAAAATTCACACACTCAATCTGGTCTCAGTATGCATTGTCTTATTTGTTTCATGTTTTGGTTGCCCTAAGGTGAAGCATCCAAAATCAACTTAATATGAGAGAACTTTATGAAAAAACAGAAAAGTGCACTTTTTCTTAAATAACTATCCAAATTATTTAGTCAGATATCTTTGTTACTGCACAACATTCATCTGTTTTCTGGCCCGACTATGCTCCACACTTTTGAAACTTCTAGGATCAATGGTTCTCTATACAGTTTAGGGACAGGGTTTTGGTTAGGGTTAGGGATAGGGAAAGGGTTAGTGGTAGTGTTAGGGTTAGAGTTATTTGGGGGCTAATTTCTTTGATACTGTGTAGAATTCATCTTTTACCTACCCTAACTATGCTCACCAAGTTTAGGTCTTCTAAGTGGAAGTGTTCACTGTCAGGAACAATTTGTACTTTTAGGTTTCACTGCATTTTGATCTATATGGGTTAATGGATATCAAGCTGGAAATCAAACAGAGTTTGTGCTACCTGCTTGAAACTTCACACACTCAATCATTTTTTGTTGATTGTTTCTTGTAGAAGAAACCCAAAGCTGAAGCACACAATATCAATTTTATCCAAGAGCACTACATAAGAAAACAGGAAAATTCCCAGTTACTAAAATACCTCCCCAATTCTTTGGTCAGATTTCTTTAATAATGTGCAGAAATTCATGTATTTGCTAGCCCACTAAGATCCCCAATTTGGGACTCAAAAGGTCAATTGTTCTCTAAAAAATTTAGGGTTGGTGTCAGGGTTTGTGTTATTTTTATGGCTAGGGTGAAAACTTGTGTTATATTTAGAGTTAATTATTATTTATTTTCTTTGATACAGAGCATAATTCATCTTTTACCTAGCCTAACTTTGCTCACTAAATTAGGGCCTCCTAGGTGGAAGTGTGTGCTATCAGGAACAGATTGTACTTTCAGGTTTCACTTCATTTTGACCTATGTGGGTGAGTGGAAATCGAACTGGAAATCCAAGAGGGTTTGTGCTTGCTGCTTGAAATTTTACACACTCAATCAGGCCTCAGTATTCATTGTCTTGTTTCTTTCTTGTTGATGTTGTCCTAAGCTGATGCAGGCAAATAAAATAAATCCAAAAGCATTCTATGAACAAACAGGAAAATACCCATTTCCTTAAGTAACTATCCAAATTATTTAGCCAGTTGTCTTTGATATTTCACAGGATTCATCTATTTGCTGGCTTTACTATGCTCCACATATTTGGGAGTCCTAAGATCAACAGTTTTGTAAACAGTTTAGAGATAATTTTAGGGTTAATTTCAGTGTTAGAGCTACAGTTAGAGCTAGAGTTAGAATTAGAGTTAATTTGGGGCTAATATATTTGATGCTGGGCAGGATTCATCTTTTACCTAGCCTAACTATGCTCTCCAACTTTGGGCCTTCTAAGTGCATATGTTCACTGTCAGAAACAAGTTTGTACTTTGAGGTTCCACTGCATTTTGACCTATATGGTTGAATGGAAATCAAGCTGGAAGTCAAACAGGGATTGTTGTAGCTGCTTGAAACTTTACACACTCAATCTGTTCTCGTTGAGCATTTTCTGTTTTTTTTTTTGTTTGTTTGTTTTGTTGTTGTTGTTTTAGAAGAAGCCCAAAGCTGAAGCACCCAATAAAAATTTTATCCAAGAGCACAGTATAGGAAAACAGGAAAATTACATGAAATAAACTCCCCCAGATCTTTGGTAAGATTTCTCTAATTATGTGCAGGAATTCATGTGTTTGCTAACCCACTAGGCTACCCATATTTGGGACTCCAAGGATCAATGGTTCTCAAAACAGGTTAGTGTTAGTGTCAGAGTTTGTGTTATTTTTAGGGCTAGTGTGTGAGCCTGTGTTATGGTTAGAGTTAGTTTTTGTGTAGTTTCTTTGATACTGGGAAGTATTCATTTATAACTAGTGTTACTATTTTTTCCATGTTTGGACCTTTTAGGTGTAAGTGTTTGCTGTTAGAAACTGTTTGTATTTTTAGATTTCACTGCATTTTGATTAATATGGTACATGGAAATCCAAGAGTATTTGTGCTTGCTGCTTGAAATTTTACACACTCAATCAGTCTCAGTATGCATTATCTTGTTTCTTTCTCGTTTAATGAGCCCTAAGCTGAATTATGCCTAAACAACTTTATCTGAGAACATTCTATAAAAAAATAGGACTATACACATTTACTGAAATACCTAAACAAATTTTAAGTCAGATGTATTTGATTATGCACAGTATTCATCTGTTTTTCTTACCCCACTATGCTCCATACTTTTGAGACTCCTAAGATCAATGGTTCTCTAAAGAGTGTATGGATGGTGTTAGGTTTATGATTAGGTTTAGTGCTAGGATTAGAATTAAAATTAGTGTTACAGTTTGTTTTGGCTAATATCTTTGATATTGGGCAGGATTCATCTTTAACCTGGCCTATCTATGCTCTCCAAGTTTGTGTCTCTAGGTGCAACTGTCTGCTGTCAGAAACAGTTTATATTTTCAGGTATCACTGTATTTTTACCAATATGGGTGAATGGGAATCCAGCTGGAAATCAAACTGAGTTTGTGCCTTCTACACTTTGATATACATGGGTGAATGTTAATTCACATGGAAATCAAATATGGTTTGTGCTAGCTGCTTGAATCTTCACACCCTCAATAAGTTCTCTGTGAGCATTGTCTGTTTTTTTTTCCTAGTAGAAGAAGCCCAAAGCTGAAGCACACACACAAAAAAAAGATTATCCAAGAGCACTCTATAAGAAAGCAGTAAAATATCCATTTACTGTAATTCTTCCCCTAATGCTTTGGTCAGATTTCTTTGATAATGCACAGGAATTCATCTGTTTGCTTGTCCACTTTGCTCCCCACGTTTGGGACTCCAAGTATCAATGGTTCTCTAAACAGGTTTGGGTTAGTGTCAGGGTTTTTCCTTAGTTTTAGTGCTAGGGTGACATCTTGTGTTATGGTTAGAGTTAGTTTTTGTCTAGTTTCTTTGATAATGGGAAGGATTCATCTTTTACCTAGCCTAATTATGCTTGCCAAGTTTGGGCTTTCTAGTTGCAATTGTTCATACTCAGGAACAGTTTGCATTTTCATGTTTCACTGCATTTTACATATATGGGTGAATGGAAATGGACTTGGAATTCAAACAGGTTTTGAGCATGCTGCTTGAAACTTTACACACTCAATCAGTTTTCAGTATTCATTGTCTTGTTTCTTTCTTGTTGAAGTAGCCCTAAGCTGAATCATGCAAAAACAACTTTATCTGAGAGCTCCCTATGAGAAAACAGGAAAATACCCATTTACTGAAATACCTAACCAAATTATTTAGTCAGATGTCTTTGATACTGCACAGAACTCATCTGTTTGCTGGCCCCAATATGCTGCACACTTTTGGGAATCCTAAGATCAACAGTTCTCTAAGCAGTTTAGGGATAGGATTATGGTTAGTGTTAGAGTTAGTACTATGTTTGAACTACTGTTAGGTTAGGGTTAGTTTTGGGCTAATTTATTTGATACTGTGCAGAATTCATCTTTTAACTATCCTTAATATGCTCACCCAGTTTCAGCCTTCTGGTTGCAAGTGTTTGCTTTCAGGAACATTTCCTATTTTCAGGTTTCACTGCATTTTGATCTATACAGGTAAATGGAAATCAAGCTAGAAATCAAACAGGGTTTGTTCTTGATGCTTGAAACTTCACACACTCAATCAGGTCTCAGTATGCATTGTCTCTTTTTTTCTTGTTGAAGTAGCCCTAAGATGAAGCAAGCAAAAACAGCTTAACATGAGAGCACTCTATCAAAAAAACCCCAAAATACCCATTTACTGAAGTACCTAACCAAATTATTTAGTCAGATGTCTTCGATACTCCACAAGATTCATCTGTTTGCTAACCCAACTGTGCTCCACACTTTTGAAACTTTTAGGATCAATGGTTCTCTAAAGAGTTTAGGGATAGTACTAGGATTAGGGTTAGGGTTAGGTCTAGGGTTAGAGCTAGTGTTATGGTTAGAGTTAATTTTGGGCTGATTTATTTGATATGAGCAGGATTCATATTTTACTTAGCCTAACTGTGCTCGCCAAGTTTTGGCCTTATAGGTGCAACTGTTCACTGTCAGGAACAGTTTGTATTTTCAGATATCACTGCATTTTGACCTATATGAGTTAATGGAATTCCACCTGAAAATCAAACAGAGGTTGTGCTAGCTGCTTGAAACTTCACACACTCAGTCATTTCTCCATGAGCATTGTCTGGTTTTATTCTAGTAGAGGAAGTCCAAAACTGAAGCACACAAAAACAAGTTCAAACATGAGAACTCTACAAGAAAACAGGGAAATAGCAAGTTACTGAAATTCCTCCCCAAATTCTTTGGTCAGATTTCTTTGACAAAGCACAGGAATTCATCTGCTTGCTAGCCCACTTGATTCACCACGTTTGGGACTCCAAGGATTAATGGTTCTCTAAACAGGTTAGGGGTAGTGTTAGGGTTTGTGTTAGTTTTAGGGCTAGGTTGACAGCTTGTATTATGGTTAGAGTTAGTTTTTATCTAGTTTCTTTGATACTGGGCAGGATGCATCTTTTACAAACTAGCCTAAATATGCTTGCCAAGTTTTGGCCTTCTCAGTGCAAGTGTTTGCAGTCAGGAACAGTTTGTATTTTCAGTTTTCACTGCATTTTGACCTATATGGGTGAATGGATATTTCAGCTAAAAATCGAATAGAGTTTGTGCTTGCTGCTTGAAACTTCACACACTCAATCAGATCTCAGTATGTATTGCCTTTTTTCATTCTTGTTGAAGTAGCCCTAAGCTGAAGCATGTAAAACAACTTTTTCTGAGAGCACTTTCTGAAAAAACAGAAAACATACACATTTACTGAAATACCTAACCAGATTATTTCATCAGATGTCTTTGACATTGCACAGGACATATATGTTTAGTGGCCCTACTCTGCTCCACACATTTTGGACTCCTAGGATCAATGGTTCTCTAAACAATTTAGGGATAGTGTTAGGAATAGGGTTAGGTAAGGGCTAGGGTTAAAGCCAGTGTTAAGGTTAGAGTTAGTTTGGGGCTAATTTCTTTGATACTGGGCAGGATACATCTTTTATGTAGCCTAACTCTGCTCACCAAGTTTCAGCCTTCCAGGTGCAAATGTTCGCTGTCAGGAACAGTTTGTATTTAAGGTATCACTGTATTTGGAACTATGTAGTTGAATGGGAATTGAGCCTGAAATGAAATAGTGTTTGTCCTACCTGCTTGAAACTTCACACACTCTATTAGTTCGCCATGAGCATTGTCTGGTTTCTTTCTTGTAGAATAAGCCCAAAGCTGAAGCACAGAAAAACAACTTTATCCAAGAGTACTCTATAAGAAAACAGGGAAATACCCAGTTACTGAAATTCCTCCCCCAATTCTTTGGTCAGATTTATATGAAAATGTGCAGAAATTCAGCAGTTTGCTAGCCCACTAGGCTCCCCAATTTTGGGACTCCAAGGATCAATGTTTCTCTAAACAGTTTAGAGTTAGTTTCAGGATTTGTGTTAGTTTTATGGCAGTGTGACAGCTTGTGTTTTGTTAGAGTTAGTTTATGTCTAGTTTCTTTGATCCTAGGCAGGATTTATCTTTTACCTATCCTAACTCTGGTCACCAATTTTGAATCTTCTAAGTGCAAGGGTTCACTGTCAGTAACAGTTTGTATTTTCAGGATTCACTGCATTTTGACCTGTATGGGTGAATGCAAATCAAGATAGAAAGAGAACAGGGTGTGTGCTAGCTGCTTGAAACTTTACACACTGAACCAGGTTTCAGAATGCATTGTCTTTTTCCTTTCTTGTTGAAATAGCCCTAAGATGAAACATGAAAAAAAAAAAACAACTTTTTCCGAGAACACTTTATGAAAAAACAGAAAAATTCCATTTACTGAAATACTTCACCAATTTATTTTGTCAGATATCTTTGATACTCTACATGATTTATCACTTTGCTGGCCCCAGACTAAGCAACACGTTTTTGGTACTCCTAAGATCAATCATTCTATAAACAGTTTAGTGATAGTGTTAGGGATAGGGTTAGGTTTAGGGCTAGGGTTAGAGCTACTGTTAGTGTTAGAGTTAGTTTTGGGTTAATTTCTTTGATACTGGGGAGGATTCATTTGTTTCCTAGCATAACTATGCTTGCCAAGTTTCGACCTTCTAGGTTCAACTGTTCCCTGTCAGGAACAGTTTGTATTTTCAGGTTTCACTGCCTTTGGAACTATATGGGTGAATGGGAATTGAGTCTGTAATCAAATAGGGTTCGTGCTAGTTACTTGAAACTTCACACACTTAATCAGTTCTTCACAAACATTGTCTGGTTTGTTTTTGTAAAAGAAGCCCAAAGTTGAAGCACACAAAAACAAGTTTATCCAAGAGAACTCTATAAGAAAACAGGGAAATGCCCAGTTATTGAAATTATTCCCCCAATGCTTTGGTCATATTTCTTTGATATTGCACAGAAATTCATCTGTTTGCTAGGCCACCTAGGCTACCCAAGTTTGGGACTACAAAAATCAATGGTCTTCTAAGCAGGTTAGGGTTAGAGTCAGGGTTTGTGTTACTTTTAGGTTTAGGGTGAGAGCTTGTTTTACAGTTAGAGTTGTTTTTGTCAAGTTTCTTTTATACTTGGAAGGATTCATCTTTTACCTAGCCTAACTATGCTTCCCACGTTTGGACCTTTTAGGTGCAAGTGTTCACTGTCAGGAACAGTTTGTATTTTCAGGATTCATTTCTTTTTTACCTATACAGATGAATGGAAATTGAGCTGAAATTTGTGCTTGCTGCTTAAAATTTCACACATTGAATCAGGGGTCAGAATGCATTGTCTTCTTTATTTTTCTGAAGTAGCCCTAAGATGAAGCAGGGAAAAACAACTTAATCTGAGAGCACTCTATAAAAAAACAGAAAAATACCCATTTACTGAAATAACTAATCAAATTATTCACTCAGATATCTTTGATACTGCATAAAATTCATAACTTTGATGTCCCCACTCTGTTCCAATCTGTTGAAGCTCCTTGGATCAATGGTTCCCTAAACTATTTAGTGGTTAATTTAGGGATAGAGTTAGGATTAGGGCTAGGGTTCTATATAGTGTTAGGGTTAGAGATTTTTTTTGGCCAATTTCTTTGATACTTGGGAGGATTCATCTTTTCCCTATGCTATCTCTGCTTGCCAAGTTTGGACCTTCTATTTACAACTGTTTGTTGTTAGGAAAAGTTTTTATTTTCAGGTTTCACTGCATTTGGAACTATACAGGAGAATGGGAATCAAGTCTTAAATCAAACAGAATTTGTGCTGTCTACTTGAAACATCACACACTCAATCAGTTCTCTGTGAGTATTGTCTGGTTTGTTTCTTATAGAAGAAGTCCAAAGGTGAAGCACACAAAAACAACTTTATCCAAGTGCACAGGAAAATACCCAGTTACTGAAATTACTTCCCCAATTCTTTGGTCATATTTCATTGATTATGTGCAGAAATTCATCTGTTTCCTAGCCCACTAGGCTACACAAGTTTGGGACTCCAAGGATCAATGGTTCTCTAAACAGGTTAGGGTTAGTTTCAGGGTTTGTGTTAGTTTTAGTGCAGGGTGACAGCTTGTTTTGTTGTTAGAGTTAGTTTTTGTCTAGGTTATTTGATCCTGAGCAAGATTCATCTTTTACCTAGCCTAACTCTGTCACCAATTCTGGACCTTCTAGGTGTAAGGTTCCACTGTCAGGAACAGTTTGTATTTTCAGGTTTCATTGCATTTTGACCTATACGGGTGAATGGAAATTGAGCTTGAATTTTAACAGGGTTTGTGCTTGCTGCTTGAAACTTCACACACTCAATCAGATCTCAGAATTCATTGTCTTCTTTCTTTCTTGTTGAAGTAGCCCTAAGGTGAAGCATGCAAAAACAACTTAATCTGAGAACACTTTATAAAAAACTAGGAAAATACCCACTTACATAAATACCTAACCAAATTATTAAGTCATATGTCTTTAATACTACATAGGACTCATCACTTTGCTGACCCCAGTATGCTCCACACTTCTGTGCTTCCTAGGATCAATGGTTCTCTAAAAGATTAGAGATAGATTTAGGGATTGGGTTAGGATTAGGGTTAGGGCTAGGGTTAAAGGTAATGTTAAGTTTAGAGTTAGTTTTGGGCTAATTTATTTGATACTGGGGAGGATTCAACTTTAACCTAGCCTAACTATGCTAGCCAAGTTGGGGCCTTTTAAGTGCAACAGTTCGCTGACAGAAACAGTTCGAATTTTCAGGTTTCACTGCCTTTGGAACTATATGGGTGAATGAGAATCAAGCTTTAAATCAAACAGGGTTTGTGCTGGCTGGTTGAAACTTTAGAAACTCAATCAGTTCTCCTTAAGCATTGTCTGTTTTTTTTCTTGTAGAAGAAGCCCAAAGCTGAAGCACAAAAAAACCCAACTTTATCCAGGAGCATTCTTTAATAAAACAGGAAAATACCCAGTTACGGAAATTCCTCCTACAATTCTTTGCTCAAATTTCTTTGATAATGTGCAGGTATTCATCTATTTTCTAGCCCACTAGGCTTTGTAAGTTTTTAACTCCAAGCATCAATGGTTCTCTAAACAGGTTAGTGTTAGTGTCAGGGTTTGTGGTAGGTTTAGTTCTAGGGTGACAGCTTGTGTTATGATTATAGTGAGTTTTTGTCTAGTTTTTTTATACTGGCCAGGATTCATCTTTTACCTAGACTAATTATGCTCACCAAGTTTGGGCCTTTTAGATGCAAGTTTTCACTGTCAGGAACAGTTTGTATTTTCAGGTTTTACTGCATTTTGACCTATACGGGTTATAAATCGAGCTGGAAATCAAACAGGGTTTGTGCTTGCTCTTTGAAACTTCACACACTGAAACAGGTCTCATAATGCATTGTCTTGTTTCTTTCTTTTTGAAGTAGCCCTAAACTGAAGCATACAAAAACAACTTTTTCCAAGAGCACTCTATAAAAAAACTGGAAAATAAACAATTACTGAAATACGTAATAAAATTATTTAGTCAGATGTCTTTGATATGGCACAGGATTTATCTCTTTGCTGGCACTGCTATGCTCCACACTATTGGGACTTCTAGGATCCACAGTTCTCTAAACAGTTAAGGGATATTGTTAATGATAGGGTTAGATTTAGAGCTACGTTTAGATATAGTGTTAGGGATACAGTTAGTTTTGTGCTAATTTCTTTGCTACTGGGGAGGAATCATCTTCAACCTAGCCTAACTATGCTTGCCAAGTTTGGGCCTTCTAGGTGCAACTGTTCACTGGTTCTTGTAGAAGCCCAAAGTTGAAGAACACAAAATCAAGTTTGTCCAAGAGCACTCTTTAAGAAACAGGGAAATACCCAGTTACTGAAATTTCTCCCACAATTCATTGGTCACATATCCTTGCTAATGTGCAGGAATTCATGTGTTTGCTAGCCCAATAGGCTCCCCAAATTTGGTATTCAAAACATCAATGGTTCTCTTTATAAATGCAGGGTTAGCAATATCTCAAACCAGAATAGCTGATATCCAGAACTCTAGTTTAGCTATCCTTACATCTGAGACAATGGAGAGCTTTCTCCAACACCTGGAGACTAATGGATAGATACGTTAATGAGCACCCTTAAGGCCTATTTCAAATGTAAAAAACCTTGAGGCTTACTTGTGGGAATACCTTCAAACCCAGATGCAAGATACAGGAAGAAAGATGAGATATCAAAAGAACAGTGGTAAACCCAGTTGGTAGCCAGGATGCATTTTCAATACTTATTTTAAGTACATTTTGCCTTATTCTCTTCCCCAAACCACAATTATACTAAAAAGCTGGCACACCAAAATGGTTTTTCTGCTATCATGCCCTCTTCCATGTCATGGAATTCTTTGGCGCTCATGATTTTAATCCTACAGACCTAGGTTAATATTTTCTTGATCAGTTCTATTTTTGAAAAACTGTAGAGTTTTTAAACATTGCAATGGAGATTTCATCTGTGAAAAGCTACAAGACGTTTACTATTGTGTTATGTGTGCACACTTGTGTTATGTGTTGTATGTCTGTGCATATGTCCATATGTCATACACACGATATGAAGATTGGCAGATATATGAGGTGTGCTCATAAAATTTAAAAGAAATCGATCCAAATATCTTTTATTCACATGTTTTAAACAGTTTAATTTAAATTGGGTAAACAGATGAAAGTAAAGATGTCTTTAAAATTAAGCTTACCAAATTTTTATAGGTGTTCAAAAAAACTAATGAAATGTGGATTAAGTTTTGTTTGTTGTTTCTGGAGCAAGTAATCTTAAAGAAATTAAACAGCTGGTTAAACAAGAACTGTTATTTTAGAGAATTGTGCTATGTTATTTCTTTATATCAAGCGGGTGTTGTAAAGTTGTATGGTAATTTTAGGCTTAAAAGAAAAACATATTGGAGATTTATTTATATCATTAGATGTGCTATAACTGGACCTGTTATAGATAGGATATGTAAAATTTTATGTTACTTTTTACACTAAGGTATGATTCTTTAATTGTAAGAATGAAAAAACCATTCTGGACGCTTTGCTTGGTTGTGACCGGACTCCTCATTGTCTCTCTTGTGACATAATCCTACACATGGGGATAGGAACTGGAATTTCTGGCCTCTGTACTTCCTCAAAGATGTGCAATAAGCTTTGTTAGCAGATGATAGATGATATGCACCATGTTGCCAACACTATCTTGGTCCTATAATCTCAACTGGATTCCTTGGCTACAGTAGTCCTCCAAAACCGTCATGGCCTAGACCTGCTTAAAGGAGGGATACTGCTTCTATGCTAATTGCTCTGGTATCCTCCAGGACAAGATTGAAGAGATTACAAGAAGACATTGAAAACCATGGGAATTAACTGCAATCTAAGCCAGAGCTGTTCAACTGATGGTGGTCCAGCAACAATATGCTGACTGGGTACCCTGTGAGTTTGATCACAGCCCCTATGAGCATGTGCAGGTGTAAGCCAGGAGCAAAAGGGAGCAAAAGGATTTCTGCATAGGTGATAGCTATCTCCCTTCCTTGAAGCTTCCTATTGGGTCTGCTGACTCTGCAGGTAACCTGCCTGAAAATCCAGAGTGGTAGTCAATGACGGGTAAGATCCCCAGAGGCAGAAAACCTAAGACAGACACACGCTTGTGTAAGGCAAACACCTGCTAATAAAACAGAAAAAGTGGGAAATGTAGGGCATGATGTAACATGCAGGGCATATTGCATCAGAAAGGAGGAAACCTAACTTGCTACATGCTTCCAGTCCTGGGACAGCACATGACTAGATGGCACCTGGCAATCATCCAGGAGGTAGTGCTGTGGGTGATGAGGAAAAATCTGAAGACCCCTAGGATAGGCTCAGAACCTTTCTGCCCACGTGGACATCTCCTGTCTCTCTTTATTGCCTATAGCATGGGTGTACATGTGAACTCTTCCCACCATGCTGACCTTTATCCTGATTGGCTCCTGTACATTATATTAGCTGTGTGTGTTTTCTCATTAAACAAATCCTGCTTTGACTGGTCTCCCAGGCACATCTGATTGTCCTCTGGCAAGGGAGGGCTGAGTGCAGGCAGCCAGGAGACATTTGCCTTTCTTAGCTCTTCCTGATTGGGGCATGTTTTCCCCATTTGTCCCACAGGTCAGGAAAAAACAGGGGCTAAAAACCCTGAAACAACAATTCTTTGGTCATATTTCTTTGATAATGGGCAGCAATTCATCTGTTTGCTAGCCCACTAGGCTCTGTAAGTTTGGGAATCCAAGCATCAATGGTTCTCTAAACAGGTTATGGTTAGTGTCAGGGTTTGTGTTAGTTTTAGGGCTAGGGTGTCAGCTTGTGTTATGGTTTAGAGTTAGTTTGTGTCTAGTTTCTTTGATACTGGGCAGGGTTCATCTATTACCTATTCTAACTATGCTCCCCAAGTTTGGGACTTCTGGGTGCAAGTGTTCGCAGTCAGAAACAGTTTGTATTTTCAGGTTTCACTGCATTTTGACCTATTCAGGTGAATGGAAATAGATCTAAAAATCAAAGAGAGTTTTTGCTTGCTGCTTGAAACTTCACAAACTGAACCAAGTCTCAGAATACATTGTCTTGTTTCTTTCCTGATGAAGTAGCCATAAGCTGAACCATGCAAAAACAACTTTTTCATAGAATACTGTATTAAAAAAATGGAAAATACTAATTTACATAAATACCTAACCAAATTATTTAGTCAGATTCTTTGGTACTGCACAGGATTCATTGCTTTGCTGGCCCCACTGTGCTCAACAGTTTTGGGACTCCTAGGAACAATGGTTCTCTAAATAGGCTAGGGATAGGGTTAGAGATAGGAATAGGGTTAGGGGTAGGGTTAGAGCTAGTGTTTGGGTTAGAGTTAGTTATGGGCTAATTTCTTTGATACTTTGGAGGATTCATCTTTAACTTAGCATAAATATGCATGCCAAGTAGGGATCCTCTAGGTGAAACTGTTTACTGTCTGGAACAGTTTGTATTTTCAGGTTTCACTGCCTTTTGAACTATATGGGTGAGTGGAAATTGAGCCTTAGAACAAACAGGGTTTGTGCTAGCTTCTTGAAATGTCACATACTTAATCAGTTCTTTGTGAGTATTTTCTGGTTTGTTTCTTGTAGAAGAAGCCCAAATTTGTAGCACAGAAAAACAATATTATCCAAGAGCACTGTTTAAGAACAAGAAAATACCCAATTACTGAAATTTCTCCCCCAATGTAGGCATGATGTAATATGTGGGGCATGTTGCATCAGAAAGAAGAAAACCTAACTTGATTACCACTGCAGGTCCTAGGGCCTCACATGGCTAGTTGGTGCCTGGAAATCAGCCAGGATTCAGTGCTGTGGGTGGTGATGAAAAATCAGACAAATTCTAAGATAGGCTCAGAAACCTTTTGCCCTCATGGACAGCTCATGTCTCCCACTAGCGCCTGTAGGATGGCTGTACATATGAACTCTCCCCACCCTGATGACCTTTATCCTGATTGGCTCCTGTACATTATGTTAGCTGTGTGTGTTTTCTCATTAAACAAGATCCTGCTTTGACTGGTCTACCTGGCATCTCTGATTGTCCTCTGATGAGGGAGGGCTGAGTGTGGGTAGCTAGTGGACCTTTGCCTTTCTTGGCTCCTCATGATCTGGGCATGCTTTCCCCATCTCTCCCACAGATCAGGACACAATGGGGGGCTAAAAACCCTGACACCCAATTCTTTGGTCAAATTTCTTTGATAATGCACAGGAATTCATCTGTTTTCTATCTCACTAGGCTCCCCAATTTTGGGACTCCAAGCATCAATGGTTCTCTAAACAGGTTAGGTTTAGTGTCAGGGTTTGTGTCAGTTTTAGGGCTAGGGTGACAGCTTGTGGTGTTATGGTTAGATTTAGTTTGTGTCTAGTTTCTTTGATACTGGGAAGGATTCATCTTTTACCTACCTTAACTACACTCGTCACGTTTGGGCCTTCTAGGTGCAAGTGTTCAATGTCAGAAACAGTTTGTACTTCCAGGTTTCATTGAATTTTGACCTATATGGGTGAATGGAAATTAAGCTGGAAATCCAAGCATGTTTGTGCTTCCTGCTTGAAACTTCACACACTCAATCAGGTCTCAGTATGCATTGTCTTGTTTGTTTCTTATTGAAGTAGCCCTAAGCTGAAGCATGCAAAATCGACTTAATCCAAGAGCACTTTATAAAAAAAACAGGAAAATAACCATTTACTGAAATACCTTACCAAATTGTTCAGTCAGATGTCTTTGAGCTGCACAGGATTCATCTGTTTGCTGGCTCCACTCTGCTCTACACTTTTGGGAGTGTAGGATATATGGTTTTCTAAACAGTTTAGGGACATGATTAGGGTTAGGTTTAGGGTTGGGAGTAGGATTAGAGCTAGTGTTAGGGTTGGAGTTATTTTTTGGCTAATTTTCTTGATACAGTGCCATATTCATTTTTTACCTAGACTAACGATGGTTGCCATGTTTGGGTCTTCTATTTGCAAATGTTCACTGTCAGGAACAATTAGTATTTTCCACAATCACTGCATTTTGGCCAATAGAGTGAATGGAAATTCAGCTGGGTATCAGACAGGTTTTGTGCTAGATTCTTGAAACGTCACACACTATAAAAGTTCTCTGTGAGCATTGTCTGGTTGTTTCTTGTAGAAGAATCCCAAAGCAGAAGCAAACAAAACCAAGTTTATCCAAGAGTCCTCATTTATAAAAAAAACAGGGAAATACACAGTTACTAAAATACCTCCCCCAATTCTTCTGCCAGATATCTTTAATAATGCACAGAAATTCATCTGTTTACTAGCTCACTAGGCTCCTCAAGATCGGTCACCAAGGATCAATGGTTCTCTTATCAGGGTTCCTGTTATTTTTAGGGCTAGGCTGAGAACTTGAGTTATGGTTAGAGCTAGCTTTTGTGTAGTTTCTTTGATACTGGGCACTATTCATCTTTTTCCTAGCCTAACAATGCTCACCATGTTTGGGCCTTCTAGGTACAAGTGTTTGCTGTCCGGAAGAGTTTGTACTTTCATATTTCACTGCAACTAAAATTTCTCACAGTCAATAAGGTCTCACTATGCATTGTCTTTTTTTTCATGATGAGGTAGCCTAAGGTGAAGAATGCAAAATCAACTTGATCCAAGAGCACTCTATAAAAACACAGGAAAATATGTATTATTGAAATAACTAACCAAATTATTTAGTCAGATGTCTTTGATACTGCACAACATTCATCAGTTTCATAGCCTCACTATGCTCCCCAATTTTGGGATTCCTAGTATCAATGGTTCTCTTAACAGTTTAGGATAGGGTTAGGGTAAGAGTTAGGGTTAGGGCTAAGATTATATCTAATGTTAGGGTTAGAGTTTGTTTTGGGCTAATTTCTTTGATACTGGGCGGGATTTATTTTTTACCTTGCCTAACTATGCTCGCCAAGTTTGGGGCTTCTAGGTTCAAGTATTCAAGGTCAGGGAAATTTGTACTTGCATGGTTCACTGCATTTTGACTTAAAGGTGAATGTAAATTGAGCTGGAAATCCAAGTGGGTTTGTGCTTGCTGCCAAAAACTTCACACACTCAATCAGGTCTCATATGCATTGTCTTGTTTCTTTCTTGTTGAAGTAGCCCTAGGTGAAACATGCCAAATAAACAATCCAAGAGAAATCTGCAAAAAAGAAAAAAAAACAGGAAAATCACATTTACTGAAATACCTATCGGAATTATTTAATCAGATTCTTATATACTGCAGAGCATTCATCTGTTTGCTGGACCTACTATGCTCCACATTTTTGGGAGTCCTAGGATCAATGGTTCTCTAAAAGTTTAGGGATAGTGTTAGGGTTAGGGTTATAGTTAAGGCTAAGTTTAGATCTATTGTTAAGGTTACAGTTAGTTTTGGGATAATTTCTTTGATACTGGGCAGGATTTATGTTTTACCTAGCCTAACTATGCTCACCAAGTTTGGGCCAAGATAATGAAATTGTTCAGTATCAGGAACAGATTGTAGTTTCAGGTATTACTGCCTTTTGAGGTTTATGGGTGAATGGAAATCCAGCTGGATATCAAACAGGGTTTGTGTTAGCTTCTAGAAACTTCACATATTAAAAGTTCCCCATGAGCATTGTCTGGGTTGTTTCATTGTAGAAAGACCCAAAGTGGAAGCAAACAAAACCAATGTTATCTAAGAGCCCTCTATAAGAAAACAGGAAAATACACAATTACTGAAATACCTCCCCCAATTCTTTGGTCAGATTTCTTTAATAATGCACAGGAATTCATCTGTTTCCTAAACCAATAGGCTCCCAAAGTTTGGTTCTCAAAGGATCAATGGTTCTCTTATCTGGTTTGTGTTAATGTTAGGGTTTCTGTTATTTTTAGGGCTAGGCTGAAAGCTTGAGTTATGGTTAGAGTTATTTTTGTGTAATTTCTTTGATACTGAGCAATATTAATTTTTTTACCTTGCCAAACTATGCTCGCCAAGTTTGGTCCTCCTAGGAACAAGTGTTCACTGTCAAGAAAAGTTTGCACTCTCAGGTTTCACTGCAACTGAAATTTCACACACTCAATGAGATCTCAGTATGCATTGTCTTGTTTCTTTCTTGATGAGGTACCCCTAAACTGAAGCATGCAAAATCAACTTAATCCAAGAGCACTCTATGAAAAAACTGGAAAATACCCATTTACTGAAATAACTAAACGAATTATTTAGTCAGATGTCTTTGATAACAGCATTCTTCTGTTTGCTAGCCCCTCAACATTTTGGGACTTCTAGTATCAATGGTTCTCTAACAGTTTAGGGTAAGTTTAGGGTTAGGGTTAGGGTTAAGGATAGGGTTAGATCTAGTGTTAAGGTTAGAGTTTGTTTGGGGCTAATTTCTTTTATACTGGGCAGGATTCATCTTTTATCTTCCCTAACTATGCTCACATAGTTTGGTAATTCAAGGTCCATATGTTTCCTGTCAGGAATAGTTGGTAGTTTCAGGTATCACTGCATTTTGACCTATAACTGTTAATGAAAATCCAACTGGAAGTCAAGAAGGGTTTGTGCTAGCTGCTAGAAACTTCAGACACTCATTCAGTTGTCCATGAGCACTGTCTGTTTTTATTCTTGTAGAAGAATCCCAAAGCTGAACCACACAATAACAAGCGTAATGAAGAGCAGTCTATAAGTAAACAGGGAAATACCCAATTACTGAAATACCTCCCTCAATTCTTTGGTCAGATTTCTTTAATAATGTGGAGCAATTCACATCTTTGCTATCCCACTAGGCTTCCAAGTTTTGGGACTCCCTGGATCAATGGTTCTCTAAATAGATTATGGTTACTTTCAGGATTTGTGTTAATTTTTGAGCTAGGGTGAGAGCTTGTTTTATGGTTACAGTTAGTTTTTGTATAGTTTTATGATACTAGCCTAACTATCATTGGCAAGTTTGGACCTTGTAGGTGCAAGTGCTCGTTGTCAGAAACAGTTTGTACTTTCAGATTCACTGCATTTTGACCTATATGGGTGCATGAAAATCGAGCTGGAAATTCAAGGGTGTTTGTGCTTACTGCTTGAAACTTCACACACTTAATAAGGTCTCAGTATGGATTGTCTTCTTTCTTTCTTTTTGAAGTAGCCCTACACTGAAACATGCAAAATCACCTTAATCTGAGAGCACTCTATTAAAAAAAAACAGGAAAATACCCATTACTGAAATACCTAACCAAATTATTTATTCATAAATCTTTAATGCTACACAGGATTTATCTGTTTGCTGGCCTTGCTATGCTCCACACTTTTGGGAGTTCTAGAATCAACATTCCTTTAAACAGTTTAGGGACAGGGTTAGGTTAACGTTAGGGTTTGGGCTAGGGTTAAGGCTAGTGTTAGGGTTAGAGTTAGTTTTGGGCTAATTTCTTTGATACTGAGCAGGATTCATGTTTTGCCTAGAATAACTTTGCTCACCAAGATGGGGCCTTCTAGTTGCAAATGCTCACTCTCAGGAACAGTTTGTATTTTCCAGTATCACTGCCTTTTGACCTATATGGTTGAATGGAAATCAAGCTGGAAATCCATGCTTATTTGTGCTTCCTGCTTGAAATTTCACACACTCAATCAGGTGTCAGTATGCATTGTCTTATTTCTTTCTTGTTGAAATAACCCTAAGCTGAGGCATGCAAAATCAACTTAATCCAAGAGCACTCTATCTAAAACCAGGAAAATAAACATTTACTGAAATACCTAACCAAATTATTCAGTCAGATGTCTTAGAACTGCACAGGATTCATGTATTCTCTGGCTCCACTATGCTTCACACTTTGGGGAGTCCTTGGATATACAGTTCTCTAAACAGTTTAGGGTTAGTGTTAGGGTTAGGGTTAGAGATAGTGTTAGGTTTAGAGTAAGTTTTTGGCTAATTTCTTTTAAACTTGTAAGGAATCATCTTTTTCCTATGGTTGACACGTTTGGGCCTCCTATTTGCAAATGTTCGCTGTCAGGAACAGTTTGTATTTTCCAGGATCACTGCATTTTGTCCAATAGGGGGAATGAAAATTTAGCTGGATATCAAACAGGGTTTGTGCGAGCTGCTTGAAACTTCACACACTAAAAATGTTCTCCATGAGCATTGTCTGCTTTGTGTCTTGTAGAAGAAGCCCAAAGTGGAAGCAAACAAAACCAAGTTTATACAAGAGCCCTCTATAAGAAAACAGGGAAATACACAGTTACTGAAATACCTCCCCCAATTCTTTGTTCAGACTTATTTAATAATGCACAGGAATTCATCTGTTTGCTAGCCCAGTAGGCTCTCCATGTTTGAGACTCCAAGGATCAATGGTTCTCTAATCAAGTTTTTTTAAATGTCAGGGTTTCTGTTATTTTTAGGGGTAGGCTGAGAGCTTAAGTTATGGTTGGAGTTAGTTTTTGTGTACTTTCTTTGATACTGGGCAGTACTTAACTTTTACCTAGCCTAACTCTGCTCACCAACATCGGGCCTTCTAGGTGCAAGTGTTTGCTGTCAGAAAAAGTTTGTACTTTCAGATTTAACTGCACCTGAAACTTCTCACACTAAATGAGTCTCAGTATGTATTGTCTTGTTTATTTCTTAATGAGGTATCTCTAACCTGAAGCATGCAAAATTAACTTAATCCAAGAGCACTCTTTGAGAAAAAAACAGGAAAATACACATTTACTTAAAGAACTAATCAAATTATTTAGTTAGATGTCTTGGATACTGCACAATATTCATCTGTTTGCTAGCCCCACTATGCTCCACACTTTGGGGACTCCTAGTATCAACAGTTCTCTTAACAGTTTAGGATAGGTTCAGGGTTAGGACTAGGGTTAGATCTAGTGCTAAGGTTAGAGTTTGTTTTGGGATAATTTCTTTGATACTGGGCAGGATTCATCTTTTACCTTTCCTAACTATGCTTTCCAAGTTTGGGACTTTTAGGTTCAAGTGTTCAATGTTAGGAAAAGTTCGTACTTTTAGGGTTCACTGTATTTTGACCTATATGAGTGAATGGAAATCAAGCTGAAAATCCAAGATGGTTTGTGCTTGCTGCTTGAAACTTCACACATTAAATCCGGTCTCATATGCATTGCCTTATTTCTTTCTTATTGAAGTAGCCCTATGGTGAAACATGCAAAATAAACAATCTGAGAGCACTCTATGAAAACACAGAAAAATACCCATTTACTGAAATACCTATCAGAATTATTTAGTCAGATTTCTTATATTCTGCACAGGATTCATCTGTTTGCTGGACCCACATGTTCCACAATTTTGGGCATCCTAGGATTAATGGTACTCTAAAAGTTTAAGGATAGTGTTAGGGTTAGGGTTAGGGTTTGGCTAGGTTTCAAGCTAGTGTTAGGGTTATATTTAGTTTTGGGATAATTTCTTCGATACTGGGCAGGATTCTTGTTTTACCTAGCCTAACTATGCTCGCCAAGTTCAGGTCTACCTAATGCAATTGTTTGCTATCAGGAACAGATTGTAGTTTCAGGTATCACTGCATTTTGACCTTTATGAGTGAATAGAAATCCAACTGGATATCAAACATGGTTTGTGCCAGCTTTTTGAAACTTCAGACACTAAAATATTTCTCCATGAGCATAGTCTCTGTTGTTTCTCATAGAAACACCCAAAGTGGAAGCAAACAAAACCAAGTTTATCCAAGAGCCCTCTATAAGAAAACAGGGAAACACAGTTACTGAAATACCTCCCTCAATTCTTTGGTCAGATTTCTTTAATAATGCATAGGAATTGATCTGTTTGCTAGACACTAGGCTCCCCAAGTTTGGGTCTCCAAGGATCAATGGTTCTGTTACCAGGTTTGTGTTAATGTCAGGGTTCTTGTTATTTCTAGGGTTAGGGTGAGAGCTTCAGTTATGGTTAGAGTTAGTTTTTGTGTAGTTTCTTTGATACCGGGCATTATTCATCTTATACCTAGCCTAACAATGCTCGCTAAGTTTGGGTCTTCTAGGTGCAAGTGTTCACTGTCAGGAAAAGTTTGTACTTTCAGATTTCACTGCAACTAAAACTTCTCACACTTAATGAGGTCTCAATATGTATTGTCTTGTATCTTTCTTGATAAAGTATCCCTAAGCTGAAGCATGCAAAATCAACTTAATCCAAGAGCACTCTATGAAAAAATAGGAAAATACACATTTACTGAAATAACTAGACAAATTATTTAGTCAGATTTCTTTGATACTGCACACCATTCATTTGTTTGATAGCACCACTGTGCTCCACACTTATTGGACTCCTAGTATCAACGGTTCTCTTAATCGTTTAGGATAGGTTTAGGATTAGGGTTAGGGTTAGGGCTAGGGTTAGATCTGGTATTATTTTTAGAGTTCGTTTTGGGATAATTTCTTTGATACTGGACAGGATTCATTTATTACCTTGCCTAACTATGCTTGCCAAGTTTGGGGCTTCTAGGTTCAAGTGTTCAATGCAGGAAAAGTTTGAACTTTCAAATTTTACTGCATTTTGACCTATATGGGTGCATGGAAAGTGAACTGGAAATTTAAGAGTGTTTGTGCTTGCACTTGAAACTTCACACACTATACACGTCTCATATGCATTGTCTTTTTTCTTTCTTGTTGAAGTTGCCCTAAGGTGGAGCATGCAAAATCAACAATCCGAGAGCACTCCGTGAGAAAACAGATAAATAAACATTTACTAAAATACCTATCAGAATTATGTAGTCATAGTCAGATGCCTTATATACTGCACAGGATTCGTATGTTTCCTGGACTCAATATTTTCCACACTTTTGGGAGTCCTAGGATCAATGGTACTCTAAAATGTAGGGATAGTGTTAGGGTTAGGGTTAGGGTTAGGGCTAGGGCTAGGTTTAAAGCTAGTGTTAGAGTTACAGTTAGTTTAGGGATAATTTCTTTCATACTGGGCAGGATTCATGTTTTACCTAGCCTAACTATGATCATCAAGTTTGGGCCTACATAATGCAATTGTTTGCTATCAGGAACAGATTATAATTTTAGGTATCACTGCATTTTGACCTTTGTGGGTGTATGAAAATCCAGCTGAATATCATACAGGGTTTGTGCTAACTTCTTGAAACTTCACGCACTAAAACAATTCTTATGAACTTTGTCTGTTTGTTTCTTGTAGAAGAAGCCCAAAGCGGAAGCAAACAAATCCAAGTTTATAAAAGAGCCCTCTATAAAAAAACAGGGAAATACACAATTAGTGAAATACCTCCCCCAATTCTTAGGTCAGATTTCTTTAATAATGTGCAGGAATTTATCTGTTTGCTAGACCACTAGGCTCCCCAAGTTTGGGGCTCAAAGGATCAATGGTTCTGTTATCAGGTTTGTGTTAATGTCAGGGTTTCTGCTATTTTTAGGGCTAAGAAGAAATCTTGAGTTATGGTTAGAGTTAGTTTTTGTGTAGTTTCTTTGATACTGTGCAATATTCATCTTTTACCTTGCCAAACTATGCTCACCTAGTTTGGGCCTTCTAGGTGCAAGTGTTCACTGTAAGGAAAAGTTTGTAGTCTCAAATTTCACACTCATTGAAGTCTCAGTATGCATTTTCTTGTTTTTTTCTTAATGAGGTATCCCTAAGCTGAAGCATGCAAAATCAACTTAATCCAAGAGCACTTTATAAAAAATCAGGAAAATATCCATTTACTGAAATCACTAACCAATTTTTTTAGTCAGATATCTTTGGTACTGCACAATATTCATCAGTTTGATAGCTCCACTATGCTCCCCACTTTTGGGATTCCTAGTATCAATGGTTCTCTTAACAGTTTAGGATAGGTTTAGGGTTAGGGTTAGGGTTAAGGCTAGGGTTATATCTAGCTTTAGGGTGGGAGTTTTTTGGGGCGGGTAATTTCTTTGATACTGGGCAGGATTCATCTTTTGCCTTGCCTAACTATGCTCACCAAGTTTGGGGCTTCTAGGTTTAAGTGTTCAATGTAAGAAAAAGTCTGTACTTTCAGGGTTCACCTGCAGTTTGACCTATATGGGTCAATGGAAATTGAGCAGGAAATCCTAAAGACTTTGTGCTTGCTGCTTGAAGCTTCACACACTCAATTAGGTGTCAGTATTCATTTTCTCGTTTCTTTCTTATTGAAGTAGCCCTAAGGTTAAGCATACAAAATCAACAATCTGAGAGCACTCTATGAAAAAAAAGGAAAATACTAATTTACCAAAATACCTATCAGAATTATTTATTCAGATGTCTTATATACTGCACAGGATTCATCTGTTTGCTTGACTCTCTATATTCCACACTTTGGGGAGTCCTAGGATCAATGGTACTGTAAAAGTTTTGAGATAGTGTTATGATTAGAGTTAGGGTTAGGTCTCAGTTTCGAGCTTCCTTGCCATGTTCAGGTCTACATAATGCAATTGTTCACTATCAGGAACAGATTGTAGTTTTAGGTTCACTACAATTTGACCTTTATGGGTGAATGGAAATCCAGCTGGATATCAAACATGTTTGTGCTAGCTGCTTGAAACTTCACACACTCAATCAGTTCTCCATGATCATTGTTTGCTTATTTCTCTTACAAGAAGCCCAAAGCTGAAGCACAGAATAACAGGTTTATCTAGAAACACTCTATAAGAAAAAAGAAAAATTCCCAGTTACTGAAACATTTCCCCCATTTCTTTGGTCAGATTTCTTTAATAATTTGCAGGAATTAACTTCTTTGCTAGCTTTCTAGGCACCCGAAGTTTGGGAATCCAAGAATCAATGGTTCTATAGAGAGGTTAGGGTTAGTGTCAGGGTTTGTGTTAATTTTAGTGCTCGAGTGACAGCTTGTATTATGGTTAGAGGTAGTTATTGTCTAGTTTCTTTGATACTGGGCAGTTTTTATCTTTTACTTAGCCTAACTATGCTCGCCAAGTTTGGGCCTTCTAGGTGCAAGTGTTTGCTGTCAGAAACAGTTGTACTTTCAGGTTTCACTGCATTTTGATCTATGGGTGAATAGAAATCAAGCTGGAAATCCAAGAATGTTTGTGCTTCCTGCTTGAAACTTACACATTCAATCAGGTCTCAGTATGCTTTGTCTTGTTTCTTTCTTATTGGAGTAGTCCTAAGCTGAAGCACGCAAAATCAACTTAATCCAAAAGCACTCTATGAAAACACAGGAAAATAAACATTTACAGAAATACCTAACAAAATTATTAAGTTAGATGTCTTTTAGCTTCACAGGATTCATCTTTTTGCTGGCTCCACTATGCTCCACAACTTTTGGCATCCTAGAATACACAGTTCTCTAAATAGTTTATGGATACAGTTAGGTTTAGGGTTAGGTTTTGGAATAGGGTTAGAGCTAGTGTTAGGGTTAGAGTTAGTTTGGGGCTACGTTCTTTGATACTGGGCAGGATTCATTTTTTACCTTCTCTAACTATGCTCACCAAGTTGGAGTTCTAGGTTCAAGTGTTCAATGTCAGGAAAAGTTTGTACTTGCTGGTTCACTGCATTTTGACCTATATCAGTGAATGGAAATCAAGCTGGAAATCCAAGTGTGTTTGTACTTGCTGCTTGAAACTTCACACACTCAATCAAGTCTCATATGCATTGTCTTGTCTCTTTCTTGTTGAAGTAGCCTTAAGGTGAAACATGCAAAATAAACAATCCATGAGAACTCTGTGAAAAAAAACTAAAATACTTATCAGAATTATTCAGTCAGATGTCTTATATACTGAAGAAAATTCATCTGTTTGCTGGACCCACTAATTATCACACTTTTGGGAGTTCGAGCATCAATGGTACTCTAAAAGTTTAGGGATAGTGTTAGGGTTAGGGTTAGGGTAAGAGCTAGGTTTAGAGCTAGTGTTAGAGTTATAGTTAGTTTAGGGATAATTTCTTTGGTACTGGGCAGGATTTATGTTTTACCTAGCCTAATTATGCTCACTAAGTTCGGGCCTACATAATGCAATTGTTCCCTATCAGGAACAGATTGTAGTTTTAGGTATCACTGCATTTTGACCTTTATAGGTGAATAGAAATTCAACTGGAAATCCAAGAGGGTTTTTGCTTGCTGCTCAAAACTTCACACATTAAATTATGTCTCATATGCATTGTCTTATTTCTTTCTTGGTGAGGTAGCCCTAAGGGGAAGCAAGTAAAATGAACAATCTGAGAAAACTCTATGAAAAAAAAAGGAAAATACTCATTTACTGAAACACCTATCGAAATTATTTGGTCAGATATATTCTGCACAGGATTCATCTGTTTGCTGGACCCACTACGTTTCACACTTTTGGGAGTCCTAGGATCAATGGTACTCTAAAAGTTTAGGGATAGTGTTAGGGTTAGGTTTAGAGCTAGTGTTAGGGTTATACTTAGTTTTGGTATAATTTCTTTGATACTGAGCAGGATTCATGTATTATGTAGCCTAACTATGCTTGACAGGTTCAGGCCTACATAATGCAATTGTTTGCTATCAGGAACAGATTGTAGTTTCAGGTATCACTGCATTTTGACCTTTTTGAGTGAATGGAAATCCAGTTGGAAATCAAACAGGGTTTATGCTAGCTGCTTGTAACTTCACACACTCAATCAGTTCTCCATGAGCATTGCCTGCTTATTTCTTGAATAAGAAGCCCAAAGCTGAAGAACAGAATAACAAGTTTATCCAAGAGCACTCTGTAAGAAAACAGGAAAATTCCCAGTTACTGAAACACTTCCCCCATTTCTTTGGTCATATTTCTTTAATAATTTGCTGTAATTCACTTCTTTGCTACCCCACTAGGCCCCCCAAGTTTGGGTCTCCTAGTATCAATGGTTCTCTAAGCAGGTTAGGGTTAGTGTCAGGGTTTGTGTTAGTTTTAGTGCTAGAATGAAAGCTTATGTTATGGTCAGAGTTTGTTTTTGTCTAGTTTCTTTGATACTGGGAAGTTTTCATCTTTTACTTAGCCTAATTATGCTCACCACGTTTGGTCCTTCTAGGTGCAAGTGTTTGCTGTCGGAAACAGTTTGTACTTTCAGGTTTCAGTGCATTTTGACCTATATGGGTGAAAAGAAATCATGCTTGAAATAAAAGCATGTTTGTGCGTCCTGCTTGAAAGTTCACACACTCAATCAGATCTCAGTATGCATTGTCTTGTTTTTTTTGTTGTTGTTGAAGTTGCCCTAAGCTTAAGCATGCAAAATCCAAGAGTACTCTATGAAAAAAAAGGAAAATACCCATTTACTAAAATTACTAACCAAATTATTTAGTCAGATGTCTTTGATACTGCACAACATTCATCTGTTTGATAGCCCCACTATGCTCCACATTTTTGGTACTCCTAGTATCAACGATTCTCTAACAGTTTAGGATAGGTTTAGGGTTTGGGTTAGGGTTAGGGCTAGGGTTAGATATAGTGTTAAGGTTAGAGTTTGTTTTGGGCTAATTTCTTTGATACTGGACAGGATTCATCTTTTACCTTGCCTAACTATGCTCACCTAGTTTGGTACTTCAAGGTCCATATGTTTTCTGTCAGAAACAGTTGGTAGTTTCAGGTATCACTGCATTTTGACCTATAAGTGTTAATGTAAATACAGCTTGAAATAAAAAATTGTTTGTGCTAGCTGCTTTTAACTTCACACACTCATTAAGTTCTCCATGAGCATTGTCTGGCTTTTCTCTTGTAGAATAATCCAAAGCTGAAGCAAACAATAACAAGTTTATCCAAGGGCACTCTATAAGAAAACAGGTAAATATTCAGTTACTGAAATACCTCTCCCAATTCGTTTTTCAAATTTATTTAAAAATGCACAGGAATTCGCCTCTTTGCTAGCCCACTATGCTCCCCAACTTTGGGACTCCCTGGATCAATGGTTCTCTAAATAGATTAGGGTTATTTAAGGGTTTTCATTAATTTTTGAGCTAGGGTGAGAGCTTGTTTTATGGTTAGAGTTAGTTTTTGTCTAGTTTCCTTGATACTGAGTAGTATTAATCTTTTACCTAGCCTAACTATGATTGGCAAGTTTTGGCCTCTTAGGTGCAAGTGCTCACTGACAGAAACAGTTTGTACTTTCAGGTTTCACTGCATTTTGACCAATATGGGTGCATGGAAATCGAGCTGGAAATCCAAGGATGTTTTTGCTTGCTGCCTGAAACTTCACACATTCAATCAGGTCTCAGAATGCATTGTCTTGTTCCTTTTTTGTTGAAATAGCCCTAAGCTTAAGCATGCAAAATTAACTTAAACTGTATGAAAAAACACAAAAATACCCATTTCCTGAAATATCTATCCAAATTATTTAGTCAGATATCTGTGATAGCGCACATCATTCATCTGTTTGCTGGACCCACTATGCTCCACACTTTTGGAAGCCCTAGGATCAACGGTTCTCTAAACAGTTCAGGGATAGTGTTAGGGTTAATGTTAGGGTTAGGGCTAGGGTTAGTGCTAGTGTTAGGGTTAGAGTTAGTTTTAGGTTAATTTCTTTGATATGGGGCAGGTTTCATCTTTTACCTAGCCTAACTATGCTAGCCAAGTTTGCGTCTACATTGTCCAAATGTTCACTGTCAGCAACAGTTCTATTATAAAATATCACTGCATTTTGACTTATATGGGTGAATGAATATCCAACTAGAAATCAAAGAGTGTTTCTGCTAGCTGCTTGAAACTTCACACACTCAATCTGTTCTCTGGAGCATTGTTTCTTTGATACTGAGCAGTATTCATCTTATAGAAGAAGCCCAAAGCTGAAGCACAGTTTATTGAAGAGCACTATATAAGAAAACAGGAAATTACCCAGTTTGTATTTTCAAAGTTAAATGCTTTAAGAAATATATGGGTGGATGGGAATCCAACCTGAAATCATACAAGGTTTGTACTAGCTAGTTGAAACCTCACACACTCAATCAGTTCTCCATGAGCATTGTCAGGTTTTTTTCTTACAGAAGAAGCCCAAAGGGCTGGGGATGTCGCTCAAGCAGTAGCGCTCTCACTTGGCATGCGTACAGCCTGGGTTCGATCCTCAGCACCACATACAAACAAAGATGTTGTGTCTGCCAAAAACTAAAAATTAATATTAAAATTCTCTCTCTCTCTCTCTCTCAAAAAAAAAAAAAAGAAGAAGAAGAAGCCCAAAGCTGAAGCACACAAAAACAATTTTATCCAAGAACACGCTATAAAAAAAATCAGGGAAAAACCCAATTACTGAAATTTCTCCCCCAAATTCTTTGGTCTGATTTCTTTGATAATTTGCAGGAATTTATATTTTTGCTAGCCCACTAGACTCTCTAAGTTTGGGACTCCAAGGATCAATGGTTCTCTAAACAGGTTAGGGTTAGTGTCAGGGTTTGTGTTTGTTTTGGGGCTACAGTGATACCTTGTGTTAGGGTGCGAGTTAGTTTTTGTGTAGTTTCTTTGATACTGTGCAGGATTTATATTTTCCCTATCCTACTATGCTTGCCAAGTTTGGGCATTCTAGGTGCAAGTGTTTGCTCTCAGGAACAGTTTGTATTTCCAGGTTTCACTGCATTTTGACATATACAGGTGAATGGAAATAGAGCTTGAAATTGAAAAGGGTTTTTGCTTGCTGCTTGAAACTTCACACACTTAATCAGATCACAGTATGCATTGTCCTGTTTCTTTCTTGTTGAAATAGCCCTAAGATGAAGCATGCAAAAAGAAACTTTATCCAAGAGCATTCTATGAAAAAAAAAAAAACAAGAAAATACCCATTTACTGAAATACCTAACCAAATTATTTAGTGAGATTTCTTTGATAATGCACTGGATTTATCTGCTTGCTAGCCCCACTATGCTCCACACTTTTGGGAATACTAGGATCAACGGTTCTGGTTCTCTAAACCTTTTAGGAATAGTGTTAGGGTTAGGATTAGGGGTAGGGCTAGGGGTAGAGCTAGTGTTAGAACTAGTGTTAGGGTTAGAGTTAGTTTTGGGCTAAGCTCTTTGATACTGTGCAGGATTCATATTTTAGCTAGTCTAATTTTCTCATCAAGTTTGGGGCCTCTAGGTGCGACAGTTGGCTGTCAGGACCAGTTTTTATTTCCATGTTTCACTGCATTTGGAACTGTACAGGTGAATGAGAATACAGCCTCAAATCAAACAGGGTTTGGACAACTGCTTGAAACTTCACACACTAAGTCAGTTCTCCATGAGCTTTGTCTGGTTTGTTTCTTGTAGAAGAAGCCCAAAGCTGTAGTGCACAAAAATAAGTTTATTCATAGCACTCTATAAGAAAACAGGAAAATACCCAATTACTAAAATTCCTCCCCCAATTCTTTGGTCAGATTTCTTTGATAATCTACAGGAATTCATCTTTTTGGTAGCCCACTAGACTCACTAAGTTTGGAACTCCAAAAATCAATGGTTCTCTAAACAGGTTAGAGTTAGTGTGAGGGTTTGTGTTAGTTTTAGGGTTAGTTTTAGGGCTAGAGTGACAGCTTGTGTTATGGTTCGAGATAGTTTGTGTCTAGTTTCTTTCATACTCGGCAAGATTCATCTTTTACCTAGTGTAACTATGGTTGCAAGTGTGGGCATTCTAGGTGCAAGTGCTTGCTCGCAGGAACAATGCATATTTCCAGGTCTCACTGTATTTTGACCTATATAGGTGAATGGAAATGGAGCTGGAAATCGAACAGGGTTTGTGTTTGCTGCTTGAAACTTCACACACTCCATAAGATCTCAGTATGCATTCTCATTTTTTCTTTCTTGTTGAAGTAGCCCTAAGATGAAGCATGCAAAAACAACTTTTTGGACGTTAGATTCACCTGTGTGGTTTGTATAACTGTGGTTACCATAAACATGGGCCACATGTTTATGGGAAGATATGTGTTCTAGTCAGGACAACTCAGCCCAGGGAGTGGAACCCTAGAAAACCTTGGAGTAACCACAGAGACCTGTACCTGTTTGGAAAATGCAGCAATCCACATCAGCCCTAGAAATAATTGCAATTGATTGTGTTACAAGAATAGTTATGAATGTGAATGACTTTAGAGAATACAGGGGGAAGTCTTTGGGACTGTCTGGTGCTGTATGTGTCATACTGTTAAGGTGATGAGAAGGAAATAAAGTATAGCTGTGTCTAGGAAAGCTGGAGGAATTTCTTCCTGTAGGAATTCTTTAGAAGTCAAAGTGCTTGACATTGTGAACAGCATTGTAGTCTATGAAGGTAAGTTGTTCTTAGAGATAACATTGTAGAATGTATCCTTGGACCCGACTGGTGGCAAAAGAAAAGACAGAAACTTGCCCCCTCCTGCTTTTGCCTGGTCCATTAGGATTGCTGTTCATGGCACTTGTCCCCTCAGGAGCCTTGTTGTGCCTGTCCAACTCCCTCCCACTCAGAATTTGCCACTTGGGTCCATGAGGACCCAGCAGTGCCTAGCCCAAGGCCATTTCTGCTTTCACTCTGGATATGAGAGTGAAAGACTCAGAAGAGGCCTGTGATGGCTATACCCACACCCTGTGGGCCACTCAGTTCCACGAATAGAGAAGATCTTTATAGGCATGGGGTTAGAACTCACGCCATGTTTTCTGGTTCAATGATGCTTCCTGGAGCAGGACTCCACACCAGGGAATGAATGAGGCCCATTGAAAAATGCCCACTTCTCACTGTGTGTGGGGCACAGCATGGAACACCCTAGAGAAATGGATCCTCTCCATGCTTTGAAGATTTTCTGCTTTCCCATGTGGATAGGCTCTGAGAATAGGAAATATGGACTGGAAGCAGAGAAAGACCCAGAAGGGACCAGTCCTGACCTGTTCCCCTACCCAGGAAAACTCCTAAATTTTGAGTAGGTCACTTCCTCTGTGGGTATAGATTCTGTCTGATTGCCTTTCCCCTGGATCTATGGGACAAGCAAGGAATGGTGTTGGGAGACTTGCTCTGTGACCCCAAGCTGGCTCCTTGGTCCTTTTAAGCCCCAAATTCTTCCAGGGAGCATTACTAGAGCTGTATGTGTGTGTAAATGTCACTATACTACAAGTCACAACCAGAGTGCTCTAGTCCTGGCTTTTCCACCAATTGTCAACTCTTCCTTTCTGGAATTCAAGAGGCAGTGGTGTATAGGCTTATTAATATACCCCTCAGAAATCTATCTTCTCTGCTTGAAGGATTTGCTTCCTTTTTCATTTCTCCAGGCCTGTGGTCTGGGAGCCAGCACAGAAGCAGGCCTAGGGTGCAATAGGGTGAACAACTCAGCCTCTGGTGACTCTTTCCTCCAACCTGGTGGTTGGCACTGGAAGGGCATAAACTTTTTGTCTATGGCACCAATTAAGATGACCCCATGCCACTCTACCTTCTTCCTTGGCTAAAATGTGTAATATTTTTTTCAAACATTTAACTCTGAACTTACGATGCCAAAGCATTGGTGGAAATTTGACTAATACCCTCAGGCACCAATGTTCTTAAAGAGCTAAAAGAAAAGCTTTGAAGTATGGATGTAACACCAGGTACAGAATTCAGTTACTGCACAAATGGTTCTGCCCAGAAGGGGACACAAGGGGATTGACCCCTTCCCTATGTCTCAACATGGCATAGAGAGAAGCCACTATCCCTAATGAGAAAAAAAAATCAATTAGAAAGCAATATATGTCTACATAGAAAGAAGCCATTAGCACACAAATAATGTACATGAGGTAAAATAGTCATTGTCTGTATGAACTGATTTTTTTTCTGAAAGAAACTTTTCTTTCTTACCATGTAAACTAAAAAAAAAAATGATATATTTGAACAGATAGAACCTTTTTGAAGACAGCATTTTGGGTAATGATGGAAGTGGCCTGAGATGCCTACCCTGCTTGGCCAATGCTGTCAGGGACTGGCTGGTGGTACAGGTTCCCTGAGCTGCAAGGCCTGAGTGCCGTCCTTATCACTGATCTATCTATTCTTAATAGGAAGGTTGTGGCCTTTGGGGCTGGCATAGTGACTACAGGCCATATAATTCTCCTTCGCTTTGTGTAGAAAGAAGTCCTCTGATGACAAGTTTGCCTGCCACAAGGGTCTTGGGCTCCTCTTCATGTCAGTTTAACTCTGGAGGACCAGTTTCATGCTGATGCCTCATCTTGTCCACCAGGATTCATTGAACAACTGTCATGATGTTCTGGGCTTCAGCTATCCCATTATTCATTCATAGTCTGCTGTGACTGACACTGGATCTGGGCAGTGGTAAGGAATCTTCCTTCCCACTGCCTTTTTTATTGGAGTATAGCGACTGCAGAAAGTGATTCTTCCTCTTCTTAATATAAGTTTCTGGAGGATCTAACATTTCTCTGGCAGGCAGATGTGGGACTGTCACTTCCCATTCAGGAGGTTCCTCCTTCACCTCTGTCTTCCTGGTCTCTTCAGATCTTGAAGAATGGGAGGTACTTTGATTTCCAATATTGCCTACCACAGTAGGTGTCTCCTGAGGCTATACCTCCACAGTTCTCTCATATCTCATGCCTGGCCTTTGCCAAGCCTGGACTTGGCTTGAGGCTGCCTCTTGCAATTCTCATGATAATCCTTCTGTGCTGGGTTCTGCCCAAGGGACTATAAGTGTAAGGCAGGGAAGGCAGCTGGTCCTCCTGTGTATTTGGAGGGACCACTGAGGGCTCATGGGTGCTAACCATTGGCATTCTTATCCTGGCCTTGTGCATCTCTGCAGGTGAGGGATCAGGGAGAAGACTCTGCAGGGTGGGAACTGACATTAAATCACCTTCTCTCCTGGACTTTTCCAATGAAGTCCTTTTGGGAAACTGGCAACCTTGGCAGTGGAGTTGGCCCTGGAATCATAGGAGACCAAGGGAAACTCTGACTGTGGAAGGGGCAAGGGTGGTCTCTCACCAAATTTGTGATTATGGTATTGAAGGCCTTGGAGGTGTGGATTCAACCTGTGTCTCACCCAAGATGTCATAATATTTGTTCATAGTATTGAGTTCCTGGATTGAGGAAGGAAGGAATCTGAGAGGTGTTCACCAGAGATTGATGATCCTTGGAGGATGCTAGATTGCTGGGGTTTCTTTCTTCTTTTTTGTGAGTGTTGGCATCAAGGCAGGAATCCACACATATATGTGTGGATTATGTCCTTGATCTGTACCAACTTTCTGCTTAGATGGTGTTGCAGGAGTTTTTTCAGAAGTTTCTTGTTTGAACCCATAGATATGTCACTTCCTGAGTCACACTTCCATGGCCTCATCAAGTCACTTTCTGAATCCTCCTTTTCATTTTCCAGAACCTTTACTGAGGTGCTTCTTGAATTCCAGAGTAGACCTTCTGGGCCCTTCTCCAAGTCTTGCTCTGGTCCCTTAGGGGAGCTTTACAGAGCACCTGAGCCTTACCTTCTGCAAACCTATGCTGCTTTCACAAGCAAGTTCAGAGGGCTGGGTGGCCAGGAAGGGGCCATGCTAATCTTTTGCCTGGCACCCACAAAACTTCCTTGGGAATTTGCCCTGAGGCTGTGTAAAGTCCTGGAATGCTTGAAATCTGCAGTAAGGGCCAGGCCTGGGTTCATGTGCAATAAACCTCTCTAGCCTGTGTTGCTCTGGTTGCTCCTGGAGCTTGATTCTGTTAGAATCCCTAGGAAGTATGGAGGCAGACTTTGAGGGTCAAGGAGGGGCAACTCCCCTGGTGATGGTTGAATGTAAATTGGATATTGGCTCCCTGAGATTTTTGGAGCAAAGAGAGTAAAACACTTCCTCTGTTTCTGTTGCTTCTGCAAGTACCATTCCACATGTTCATTTTCAGTTGGTCTGAGAGGCCATACTTCCTCTTGGGATGTAGGGCAAATTTTTCTCTGGGTCCTCTTCTGGGGTGGAAAAGAAGGTGATAGTTTGGGGTCAGAGGATGTAAAGTGGGTGTGGTTTTGGACCTGAGCCACAGATGGGGACAGTGTTTTTGTTAAAAATTGAGATTGAGCCACATAGTTGGGCAAGGACTGGTCCTTGTAAAGCTGTGGATATTCTTCAGCCTAAGATTTCTGGGGAATAGCCAGAGACTTTGTTAAATGTAACTACTTTAGATTGTGCAGAGGAAGCCCTCTCAGAGACCCAGGCAGTATCCACCAGGGACTCACTGTGCAGAGAGGGCAGGCCCCAGAATATCAGGCTACATTTATGCTCTGAAAAGTCCACTGAGACCTGTGGTAAAAAAAAATGCTGAGAACCAGGAAGCGGTTCTGGTTTCCCTTTTGTGTTCCAGAGGGTTGTGCAGTGGTCTCTCTCTTTTCACTCAGTGACTTCAGCATTTTTCCTAGAGAACCCAGGTAGTGATCTGGGATCATTGGTTTGAAAGAGGACTCAATCTTAGTGTTTTCCTTTCATATTTTTTTGTTCTGCTATTTTGGTAATTAGCATCTCTAGTAATTTCTGGACATCCGGATTGATGAAAGAGAAACCCTCACCCTCTATTTGCTGGTGTGGGGGGTCTCCTTAGATTGTGGGGTCTGGTCTATTTTATAAAAATATACGAAAGTATATTTTGAACTATAATACCCTCACTGTGCTGTGAAGTACTAAAACTGATTATTTGGGTATGCATTGACAAATTATTATTATTTTTTTGTACCAGGAATTGAACCAAGGGGGATTAACCACTGATCCACATTCCCAGCCTTATTTATTTATTTATTTATTTATTTATTTATTTATTTATTTATTTATTTATTTACATTTTGAGACAGGTTCTCACTAAAATGCTTAGGTCTTTCCTAAGTTGCTAAGGCTGGATTTGAACTTGCAATTCTCCTGTCTCAGCCTCCCAAGCTCCTGGTATTAAAGGTGAATGCCACTGCACCTTGTGATAATTGACTTTCTTTTTTTTTAATCTAAGTATAATCAGAAGAAGAAGTGCCGAGAGTTTAAGATTTTAAACCTATTTCTACAATTATGCCACTTAATTTTGATGCATTGCTTGATAATTTACAAAGTGTGGTGTTCACTTTGGAACCTGGCGACATGAAGTTTTCTTAATCGGGGCCATACTTAAAGATGTGAAATTGGTGTGCAATTTTAAAAGACTCTTGTGAGAGCTACATCTGTCTTATTTTTAGCATTTTGTTTTAGGAAAATGTTATAGTTTGCATCTGGAATGTCCCCCAAAGACTTTTGTGTTAGATGTTTGGTCCCCAGTTGGTGGTACTATTGGGGAGGTGATGGACACTTTAGGAAGTTGGGCCCACTTGGAAGTAGGTCATTTGGGGTATGCCTTTGAAGGTTCATTTTGTCTCTGGTGCCCTCCACCCTTTCCTGGCCATGAGGTGAACAGCATTATTCTGCCCTTGATGTTCTGCCTCACCAGATGCCCAGAATCAATGAAGCCCTGTGACTATGGATGAACACCTCTGAAGTCATTAGCCTAAATCTTTCCTCCTCTAAATTTTTCAAAGGTATTTTGTCACAGCAACAGAAAGCTGAATAATTCAGAAAAAAAATGCGTTTGACATTTTGGATTATTGGGTGAGCTGTGAGTGCAGAAATGTGAATTTCTGGATACATCATAAAATTGATTTAAGAAACAACTAGGTAATATTTATATGCCATACCTAGCTTAGGGAAAAAGGTAGGCACTACAATATTTTAATTCTTGAAATACTTTTAAAAGACATTCTTTTCCTGAACTTTTATTGGCAGCCTTTTTTTTTCCTACGGTGCTCACGACTCTCATAAAAATGAATTCAAGTGCTCATGAAATCTTAGAGTAGATGTTGCCAGATAAAGATATAGGAACTGAAGCTTATATGAAAAAGGGACAGCATAAAAAAGACCAAAGACAAATAAACAAACTAGTTTGGCACATCTTTTCAGGCCCCTAAACATTGTTAAAGAGAGGGCTTTGGTAAACACAGCAACAGCATTAGCCTAAAGTAGTGTGCTATAATTGCACACTATGAAGGTAGTGTTACACTTTGGATATATTAGAATTGAGATCTGAAATGTCCTACAAAAGTCCATGATGTAAAGGCTTGGTTCCCAAAGTGGTGCTCTTGGGACCTGATTTAACCTGTTAGAAATTGGAGCCAGTGAGAAGTCTTTAAGTTATCAGGGGTGTCCTCTTAGAGGAGATTTTAAGACCCATTCTCTGCCTCTCTCTTCTCTCTCTCTCTCTCTCTCTCTCTCTCTCTCTCTCTCTCTCTCTCTCTCTCTCTCTCTCTCTCTGTCTGTCTCTCTCTGTCTCTGTCTCTCTTCTTCCTGGCTTTGAGAGTATTAGTTTTGCTTGGCCATGCCCTCCTTTTGCAATAATTTGTCCAACACCAGAGGCAAAAAATGTAGGTCTGATCAATCATGGATTCCAAAACTGTGAATCAGAATTGGTTATGTCAGGTAATTATCATAGTGGTGGAAATTTGACTAATACCCTCAGGCACCAATGTTCTTAAAGAGCTAAAAGAAAAGCTTTGAAGTATGGATGTAACACCAGGTACAGAATTCAGCAAGGAGTGCTCTCAAATTGTGGGAGCTGGGACTGCACTTCTAATTCTGAGCACACCTTCACTCTGGAAGCCTCAGAGACTTGATTGCAGAGAGAACTGAGTTACTTTTGTGAATTCTCTGCCTATTATATGGCAGTAACCCCAGCCTTCAGAATTACCGGGATGACCAATATTATAACTCCTTTCTCTGCTGCTCTGACACCACTGTGGAAATCCCAAAGTGCCTAAGTGGCATACACTGTTAGATTTCATAGAAATTTTCCTGTATTCCCATGTGCCCTTGTCTACCTACTTTTCAGGATTCAGGGCCTCTAATACATCAGGTCCTAAAGGTGCAGAAACCTAAAGCATAAATTCTGCAAATGAGTTCATGAAAATGATGCTGAGAGAGGCTGGTATTTCTTGGTTCATGGACCTAAGTATTCCAACTTTTGGGAACAGTTCCTATAGGTTTAATGGAGGTTTTTGCAAACTTATATAAAGTATCAGTAAATACTTTAGACTTTGTAGGTGACAGTGGTCTTTGTTTCAATGACTTTGCTCTCAAAGGGCAAAAACAGCCACAGCCAATATAAAAACATCACTCCATGAGGACCTATATCCCAGTACCGTGGTCCCCAAAGGCATTAGAAATATTCATTCAATTATTGCATGTCCTCATTTTGCCACCAAGTTGCTAGCTGACCCAGTCTCCTGAAAGGACATTACCATACTGAAAGCTCAATATCAGCACCTGCTGCTGCCAGCTCAAGCAACAAGAATGGCCCTCAGTAGATCTACCTTGGCACCAATCCCAGGCATTGTAGGATTCATTGACAACCTCCAGCCTCCATTCCTGCCCCCTTGACAATTCTCTTCTAAAGCCCATTGAACATACACTGGAGTCAGCAAAAGACATTTTAAAAATCAGCATTACTACTTTCAAATGTATATAAATGCAATAGATTCTAACAAATTTGAGATCTAAGGTGCATGAGAATGGCTTCAAAGACAGAGAAAGTGGTACATTTACTTCCTCTTTAACATCTCTCCAAATTACCCACCTTTTCTTACCTTCTTCCCAACATATTGAGGAACCTTTTATAGCAGCAGTCTTCTTGCAATCTTAAGCAGTATACCAAGGAAAATAACTGGAGAATAAATATCAACTGACATTTCATTTATTCCCACATAATAGATTGGTTCCTTCTATTATATATTAGTTCTGACATCCAAGGAAATAAAAATAAATTACATATGTATACATACATGTTTTTAAGTAAATTTCTATAAATTAATATTTTATCTTTCAGCTTATGAAAAATAATTCACATTTTGTTAAAGTTCCTTCACTTAGAAGGCAACAAAATTATAATTATATTGTGTGTTTGTTGCCACAATAAAAAGTATGTTAAAAGGCAATTATAGTGCAAAGAATAAATAAAATATGATCTACTTTATTATTAATTTTAAAAGAAGATATTGATAATTTGGGTTGTTTTTAATCTGGCAGGTGTATATTGTGTATAAATATGGATATATATTCCTCTCTGTGTATTGAAATGTGTATGTAGAGAACTGTAACATACAGATACAGAAAAATTCCACCAAAAATAAAAAAAAATTAATTGACTTTAATATCTACATAATAACCTGGTAAAATAGATGTTATAAGATGCATTAGTCAAGTGTTATAAAAAGAAATAATATTATTTAAAGTAAAGATAAACATCAACAGCCATGTCCCTATATTGACATTGCAGCAATGTGGCAAGGTACCCAGTGATGGCTAAATGATATTTCAAAACACCACAGTCGCAGGGGTCTACATCTGGCGATTTATTAGATCCCTTCATTCCTGTATTTTCTTCTGAAAAGGGGAGCTAGACACATTGTAATGTCCTGAATTGGATTCCACAACAATAAAAGAATATTAATAAAAATGGTGGAATCTGAAACAATTATGCAGTCTGACCAACAAGGATGTTTCAAGGTTCATTTCTGACCTTTGGTGAAGCTTGGAATATAAAATGTTAACATTATGGGAATCTGGGAAAAGGACACATGTGGAAATTTCCACACTATCTTTTCAGCTTTTCTGTAAATATAAAATTATTTAAATATTAAAAGCTTATTAAAAGTGGAAGAGAGACTTAAGAATGTACCTGTGCACAAAAAAAGAGTCAAACAAACTAGTAACTCACAAACCTGAGCAGCAGTGATGTTCTGCTAACAAGAGAGGGGAACATAGGAAGAGGATGCAGTGACTGGGAAGGTGCATGTGGGGTCTTCTGTGCTGGTCACATTCTAATTCTTGGCCTAAACTAGTGGCTGCCACATGTGCCTTATTTTGATGCTAACTCAATGAACTGTACTTTTTGTTACATTGCCCTTCAATAAAAGAGAAGTTTTAAAGACAAACTTACAGTACTGGTAAGTAGTTTTCTACTACAGGTAAAGAATTAAGGGAGAATACAGAAATAAATAAGTGTACAAATGTTGGGAGGGGGCTCTTGTGTAGGCACAGATATCCAAGTTATTAAACCATAAGCATTATATTTTCAGAGCTGAAAGAACATTGGAGAAGGTCACAATGAGCCCTGCAATTCTTCATGGAGGCACCTCTGAAGGTGCTCCTCTAGTGGGAGAGGCAGGACCTGGCATCTGTGTCTTAGAAAAGCTCTCAGGAGATTCTGATGAAGCCAGATTACATACCATTGAGACATGCAAGGTGGTAAAGAGAATTTTCAGAGCCAGAATGTCCCAGAAATAGCACAAGAGCCTCATCCCCAGACCCTGGCCCTCAATTAGACCTGAAGCCCAAGGGTTCCAGTTAAGACCCCTAAACCTTTACAATTCCACTAGAGAATATTTGTAAGTTCAACACCTTCAATTACCTTATCCAAGACGTGATTTTTTTATAATCATGAATATTTTTTCATTCCAGAAAAAGCACTGATTTTCTAGAGTAATTCAGGTTTCATACTTCTCATACAACATTTACACATTTTTTTATTTAGTGGTAAATCATATTTAATGGTAGTTTTTACAGATTATTAAAACTGGAGGGCTACTAACCTGCCTACTCATTTTGTGCATGGGGAACCTGATGCCAGAGATAATGGAAAGTTGTTATGAGTTTCTAGAGATGAGTTCTCTTTTTTCAGGTCAAAAAATTAGCCTGAATTCTTCCTAATGCTTACATTCTGGTGAGATAAATTGATATAATATGAAATATCATTAGATTTTGGGTTTTGTTCTTTGATGCATAATTCAGTTTGTTGTAATTTTTTGATTTTCTGTTGAAAATAATTGTTCCTGATCAACAGTGTGATGGAACTGAACTAAAGACAAAAGAAAATACTTAAAGTAAATTAGGGTGCTTTTTAAATGTGAAAGTAATTCGCAGTAAATGAAAGTGAAATTTAAGAATTTCTTTTAAGGTATAACATTCTTAGGTAGGCAATTATGAGAAAGATAAATATCAGAATATCCAAAGCCATATGATTCCTCCACAAGCCCCAAGGTGAGAGATCCATGTCCTGCATTAACAAGAATTCTTCACCAGAACATCTGAAATTAAGCAGAAAATATAACTTTATTCCTAGCATCTGTGAAGTTTTGCTCAATTTATTTGCTTTTCCTTAAAGAAAACTATGGGCTAAAAATATCTTCAAAATTATCTCTTCACATACAATAGCTATCAGTCATTGAATGCAGACATGTAACTTGATACTATGCTAAGCAACTTGCATATAATATCTTACTTAATCCTTAAAATGTATAGCTATCATATTCATTTAAGGGGAAGGGAAGTAGGCTTATTGAGCTCAGCCAAGTTTACAGTCACAGCCCAAGGGACTTGCTGAATCTCACTGCAGAAAAAGGAAAATCCTTATGACACTGGACACACACTTACATTACATAGCCAGGACAGTGATTGCCGTTTGTTATACTGAGTGTTGGACAGAAGTTTCTTCCCAAAAACTCATTATGCTGCAAAGCCTATATACACAAAAAGCAAGGCATGATGGTTTTAAATTTCAAAAACTTTTCCTTTTCGAAGAATTGTCACAATTGACTCCTCAAGTGTAGTCTTTATAGTAATTTTTTATTTGTTCTTTTTAGATATACATGACAGTAGAGTGCATTTTGGCATATTATACATACACAGAGTACAGCTTATTCTAATTAGGAGCCTATTCTTATGGTTGTACATGATCAGAGTTACCCTGGTCATATATTCAAATACAAAGCTAGGAAAGTTATGTCCAATTAATTCTACTGTCCTTTCTATTACCGTCTTCTGTCTCTTCTCTTCATTTTTATTTGTCTTTTCAAATTGACTTCTATTCTTCACCCCTATTGTCCCTAATAGTGGTTTAGTATCTGCATATTGAACAGAACATTTGGCCTCTGCTTTTCTCGGGTTAGTTTATTAAACTTACTATGATATTTAAAGAAAAACCAAGTTTCATTTTTCAGTCTGTCACAACAAAGTGACTGAAGTTGTTAATCAAGATGTCCAGGGTTGGGATGTTGTTTCAAATTAGCCAAGAAGGAAGAACTCTTGCTAGATAACCTCATAGCCCCTCCCTCCTGCTCTCTCTGTGTCATCCTACAACCTTATAATTCTAATGACACATTGTTGTTCATTAAACACTGAAGACTTACTATAATGACATTTCCTGTTCTTTTCATTAAAACCACTTATAATGATAGGTAATAGAATCTTGGTTACACTGTATTAAGGCGCCATTTTTTTTTAGTTGATTAGCTTGCTAAACAGGGTAGAGTGTTACATAGCCTTTGTTTCTTTTATAATTTCCTTTTCAACATGATCTATGTATTCTAGTCTCCATCTTCTCATTTCCTTATTGAATAGAAACAATGTTTTGCATCAGTCAATCTTTCTGCTTTCCTATGAGATTAATTCCCCCCACCCTTTCTCATCCTCAAAAAACAGGATAACAGTAGGAAAACCTCAGATGACTCTCTGACCTTGTGGTAATGAAGGCTATTAGAGATTCCCCATCCATTTCTCTTGAAAAAAGTTCTTGGGCAGGAGGTGGTCCTATGTCAAACCAGGGAAGGTCAAATGTGTATGTTTTATTTTCTCTGTTCCCATCTTGGAGACACACTCATAATGGCAGAAAAGGACAGCTTACCATAAAGCCATAATAAGGAATGCTGAAAAAGTGAACCCATGAGAATTGAGTTGTCCTGGTTCCAAAATACAATGACAGACCCAAAAGAATATACACAGAGAAAAAGGATGAATTAGAACAGTCCAAGGATTTCAAGAATTGTAAGAAGATGCTTTCCAAGAACTCTACAATCTTCTAAACATTTCTGCTAGGAATAATTCTTGAAATTTTTGCACTTATTCTACACATTAACCTTCCTTTGCATGTTCAAACCTCTGCATGGCTAAGGCTGTTTATAGTTTTAAGTTAAGGAAAATATACTATAAATATACTATCAACTATACTATAAAATAAACTATAAAATAGGATTCTTAAGTTTCCTTTTTTTTCTTTAATTTTTATTGTTGGTTTTTCAAAACATTACATAGTTCTTGACATATCATATTTCACACTTTGATTCAAGTGGGTTATGAACTCCCATTTTTATCCCTATACACATTGCAGCATCACATCAGTTACACATCCACTGTTTTACATATTACTATACTAGTGTCTGTTGTATTCTGCTGCCTTTCCTATACTCTACTATCCTCCCATCCCCTCCCCTCCCATCTTCTCTCTCTACCCCATCTACTGTAATTCATTTCTCCCCCTTGTTTTTTTCTCCGTTCCCCTCACTTCCTCTTGTATGTAATTTTGTATAACCATGAGGGTCTCCTTTTATTTCCATGCAATTTCCCTTCTCTTTCCTTTTCCATGCCACCTCTCACCCCTGTTTAATGTTAATCTTCTTCTCATGCTCTTCCTCCCAACTCTGTCCTTAGTTACTCTCCTTATATCAAAGAAAATATTTGGCATTTGTTTTTTAGGGATTGGCTAGCTTCACTTAGCATAATCTGTTCTAATGCCATCCATTTCCCTAAAAATTCTATAATTTTGTCATTTTTTAATGCAGAGTAATACTCCATTGTGTATAAATGCCACATTTTTTTTTATCCGTTCGTCTATTGAAGGGCATCTAGGTTGGTTCCACAGTCTTGCTATTGTGCATTGTGCTGCTATAAATGTGCATTGTGCTGCTATGAACATCGATGTAGCAGTGTCCCTGTAGCATGCTCTTTTTAGGTCTTTAGGGAATAGACCTAGAAGGGGAATAGCTGGGTCAAATGGTGGTTCCATTCCCAGCTTTCCAAGAAATCTCCATACTGCTTTTCAAATTGGCTGCACCAATTTGCAGTCCCACCAGCAATGTACAAGTGTACCCTTTCCCCCACATCCTCGCCAGCACTTGTTGTTTGACTTTATAATGGCTGCCAATCTTACTGGAGTGAGATGGTATCTTAGGGTGATTTTGATTTGCATTTCTCTGACTGCTAGAGATGGTGAGAATTTTTTCATGTACTTATTGATTGATTTTATGTCCTCCTCTGAGAAGTGTCTGTTCAGGTCCTTGGCCCATTTGTTGATTGGGATATTAATTTTCTTATTGTTTATTTATTTTTTTTTTGAGTTCTTTGTATACTCTGGACATTAGGGCTCTATCTGAAGTGTGAGGAGTAAAGATTTTATTCCCATGATATAGGCTCCCTATTTACCTCTCTTATTGTTTCTTTTGCTGAGAAAAACTTTTTAGTTTGAGTAAGTCCCATTTGTTGATTCTTGTTATTAACTCTTGTGCTATGGGTATCCTATTGAGGAATTTGGAGTCCGACCCCACAGTATGTAGATTGTAGCCAACTTTTTCTTGTATCAGATGCCATGTCTCTGATTTGATATCAAGCTCCTTGATCCATTTTGAGTTAACTTTTGTGCATGGCGAGAGAAAGGGATTCAGTTTCATTTTGTTGCATATGGATTTCCAGTTTCCCCAGCACCATTTGTTGAAGATGCTATCCTTCCTCCATTTCATGCTTTTAGTCCCTTTATCAAATATAAGACAGTTGTAGCTTTGTGGATTGGTTTCTGTGTCCTCTATTCTGTACCATTGGTCCACTCGCCTGTTTTGGTACCAGTACCATGCTCTTTTTGTTACTATTGCTCTGTAGTATAGTTGGAGATCTGGTGTTGCTACACCATCTGATTCACACTTCCTGCTTAGAGTTGTTTTTGCTATTTTGGGTCTTTTATTTTTCCATGTGAATTTCATAATTGCTTTATCTATTTCTACAAGAAATGCTGTTGGGATTTTTATTGGCATTGTGTTAAACCTATAGAGAACTTTTGGTAATATCGCCATTTTGATGATGTTAGTTCTGCCTATCCATGAATAGGGTATATTTTTCCATCTTCTAAGATCTTTTTTTATTTCTCTCTTTAGGGTTCTGTAGTTTTCATTTTATAAGTCTTTCACCTCTTTTGTTAGGTTGATTCCCAGGTATTTTTTTTTGAGAATATTGTGAATGGAGTGGTTGTCCTCATTTCCATTTCAGAAGATTTATGGCTGATATACAGGAATGCCTTTAATTTATGCATGTTGATTTTATATCCTGTCACTTTGCTGAATTCATTTATTAGCTCTAATAGTTTCTTTGTAGACCCTTTTGGGTCTGGGCTATGTATAGAATCATGTCATCTGCAAATAGTGATAATTTAAGTTCTTCTTTTCCTATTTTTATGCCTTTAATTTCTTTCATCTGTCTAATTGCTCTGTCCAGTGTTTCAAGAACTATGTTGAACAGAAGTGGTGATAGAGGGCATCCCTATCTTGTTCCAGATTTTAGAGGGAATGCTTTCAATTTTTCTCCATTCAGAATGATGATAGCCTGAGGCTTAGCATAGATTGCTTTTACAATATTGAGGTATGTTCCTGTTACCCCTAGTTTTTCTAGTGTTTTGAAAATAAAGGGATGCTGTACTTTGTCGAATGTTTTTTCTGCATCTATCCCGATGATCATATGGTTCTTATCTTTAAGTCTATTGATGTGGTGAATAACATTTATTGATTTTTGTATATTGAACCAGCCTTGCATCCCAGGGATACTACTTGATCATGGTGCACAATTTTTTTGATGATTTTTGCATCTAGATTCATTAAAGATATTGGTCTGTAGTTTTTTTTCTTTGAAGTGTCTTTGTCTGGTTTAGGAATCAAGGTGATGTTGGCCTCATAGAATAAATTTGGAAGTTCTCCCTCTTTTTCTATTTCCTAAAATAGCTTGAAAAGTATTGGTATTAGTTCCTCTTTAAAGGCTTTGTAAAACTCTGCTGTATACCCATCTGGTCCTGGGCTTTTCTAAGTTGGTAGTCTTTTGATGGTTTATTCTATTTCCTCAATTGATATTGGTCTGTTTATAATTATACTATGTCAATTCTTTGTCCTCAATTTCCTCTGCAAATGTATATAATGAAAGATTAAGAAGTATCTAAAGAGCCCAGGTTCAGGACTCATGCACACAGCTATCCAAATCTATAAATGCTCAAGTTCCTTTATTTTTAAATAGCATAATGCTTGCATGTAATCCTAAGTAAGTTGTTTATATTTTAAATGTATGTATCCTTCATATTTTAAATCACCTCCACATTTACCATAATATGTAATAGCATAGAAATTCTGTGTGTGTAGATTTTACCATATACATACAGCCATATATACTAAGTAGCTTAGGGAATAATGAGTAAAAAATAGGAAATATTGTACATATTTAGTTCACACACAATTCTTGTTTTGTAAGTTTTCTGTTTGTGGTTGATTGCATCTCAGAATGCAGAATGCATGTACTGTGGATCTTATGTGCTCACTATTCTAATTATATCCCTATATTGTGTTGCCCCTAATAATCCTGAAAATCTAGAAACATATAGAAGAATATTCCTGAGCATCACATACCCCTCTCTACTCTCATATGTTAATAAGTGTTGTTATTTACAGTGTTTGCGTTTTGTATTCATGATGTTAATATTAAATTGGGCTTCAGAATTGCAGGCTTCAGGTTTCCCAAAGGCTAGAACTGATAAACTAAATAATGCAGTGTAGTGCACCAGAAAAATGTGGTAAATCTTTTCATTTAATGCTAGAAAAAAGCAATATAACAATGCTGACTCAGGAAGGAATGTTGGAGACGAATGAGAGGAAAGGCTGACGTCTACCTCACTCTTGTCCTAACTGGTGTGAAGTGTGTGGGGATATGCACACCAATGAGAGTGCTGGTGTGCCTGCAAACATCAGACTTGACCTAACAAGTGCCTGATGGACAATATGTACTCTCTGAATAAAATGCTATTTTATGAATGACTTTTAAAATTCTACATGGAGACTTTTAAATAAAAAATCAAAGTATCAACAAATCAAACAAAACACCTTTTTTATTTATTATTTTTTCTTCTATTTTTATTAGTTGTTCACAACATTACAAAGCTCTTGACATATCATATTTCATACATTAGATTGAAGTGGGTTATGAACTCCCAATTTTTACCCCAAATGCAGATTGCAGAATCACGTTGGTTACACATCCACAATTTTACGTAATGCCCTATTAGTAACTGTTGTATTCTGCTACCTTTCCTATCCCCTACTCCTTTACAGTAGATGAAATATAAACAACACTTACCACTTCTCATTAATTATTCATTGGTAGTTGCCAAATTCGGAAACAGAGAACAAAACTTTGGCAAGAGTATGTGCAAAGCCATGCTTGAATGGTTCTGCCAAAATGAACCCTAATATTATGAATAATTTTAACTCAATAATAAGCAGTGTTTAATAAAGAGTATGTGTTTTGTGTCATTGGAAGACATCTTTTCGTACTGTAGTTTGAGCATGTCTCTATAGCTGATGTTGTAGTGGATGGAATGTGGACATTTATTCTATTTATCTGTTGATTCATTTATGTTTGTGCTAATTTTGAGAGCATAAATTATAAAGACTTAGTAACCTATATTTTTATAAAAAAAGATGAAAGAAAAATATATTAATGTAAGAGATCCTCAGGATTCAGGACAATGGGGACCTAAAACTATAGATTTTAGAATTTCCAATAATTTTAAAATATTTTCAAAATGCTAGAATCATCAAAACTAGACTGTTGTTACACTTCTCATGGAGCTTCACTTTCACATTGGGGGTAGTGAATCCAACCAAACCTCTGCTGCTTACACAGCCGGCAGTTCTCTAACACCAGCATGAAAGGCAGGCAGAGAGCTGTGTGTTTGTGAGGGAATCAGCTAAGTTTTTTTTTTTGAAGTTCCAATTTATCAATATTTCATAATATGTCACCAAAAAGTCTCTATTAAAAGATCATTAGTAAGAACATGGTGCCTAAGTTAAGTAACTAGAAACTATCAAAAGAGACGAGATAACACTCCTTAGGAAAGTGTTATCTTCTCTAATGTAAACTATATTTCAGTCTGTGGCCTCCTGAAAGTATAAGAGTCCCACCTACCAAATCCCCAAATCTGGGTTTACATGTCAGGAAGGTGAAGAAGAAACAAGGGTGAAAATGCATCCCAGAGAAGCACAGTAAACACTCACCTCCAGAAATGTAAAATAGGAGTCCATTATAGGGTTTGAAGTATTTCCATCAGTGTGTCCTGCTACTATGGCCAGGGTCATGGAAATGGATGAAAAAGCCACCACCAAGAGGGTTAAGAACATGATGAAGAAAGTCTCTACTCCTGGCTTGGATACTTAAAAAAGAAGGGATTAGTCCAGTGTAGTTCCCTGTGTATTAGGGAATATTTATTTTGCCAATATCAGTATAACATTGAGAAAACAGTACTAACAGGACAAAAAATTCACCCACTATTCCAAACTATTTTATTGTTTCTGTCACATAACTGAGAGGATGTATTTTCAGATTTAAGTCCTTATAGAAAAAATGCCACATGGTTCTATGGTTCAGAATAGGACTCTTAAATTTCTTAAACTACTTCATAATTATCATGAGTTAATGTTCTGTGTCACATGATCTGAGGATTTGGGAACGGCTACAAGAACACTGATGAGAAATCTAGGGCTCTAGATCTCATGCCTAATTCTTATGCCATAAGTATTATTTGTAAAACAGAAGGTTGTAAACTCCATTATTGGTTCAAATTCTATAATGTGTTGTAAAAGAAATTTCTGATGTGTGTGAATGTGTGTGTGTGGGGGGTGAGTATTTATCTGTAAAACATATATAAATGATAATTCAATAAGTCTGGGGTGAAGCCAGAGCATAATGCACAAATGATATTGTCTACTTAATCAAGCAAGTAGTTTCATTAAATCAATAAACCCCCAAGTTACCATCTTCCTCTCATTTGAAAAGTGAGCAGGGAGAGAATATATGTGTATGAAGATTTTTTTTGTGTGTGTGTATCTCTATGTGTCTCTATAGAAACTATAGTTGTTACAGCCTATTTATATTTCATGTCTATATTGAGATACATGTCCAGAGAGAAAAACAATAGAAAAAGACAATAAATATTCCAGCTCTTCTAATACAGTTTCAAATACTTTAAAAAACAGTCTATGTTTGTGTAATACAAACAGCATCTGTATTGTTTTATAGGTGGCAACAGATAAATTATAGTTTTATAAGTAGTTTTAAAAAGTTCATTTAGAAATTCTAGAAAAGCATGTACATTCTAACTCGATATTTTAGAGAGGATACAGTAGATGTGTACTTTCTCCCTTATAGCTTGTTTTTACAGTTTGGGGATCCCAAAACATGTTTGCAAACAGAAGTTAAATTCTCCACATATCCAAGAGTAAAGACACATCCTCTTCGTCTTGTTACTTACAGACCACGAAGTATAGTGTACAAATACATACAAAACTTGTCAACAACATCTCAAGTAGTAAATCAGACAAAAGACTTCCAAAGAAATAAGATGACACTCTGTAATACCCACTGGTGGACTCATGTCTATAGAATTCAAATGTATACCAACACGCCAGGTTAGTTTACAAAGGCAGAGCCCAGAGGAGAGGCTGCTGTGCAGACTCCTGGTGCTACCAGGTCTAACCCTGCAGCTGCCCAAAAGCCCTGGGCTGATTTCCCAGGCCCTTCCCCTTTCAGCTCCCATGGGGCATCAGCACCTCTCCTGCTGCTGCCCACTCTTGCCCCATATAACCCTTCCAGCAATGCAGAGTCTGCATCTCCTCACTCTCCTCAGAGACTCTGCTTTCCCTCTGAGACTGGCTCTGCCAGAAGAAAGGATTAATCTCAGTGGTACAAGGGACTATCTTCTCCTCACTTTGCAATGTGAAGGTGATGTTGTTACCCTCCAAGCCTCCAATGTAGTTGAAGATCCCCCAAACTCTTTTCAATTCTATTCTCATGTTAAAACATGAAAATGATTTCCTTCTTTAGAGATCATGCTTTCCAACAATACATCCTTATTAGATATCAAATCTTAATCTTTGTTATTCCAAACACTTCTCTTTCCAAATTCCAAACTGTTTCATCCATGTCTTCATTCCTTTCCTTTCTGATGATTCCTGTCCCGGGAATATGGGCATGGGCAAGTCTTTAAACAGTACAAGGAATAAAACCATCCTGCTCTTTCCTGTAAGGCTGCCCACTGGTTCTCTCCACTCTGTGACCCACTCAGGGCTGCGCTTGACCATATACTTTGTTAACTTCATATCTCATCTCCAATTTGCTACTAACGCAACACTTAAATGCCTACCAAATCCCTTGAATTTTTCTTGAGAGGGTCCTTATGACATATTTTATTTTTAAAAACAAAAGACACGTCTTACTCTCTTTACTCCTCACTTTCTCTGAAGAATTGGGATTAGTCGACCACACCTCAACCTTGATATTTCTTTTCCCTGGGTAGCAGCCCTCATATGCTCTTGATTTTCTACTCCATTTAAGACTGCTTTTCTCAGTTAATATTGGTAATCCTTATATATACTTCAAAAGTTTGTGTTGTTCATGATAAATATATTCAATTTAAATTTCAATTTAAATAATAAGGAATGGAATAGTAATGAAAAGGAAAGAAATTTTCCAGTAATCTCCATTATCAAATCCCTGGCCCAGTACAGGATAGAAACAGTTTGGCCACCAGCCAACAGTGCTCTTTCCCTGAATAGAGGCCAACTCACACAAAACGCTTTTTCTGGTGCACAAAGTGCTGCAACGTCCATTTGCTGAAGCCACACTGGTAGGCCATTAGGTAGAAGAGCATCAGTGCTCTGTCAGGAGAGAATGGGAATAAAAGCAGTTCAGTCAAGTCACACTGTTAGGTTGGTTTCTTCCCACAAACTCCTTCCAGAGTAGAACTCTTCTGGTTTAAACAGACAGGAAAGCATCACCTCATCAGGTCTCTCCCTGTGTGTTCTCAGTTGGGCCCTAGTTACACCAAATGATAGCACATATTAAAATTTCTGTGTGGTTTGCTGTGCACTGACTTGTATTCACTAATTTTTGTTTTTATTTATGTTAAAGAAATAACCCCGAAGGCCATGGTGCTAGGAAGTATGTCCTTAGGGGAGTATAATGTTTAGAGGAAGTTATGAGGGTGGAGCCCCTGTGATGTGGTTAGTGCCCTTGTAAGAGGAAAGAACCCCAGACACTCTGTGCTATGAGAGATGCAGAGGGAAGGAGCCCTCTACAGTTAGGGAGGGGACCCTCACAGAATCCTGACCAGCTGGAAGGGGGCTCTGACCCAGAATTACAGACTGTACAATTGAAACAAAATGAAGGTTTCTCATGTAGGTCACTGAGTCTATGATGTTTTGCTATTACAGCCTGAGCTAACACTTAGATCAGAAAAATACTTTCATCTTCAGTTTCACTCACAAAAATGCTGAGTATAATTCCTAATATATGAAGAGAAACATTAAGTGAACTAAAGCTCCAAAGGGTTATGGTATTCAATTACCCAATTTGGTTTTAAAGTGAAGTAACAAGAGAATAGGGCATGTGAAGGAAAAAGCCAGAGAGTGGAGGGCACCTACACAAGACCATCCGAAAGCCTAGACACCATCCTTGAGGTGGGATAGCCTATGGAGTTTCCAAAGTGATAAAAAGGACATCAAACTGATGTTTATTCATAATAAAAATGAATTCAATCACCTGTATGAAGAGTATTAATATGTACATCTCTGTAAAATAATTGAGGGGTAGCAAGCAAAGTGTCCAGTTAATTTAAGCTTCAACAGAAATAAGGATTTCATGGGAGCTTGACAACATCCTTGAAATAGGGATGGGGTTCCCTGCCTAAGCAGACAACTAAAGTGACAGGGAAGATAATGGTGTAAACATGTAAAGAGAGGATGTGTGCATCATTCAAACGACTTAAAAACAAGGAAACTTTTTTTTTTGGTTACCAGGGGTTGAGTTTCTAACTTTCATCATTTTTATGCTGAAAATGTTTGAAATATATGCTCACTAATTTTGAATTGTACATTATTATTTGCTGCATTCACTACCCTACTGAATATATCTTATAGGAAAGCAAAACCTATCCTTCTTACCTTACTGAGAGTTGTACTTTTGACCTTCATCACATCATTTCCTGCATATTTTAGTCTCTGGAACCCCCCATTCTACTGTTTTAAGAGTCCAATAGTGTCAGAATTTACATATAAGTGATAACATGTGGTTTTTTAAATTTTTTTGGATTATTTTACTTAAGCATAATGTTCTCTCCAATTTCATCCATGTTATCAAAAATGGTAAAATTTTTTCCCGAGGCTGAACAGCATTCCCTTGGGCATACACCCATTTTCCTTATTCATTCCTCAACTGATGGACACTTGAATTGATTCCTGAATTGACTGTTGTGCACAGGGCTGCAATGAACCCGGTGCAGATTCCTCTTCAACTAACTGAATTAAAACATTGTGTGTAAATACACTGAAGTGGGATTACTAGATTTAAATATTTTTTAAAAATACATCTTTTTATTAATTTGTTTAGCTGTCATCACAACCCATTAAGGCTATGAATTCAAAGGAGCTCACAGTCTACACTGGATTCAAACCCAATTCCTTAGTTACACAGTTAGAAGATGTGCTATGACACCACTTGATTCCAAAGAAGAGTACTAAACCACTGGTCTTCACAGCAATTTTAAGTGAAGGACTGATAATGATGTTCAAAGGAAGCTCTAACCACTTGGTTCCAGAGAGAAAGCGGAGACATCATTTTCTAATCGAAAGAATCAATCACTAATCATCTAATCATTAAAGGAGAGTTAGATGAACCACACACACAGGCCACTTTTACATAGTCCAAAATCTTCTAAAAATGTAGCAAACAACTTTCAAAAATGCAAATTCAAAAAGGTTAGTATCCAATTTCTCCAGAAAACATTTGAAAAAACAACTATACTCCTGTATGTCTATGGATTTTTCTACCAAAACATGTGATGGTCAGCTTTTCACTTTCTTAACACTGCAGTTACGACTTTTCCCACTGGCTTCCTGCTGGACAGTATACATGGTTCATGGCTTCAAGACCCTGTGATTATGCTTGGCTTGGTTAAGAAATGGCATCTATGCAGGGCATAAATACTAACAGAGTTGTAAAAAAAATCCAGATATTTCTGCCTTTAGAAGGTAAAAAAGTGACTTAACTCTGGAAAACAAATGTAATAATTGTCTCTTCATAGGTAAACACCATCTACTTCAATAAATGGAAAATTCACTACACCTGAATACAGAATTGAATTTTATGGTTATTCTTTCATTCAAAAGCAAACAACAATAAGTGTTGGCGTGGATGTGGGGAAAGAAAAACACTCATACATTGCTGAAGGGACTCCAAAAAGGTGTCACCAATATGGAAAGTAGTACGATGATTCCTTGGAAAACTGGGCATTAAACCACATTTTTACCCAGCTATCCAACTCCTCAGTCTATACCTAGAGGACTTAAAAACAGCATACTACAGGGACATAGCCGCATCAATGTTTATAGTAGCACAATTCACAATAACCAAATTGTGGAACCAACCTAGATGCCCTTCAGTAGATGAATGGATAAAGAAACTGTGGTATATATACACAATGGAATATTACTCAGCAATAAAAGAGAATAAAATCTTGGCATTTGCAGGTAAAGAGATGGAGTTGGAGAATACAATGCTATGTGAAGTTAGTTAACCCCCCCCAAACCAATTGTTGAATATAAGGAAGCTGATTTATAGTGGGGTAGAGAGGGGGAGCATGGGAGGAATATACAAACTCTAGATATGGCAAAGGGGCAGGAGGGGAAGGGAGGAGACATGGGAGTAGAAATGATGGTGCAATGAGATGGACATCATTATCTAAAATACCTGTATGAAGACACAAATGTAGTGAATATATTTTGTATAGAAGCATAGATATGAAGAATTTGCCTATATATGTAATAGGAATTGTACTGCATTCTGCTGTCATATAACAAATTAGAATAAAAAATTAAAAAAATACAATTGGCCTATATCTGGGGTTCATTTTAGGTTTTCATTATGCATCCTGCTACTCAAAAGCAGAGGGCTTACTTAAAAAATGACATTTTTTTCCTTTTCCTTCTTTCCTTCTTTATCTGTGGGGAATCAAGAATAACATTCTTCCTGTCTCAGGCATGGTTAATTAACAAGAAGAATAAGAAAATCAGTGTCATTAAGGTGTTCAGACCTGGGAACTGGTACCAACAGTTCTGACAAAAAGCTACCTCAAGCACCATGTGTACATTATGCATATTTTAAGAGGCACATAATGAGTTTGTCCCAGAATTTTCCTTTAATAGCCCTTTGTTCTCCCTGTACAGAAGACAATAGCTCTGGAAATATTAGTCTACTATTTTCTCATATAATAACAAAATAATAAATTAATATTTTTTTTTCTCAAATCCTTCTCACCAGGTGTAGTGGCCCATGCCAAAATCCCAGTGACTCTAAAGGCTGAGGAAGGAGGATCACAAGTTTGATACCAGCCTCAGCAACTTAAAAAGGGTCTAAGCAACCTAGTGATCCTCTGTTTCAAAATTTTAAAGAAATAAAAAATGGGAAGTAGCTAGGAATGTGACTCAGGGTTTAGGAGTCCCTGGGTTATATCCCCAGGACCACCCCCCCCCCGAAAAAAACCAACAACGAAACACCATCTCTTCATTATTTGAATTATCATCAGCTCCTCAGGCAAAAACCAAGCTCCACTGTTCTCAACAGTAAAATGGGGATGAGATCATTTACTCCTCTGGCCTTTGGGCCTTGGGAGGTAACACAGCCATAATCATGAAGCATGGAGCCCAGTGCCTATCAAGGAATGGTCCTCCATACATAAATTATAATGAGAATCCTGAGGTCTGAGACTTTGAGAATCTGTTTAGAACATGAGGCAGCTGTTGAAAATGTCATCAGGGGATTAGTTAAGGGCACATTGTGACCGAAACTAGAAAGGATCATAACACTGACTAGAGTGTTTTGCATAGGAGAGTCAGGAACAACTCATTCCCATCCACATATCCTATACTCTCAAGTCACACAAATAAAAACATTGAGGAAACTGCTTCATTACCACCAAAGAAAACATATCAACTGAATTATTTCAAAATTAAAAACATCTTTGCATAAAGGCATTATGAACTCAGTGAAAATAAACCTACAGAATGGGATAAAATATGTCTAAATTATATATCTGAAAAGGGATGAAAAACTCCTAAATATAAAGAACTTCAATCATCATCAATAACAAAACACCCAAAACCAAACAAAACAATTTCAAAATTGGCAAAGAACGTAAACCAAACATTTCTCCCAAGAGTCTGTGGATCTCCGTTTTTTAAAAAGAAAAAAAAATAGTAAGTATTGGTGAGAATGTAAAAAAATTGGAACTCTGTGTGCTGTTGGTAAGAATTATACATGCAGTAGAAGAGATTTTGGCAGGTCTTGAAAAAATTAAAAAACTTACAACATGATCCAGAAATTCTACTGCTGGGAATTTGCTCCAAGATATGGTTAAAAGAAGGATTCAAGCAGGTGTGTGTATACCTATAGCAACATCATTCCAATAGTCAAAAGGTGTAAGCAACCCAGATTTTCAGCAGTAGATGAATGGATAAATAAAATATAGTTTATACTTATACACAATTTGGTCTTAAAAGAGAAATAAATTAAAACTTGTTCTACAATTTAGATGAAACTTGAGGACTTTATGCTCAGGAAATAAGGAAGTCATGAAAAGACAAGTATTATATGACTTCACATTGGGGAGATTTCTAGAATGGCCACATTCAGAACAAGAAAGTTACAGATGGTTGCAGAGGTGACAATGAAGGGTGTGTATAGTTACTTTAAGGTGGGTTAAAGATTCCACCTGAGAAGATAAACAAATGGTCAAAGTTGGATGGTGTTGACCAGTGACAACATGCATGTATTTGATGCCACTAACTGTGCACTCTAAAGTGGTTAGAATGTGCATGTAATGTGTGTAATTTACCACCACACACATATATAAATTTTTGAAACTGAAAATTAACTCTTCCATTCTGTTTTCAGTACACTAACTAATCTTACCCCATAATAAAACAGAAATGTTTACTCTGTAATGTCATAAATTTGAAATCTTAATGGATGTTCATGAGCTTCAACAAAATGATGGCATTTTCACAAAATGGAGATCCAAATTTACTTACCTATTGTAGATTTCAGAACAAATATCCCTTAGCAAAATGAACACCTGTATCCAGTCCCACAACAAATGTAGAAATTATCTATTCAAAAAGAAAAATGAAAAATAAAAGGAAAAAGTTTCAATTACAAGTAATTATTTTTATTACCTAATTAAATCTCTCCACTGAAATATACATGTTAAATGGATTGACCATAGTCACTGAGGAATTATCAAACAGTGATTGTTATTAGACACTTTCTAAGTTAAAATTAAAAATGTAAGGATTCTATTTTTTGGGTACTGAGCAGATGACCAGAAGAGCTAAGATTCTTCCCGGAATCCACCAGGCACTGTCCACAAATGTCATATAGGTTAATAGCATGAGAAAGTCATTTGAAGAAGATGTTTTGGGAACAATATAAGACTTTTGACTTGAACTGAATTCTCATGTTTCATGCCAGTGAATGTGCACAATTTTATATTTCAAGGAGTTCAAATTAAAACTGGATGACTTCACTCTAATTGATAGAAATAAATAAAATTTCAGGGCTGGGTATGTAGCTAAGCTACAGAATGCTTGCCTAGCATTTGCCAGACTTAGGGTTTGCTCTCAATCACTGCAAAATGAAGACATAAGTAAAATTTTAATACTACTCTAAAATTTTATCAATGGAATTCTGAATGATAAGTAAGTAGTGATATACACCTATTCAAACTGTTTGGAATTCCCACCTGCACAGGAAAAAGAGCATTGTCACAGTCACCAAAGCACATTGGCCACCTGGGGGCATTCAAGTGCTTCAGTGACCATCTCCTTTGACATTGTTGTCTTTCAATACCAACCATTGAGGCCTACAGTTAACATGGCACACCTGACTTGCCAATTCTTTGCCTTTATCACCCATCTTCACTTATTCAGTCTGTGTGAATGTCTCCCAGAGAAAATGGACCAATATTACAATTGCTCTTAGAATAAAAATCTCTTAAGGATGCTTCAGTGGGCATAAGGTCAAAAGTTATATTAGAATACATGTGAGGAATTATTCTTATAATTATACACCCGTGTTCTAATAACGTCTTGCCCAGAACTACCATATGTTTCTTGGATAAGACACTTAAAAATCAATTTTAGAGACAAGTAAGAAAAGCCTAATGAACAAATCACTCAGAAGAATCAAATTATTACAGTGTCTTCCTGTTGAACAATGGGCTACCAAAGTTAATGCATACAATTGACCTGACATTGTTCCAAATTACCTCAAGTCTATTATCTAAGAATAAAATATTGCTCTTGAACAACAGGAAACAAAAGCGTTTGAAAGAAATGCTAAAACACAAGGACTATAGAAGTTCTAAGCAATGAACATCATCCCTGAAATGGGGATGCAGACTCTCATGTACATGTGGAGAGCAACACTTAAATAGGAAAACTGTGCTACTCATGCTGAAAAGTCAGTTCACTAAAGCCTGCAATATGTCAGATCTTAATACTCCACAGAAATACAATGATTGATCATAAAAATAATAAACCAAAATAACCAGCTAAATTGAATTCTCTAAAAATATTGGACAAATGAACTAAGAGAACCAGTATTTAGTCTGACATAGGGGTTAACACTAACTAAAAAATGGGCTAAAGATGTAGCCCAATGGCAGAGCATTGACCTAGTGTGTGTGAAGTTCTGGGTTCAATCCCCAGTATTGCAAACAAAACAAAACAAAATTCCTTGAGGAATTATGAAAATTACCACAGAGTTGATCAAAAGGAGAATAGAACATCACTGCATCTTATTTAAGGGAGTTAAACCCAATATGAATATAACTTCAAGTATGGTTACTTTCTGTGCATAAAGTGCACATTCTTGGTTTATGTATTGTTTTGCCAAGATTAGAATCAATTAATAAGGAGGGTTAATTATAAGGAAGAGCATTCTGCCCACTGTCTCTCAGACAGTGGACAGAACAAATTACCTTCAGGAAGAAAAAATGACACTAGGTTGCTTCAACACCTGATTTCAATGGCATATCAATTCTCTTATCCTCACCTCCAGCCCTCTCTGTCTTTCATTTCCACCTTTTCACTCCCTAAACCTTATGCATAGTTCATTCTACCATCTCACATGCTCTGTATTTTCTTTATTAGGCTATCATTTGATTCCTTCATAAGAAAATAAGATTCACACAAGCAGAAATTTAAATTTTTAACCCATTGTTCACTACTGTAGTAGAGTATTCAAATGAAACACATGATATTGGAATGTATCTTTGGAATGAATCAATGAATGATAATGGACAGCTCCTAGAAAATACCACAATTGGTTGAAAATTGTTTGTGAGAACATTTTTTTATTGGTTGTTCAAAACCTTACAAAGCTCTTGACATATCATATTTCAAACATTAGTTTCAAGTGAGTTATGAACTCCCATTTTTACCCCAAATACAGATTGCAGAATCACATCAGTTACACATTCACATTTTTACATAGTGCCAAACTAGTGACTGTTGTATTCTGCTACCTTTCCTATCCTCTACTATCCCCCTCCCACCATCTTCTCTTTCTATCCCATCTACTGAAATTCATTTCTCTCCTTTTTTTTCTTCCAATTCCCCTCACAACCTCTTTTATGTAGTTTTTTTATAACAATGAGCATCTCTTTCGATTTCCATGCAATTCCCCTTTTCTCTCTCTTTTCCTCCCATCTCATGCCTCTGTTTAATGTCAGTCTTTTCTTTCTGCTCTTCCTCCCTGCTCTATTTTTAGTTGCTCCCATTATATCAAAGAAAACATTTGGTATTTGTTTTTTAGGGATTGGCTAGCATCGCTAAGCATAATCTGCTCTAGTGCCATCCATTTCCCTGCAAATTCCATGATTTTGTCACTTTAGTGCTGCGTAATACTCCATGGTGTATAAATGCCACGTTTTTTAAATCTATTCATCAATTGAAGGGCATCTGGGTTGGTTCCACAGTCTAGCTATTGTGAATTGTGCTGCTGTGAACATCAATGTGGCAGTATCCCTGTAGTATGCTCTTTTAAGGTCTTCAGGGAATAGACCAAGAAGGGCAATAACTGGGTCAAATGGTGGTTCCATTCCTAGCTTTCCCAGGAATCTCAATACTGCTTTCCAAATTGGCCGAACCAATTTGCAGTCCCACCAGCAATGTACAAGAGTACCCTTTTCCCCACATACTCTCCAGCACTTGTTATTGTTTGACTTCATAATGGCTGCCAATCTTACTGGAGTGAGATGGTATCTTAGGGTAGTTTTGATTTGCATTTTTCTGACTGCTAGAGATGGTGAGCATTTTTTCATGTATTTGTTGATTGATTGTATGTCCTCCTCTGAGAAGTGTCTGTTCAGATCCTTGGCCCATTTGTTGATTGGGTTATTTGTTGTCTTATTGTCTAATTTTTTGAGTTCTTTGTATACTCTGGATATTAAGGCTCTATCTGAAGTGTGAGGAGTAAAAATTTGTTCCCATGATGTAGGCTCCTGATTTACTTCTCTTATTGTTTCTCTTGCTGAGAAAAAACTTTTTAGTTTGAGTAAGTCCCATTTGTTGATTCTTGCTATTAACTCTTGTGCTATGCATGTCCTGTTAAGGAATTTGGAGCCTGATCCCACAATATGTAGATTGTAGCCAACTTTTTCTTTTATCATACGCAGAGTCTCTGATTTGATATCAAGGTCCTTGATCTATTTTGAGCTAATTTTTGTGCACGGTGAGAGGAGGGGATTCAGTTTCATTTTGTTGCATATGGATTTCCAGTTTTCCCAACACCATTTGTTGAAGATGCTATCTTCCTCCATTGCATGTTTTAGTCACTTTATCGAATATAAGATAGTTGTAACTTTGTGGATTAGTCTCTGTGACCTCTATTCTGTACCATTGGTCCACCCGCCTGTTTTGGTACCAGTACCATGCTGTTTTTTTTACTATTGCTCTGTAGTATAGTTTGAAATCTGGTATTGCTATACCACCTGATTCACACTTCCTGCTTGGAATTGCTTTTGCTATTCTGGATCTTTTATTTTTCCATATGAATTTCATGATTGCTTTATCTATTTGTATAAGCAATGCCATTAGAATTTTGATTGGCATTGCATTAAACCTATAGAGGACTTTTAGTAATATCGCCATTTTGATGATGTTAGTTCTGCCTATCCATGAACAGGGTATATATTTACATCTTCTAAGATCTTCTTCTACTTCTCTTTTTAGGGTTCTGTAGTTGTCATTGTATAAATCTTTCACCTCTTTTATTAGGTTTATTCCCAAGTATTTTATTTTTTTTTTGAGGATATTGTGAATGGAGTGTTTTTCCTTATTTCCATTTCAGAAGTTTTGTCGCTGATATACAGAAATGCTTTTGATTTGTGCGTGTTGATTTTATATCCTGCCACTTTGCTGAATTCATTTATTAGTTCTAGTAGTTTTTTTGTAGACCCTTTTGGGTCTTCTAGGTATAGAATCATGTCATCTGCAAATAGTGATAATTTAATTTCTTCTTTTCCAATTTTTATGCCTTTAATTTCTTTCGTTTGTCTAATTGCTGTGGCCAGTGTTTCGAGAGCTATATTGAATAGAAGTGGTGATAGAGGGCATCCCTGTCTTGTTCCATATTTTAGGGGGAATGCCTTCAATTTTTCTCCATTCAGAATGATGCTAGCCTGGGGCTTAGCGTAGATAGCTTTTACAATATCAAGGTAAGTTCCTATTATCCCTAGTTTTTCTAATGCTTTGAACATAAATGGATGCTGTACTTTGTCGAATGCTTTCTCTGCATCTATGGAGATGATCATATGGTTCTTATCTTTAAGTGTATTGATATGATGAATAACATTTATTGATTTCTGTATATTGAACCATCTCTGCATCCCAGGGACGAATCCTACTTGATCATGGTGCACAATTTTTTTGATGTGTCTTTGTATCCGATTCGCCAGAATTTTATTGAGGATTTTTGCATCTAGGTTCATCAGAGATATTGGTCTGTAGTTTTCTTTCTTTGATGTGTCCTTGTCTGGTTTTGAAATCAATGTGATGTTGGCCTCATAGAATGAATTTGGAAGAACTCCCTCTTTTTCTACTTCCTGGAATAACTTGAAAAGTATTGGTATTAATTCTTCTTTAAAGGTTTTGTAAAACTCTGCTGTATATCCATCCGGTCCTGGGGTTTTCTTGGTTGGTAGTCTTTTGATTACTTCTTCAATTTCATCCATTGATATTGGTCTGTTCAAATCGTGTGTGTCCTCCTGACTCAGTCTGGGCAAATCATATGTCTTAAGAAATTTATCGATGTCTTCACTATCTTCTATTTTATTGGAATATAGGTTTTCAAAATAATTTCTAATTGTCTTCTGTATTTCTGTGGCATCTGTTGTGATATTGCCTTTTTCATCCCTTATGTTAGTAATTTGAGTTCTCTCTCTTCTTCTCTTCTTTAGCATGGCTAAAGGTCTGTCAATCTTGTTTATTTTTTCAAAGAACCAACTTTTAGTTTTGTTAATTTTTTCAATAGTTTCTTTTGTTTCAATTTCATTGATTTCCGCTCTGATTTTAATTATTTCTTGCTTTCTGCTATATTTGCTATTGTTTTGCTCTTCCTTTTCTAGGGCTTTGAGATGAAGTGTGAGCTCATTTATTTGTTGGTTTTTCCTTTTTTTGAGGAATGACCTCCAGGCGATGAATTTCCCTCTTAAAACTGCTTTCATTGTGTCCCATAGATTCCGATAGGTTGTGTCTGAATTTTCATTTATCTCTAAGAATTTTTTGATTTCTTCCTTTATGTCTTCTGTAACCCCTTGAACATTCAGTAACATATTGTTCATTTTCCATGTGATATTGGATTTTTCCTTCCTTCTTTTATCATTAATTTCCAGTTTCAATCCATTATGATCAGATAAAATGCATGGTATAATCTCCACCCTTTTATATTTATTGAGGGTTGCCCTTTGGCATAATATATGGTCTATTTTTGAGAAGGATTCATGTGCTGCTGAGAAAAAAGTGTATCCATTCGATCATGGTTGGTATATTCTATATATGTCAGTTAAGTCTAGGTTATTGATTGTGGTATTGAGGTCTATAGTTTCTTTATTCAACTTTTGCTTGGAGGATCTGTCCAATGGTGAGAGAGGTGTGTTGAAGTCACCCATAATTATTGTGTTGTGGTCTATTTGATTCTTGAACTTGAGGAGAATTTGCTTATGAATTTCGAAGCACCATTATTTGGTGCATAAATATTGGTAATTGTTATATCTTGTTGTTTAATGGTTTCTTTTAACAATATATAATGTCCTTCCTTATCCCTTTGGATTAACTTAGTCTTGAAGTCGATTTTATTCGATATGAGGATGGCCACTCCTGCTTGCTTGCGAGGACCGTTTGCGTGGTATATTTTTTCCCAACATTTCACCTTCAGCCTGTGTATGTCTTTTCCAGTTAGGTGTGTCCCCTGGAGGCAGCATATTGTTGGATTTTTTTTTTGATCCATGTTACCGCCTATGTCGCTTTATTGGAGTGTTTAAACCATTAATGTTTAGAGTTACTCTTGATATATGGTTTGTACTTCCAGCCATGTTTGATTATTTATCTTTTTTTTTAATTGCGTTTGTTTCACAATGATTAGCTTTCCCCCCTCCGTCTGTCTTTACTGAGGTACTTCCCACTGTTGGCTTTGGTTATTGTTTTTCATTTCTTCCTCTTGAAGTGTTTTGCTCAAGATGCTTTGCAACCCTTGTTTTCTGGCTGCAAATTCTTTTAGTTTTTGTTTATCGTGAAAGATTTTTATTTCGTTGTCATATCTGAAGCTTAATTTTGCTGGGTACAGAATTCTTGGTTGGCATCCATTGTCTTTCAGTGTTTGAAATACGATGTTCCAGGATCTTCTCGCTTTCAGCGTCTGAGTTGAGAAGTCCGTTGTTAACCTTATTGGTTTACCCCTGAATGTAATCTTTCTCTTTTCTCTTGTAGCTTTTAATATTTTGTCTTTGTTCTGTATATTGGATATCTTCATAACAATGTGTCTTGGCGTTGGTCTACTGTGATTTTATATGCTCGGTGTCCTATATGCATCTACAATTTGTATAACTGTTTCCTTTTTTATTTCTGGAAAGTTTTCTGTAATTATTTCATCTAGTAGATTACTCATTCCCCTGGTTTGAATCTCTATCCCTTCCTCTATTCCAATGACTCTTAAATTTGTTTTTTTTATATTATCACATATCTCTTGTATGTTTCTCTTATGATTTTTAATCAGCCTATGTTTTCCAGATGATATATTTTGTCTTCATTATCTGATGTTCTGGCTTCTACTTGCTCCACTCTATTAATGATACTCTCATTTTAGTTTTTAATTTGGTTTATAATTTCCTTCATTTCTAAGATTATTGTTTGATTCTTTTTTATAATCTCTATCTCCTGATAAAGATGCTTAACTCCTTCTTTTAACTATTTATGTAATTCATTCTCAATGTGTTCTTTCGCTGCTTGAATTTGCTGTCTTGTATCCTCTTTGAGGTTCCGTTCCATCTGTCTCAGGTGTTCCATGAGTTCTTTATATGACCATTTTTCTGGTGACTCTATATCCTCCTGAATATTTAGGCTGCCCTGCATTGTTTGCACTCCTTTTCTTCCTTGCTTTTTCATGCTGTTCATATTGTTTCTTGTTCTGTTTGACTGCTGAGTTACTGTTTACTCCTATAAATATATTTGATGCTTGGGAGAAAAGGTATTAGAAGGGATGGGAAGAAGTCACTAAAGATAATGAGAGTAAGCAGGTAGAATTCAAGGAAGGGGGAATAAGAAAATTGAAAAAAAATGTAAAGACAGGAGAAAAGAAGGAAGAAAAGAAAAAAATTAAAAATTAAAAAAAATTAAAGAAAAATAATAATAGTAGAAATGAAAAATGAAATTAAAAAATATAATAAGATAAAATAAGATGGATTAAAATAACATTTAAAAAGACAGCAAAAAAAATAAAATAAAATTAAATTAAATTAAAAAATAAAAAAATTTATAAATGCAGTCCTAGAGTTCGATTAACTGCTCTTCCAGTAGATGGAGCTATGCCCACCGGGCCAAGTTTCTCCTCTCAGTAGGCAGGAGTCAATCACTGTGCAGCAGTTTTTCCTCCGGGACTGGGTGGGTCTCCACTCCTGCTGATCGCCGTGTGGGTGGGGCCTTTTGCAGAGCTTGTCAGAGGTCGTTTGCAGCACCAGGCTGGCAGGTGGAGGGTGGTCGTCTGCAGCTCCAAACCACCAGAAGAGGTTCACAGAGTCGGGCGGGTGGGGGCCAGGCAGGCAGCGCCCGCTCCCCCACTCACTGCCATGGTGTAGGTAGCCGGCCGCTTGGCAGCAGCCGGTGGCGGTTCACAGAGCAGGTTGGGCGGGGCCCAGGCAGGCAGCGCCTGTCCCCTTGTTTGCTGCAACATGTGGGCAGCAGGCGTTTGGCTGCAGCCGATGGCCGCTTGCAGAGCCTGGCTTTCGAGAGACCAGGCAGGCAGCGCCGGCTCCCAAGTTCACTGCACCGTGTGGACGGCGACCGGCTGTGGTTCACAGAGCCGGCCCGCGGGGGCCCAGGCAGGCAGCAACCGCTCCCAAGATTGCTGCCACGTGTGGGCGGCGGCTGGTTGCGGTTTACAGAGCCGGCCCGCCGGGGCCCAGGAGGTCAGTGTCCGCTCCTATGTTCAGTGCAACGTGTAGGCAGCGGCCATTTGGCGGCCCCGGCGGGACTGTGCCCCTGCTCTGCGTTGCTGAGATTCAGTACTCTGTGACAAGCTGACACCTCCAATTAAACTTACTAGTTTCTGGTAGGTATCCTTTCAGTGGAATTTTGCTTGAAGTTCCTCAGCAGGATGCATATAGGTGTATTAATGAGTCTCTGATCCCCTTACAACGGAGGCATTGAATGTGCTGCCTCTTCACTGGCAGCCATATTGGGTATCCTCTGTCAGAACATTTTTTTAGAAATAAAATTTTGACTAATATTATCCATTAGAGTTTGTATATATCACCCACTTAAAAGATTTATATGAGTAGGAAATTCATTATTTAGGAAGCCACTTAAAAGCTTTATATGAGTAGGAACTTCATTGTTTTTATCACTGTGACAAAATAATTAAGAGAACTAAGAAAGATGATGTGATGATTTGGATATGAGGTAGCCACAAAAGCTCCTATGATAATGCAGAAACATTCAGAGGTGAAATGATTGAATTGTGAGAACTCTAACCTAATTAGTCATTCCTAGCTGGAATGGACTGACTGGGTTTTAGCTGTAGGCAGGTGGGATGTGGCTGGAGGAGATGAGTCACTGGGGGCAATGCAGGGGATGCCCTGAAAACACTGTTCTTCCTGTGGTCCCTTCGCCCTCTCTTTCTGCTTCTGGACCCCAACATGAGCTGAGCAGCATTTTGTGCTGGACCTATCCTCCACGATACACTGCATTGTTCCTGGGCCCAGAACAATAAAGTCACTTCTCTATGAAAGGAAATCTCTGAAGCCATGAATCCCAAATAAATAAACATTTCTTCCTCTATGTTGTTCTTTTCAGGTAAACTGGTCACAACAACATGAAAACCAATTAAAACAAGAGATAAATTTTATTTTGGCTCACAGTTTTAGAGATGTCAGTTTGTAGTCTGCTGGCTAAATTAATTTTGGGAATAAGATGAAGCAGAACATCATAACATATGGAAAAGGAGGAGGAAAGCTGTTCACCTCATGGCAGCCAGGAAACAGAGAGAGCAAGGAAGGGGTCAGGGACAAGATACATCCTTCCAAGGCATGCAACAGTGACATACTTCCACTAGTCCCTGAGTGGTGCAGTTACATCACCTCCCAATAATGACATCAAATTGTGAATTCATCAATGGATTAATTTTTTTTTATTTTTTTAAATTTTTTTAAAGAGAGAGAGAGAGAGAGAGAGAGAGAGAGAGAGAGAGAAAGAGAGAGAATTTTAATATTTATTTTTTAGTTATCGGCGGACACAACATCTTTGTTGGTATGTGGTGCTGAGGATCGAACCCGGGCCGCACGCGTGCCAGGCGAGCGCGCTACCGCTTGAGCCACATCCCCAGCCCCTGGATTAATCTTTTGATGGTGCCAAATGATACAGCCACTTCCAAAGAGCCCCACCTCTCAACATTTCTCCTTTAGAGACCAGCCTTCAACCATGGGCCTTTGGGGGACAATTCATACTTAAGACAATACACTAGACTGATTGGCTGTTTTCAAATTCTGAGTGGGAATGGCAAATAAATGAAAGTATGGGTAGAAGACAAAAGAATCCCACATAAGTTTGTATTAGAAACAAATTGCTCCCACATGGGTATTTCACAGCATAACTGGGAGAATATGTCACTTACCAAAGTTGCCCAGTACTGGGGGTTAGCCATAAAATTTTGGAATGAACATCTGATGAGGCCAATGATCTGATGGACAAAGGAGTTGACGTAGGGAATCTCCTTCCTGACCAAGCATCTTTTATTCTCATCCCTTGAGCGTTCTTCCAGTTCAGTTTTTGTGTCATGGTAGAAAGTGGACTTGGAAAAATGAATAGCTAGTTCTTTTATTTCTGAATCATCTGTCCTTGAACATATTTCAGTCTTGTAAACTTTGGGATAAAAGTGGATAATAGGCAACAGATTACTGTACAGATTACTAACTCACTATTAACAGATCACTACTGATTTCACAAGTTTTTCTGTGATCTCTTATTTGTATAACTCCCAAATTCTAAAGCTTGAGTAGAAACAGTAATTCACATGCTCATTCATAAGTTAAATAAAAATACACACAGCACTCACTTTCAACAATATCTATTTGTTCATTGCAATAACATGCAAATTCACAAATAAGTCACCACATTGCTAAACCTCAGCCAAATTAATTAGGCAGAATTATGTAAATGTGAAGATTTTACATACCTTCATAGTCTTCTGAATCTCTCTTTATTACACCATCAGTGATATCCAGGAACAATTCTGCAGAATTATTGTAGAATTTGCAGGGAAAACCTACAAAATAAGACACCCAAATAACTCAAGCTGATAGTCTTGGAAAGTATAGAAGACTCACCTCAGAGGATGCAGGATGTGAGGATGCTGGATGTGAGAGTAGGGAAGACAGACTGAACAACTCTTTCCTCATCTTTTTGCTCTTTTCTGCCCTTACTAACTTATCCTTTTCTCTTTTTTATTCAATCACACAACATTTCAACAACTATCTGTCTCCCAGGAAAAACCCCAACTTATTCCAAACCATTTTTGGACTCTTCAGAACATTTTACATTATTTCTTAACTCTCATAAATCTTCAAACCACAGGAAGCTATTAGTATGCTCTGGTGCTTATCAGTACTTCTTCAAAAATCTAAATGTAGCTCCAAAAATGATATTGCTCTCTGAATTCAACTAGAGAATGCTGGAATGTCAGTAGGCAGGTCAGCACATTGCTTTGCAACATACTAACATACAGACTATGTTACAGTGCAATGATAATGACCATTGTGTCACTCTGGAGCCACATTTATGATTGTGACTAAGCAAAAATCTATGAGGCTTATAAATGGTTCATTGATTCTCAAATAAAGACTAAACACTAAAATTAGAAATGACCATGACTCAGAGAAAAAAAAAGTTTTCTGTAAATATAAAACTGTTCTCCATGAAGTAATGCATGAAGATTAGCAGTATTTCTATTTCTTCTGCCACGTCGTTGTCAAGTTATGATCGAATTGCAGTTAATACAAGAAAAACTATGGGCCCTTCTACTTGTTCATATTTAGTCCTAATCATTCTATTGAATCTTTATCTAGTTTGTGAGACTTTATTTGGAATTATTCCTAAGCAACAAGTTTAAGATGAGAAATGTAAATGAAGTTAAGTTGTTATTGTACCTGTTATATATTAACTTCAGATAATGAAGTTCTCACAAATGTAATTCTTAATAATAACATAATTTGACTTTTCTTCCTAAAATCCACATTTTTACCTCAAAAGTAAATGACTAAGCAATTTTAAATAAATATAGTTGGAGTAAATCCAATACCTTCTTAATGACATATTTTAAATGGTTTTCATTCAATGTACTTCAGCAAAAGAATTAGCTATACTCTTATCAGGATATTTATATCTGCTTTATGTTTATTAAACAAATTACATAAAGTCATTATTGTATTTTTGTTTTTAGTTTTGAAGTTCAATATGAATAAGAAATATTCTTAAAATTCCAATATATAATTTTCTCATCAATAAGGTTGATTACATTTATCGGTCATTTAGGAGGTATTTTTTATGTGACTAGAGAAATTTGTACTACTCCTTTTAAAGTTGAGTAGCTATAGAGATGAAAATAAGTGTGCATACCTTTTCAACAGCAGCCAGAAACCATATGTTATAAAACACCTCATATTAACTTTTTTCAGTCCAAGTATCTGCTACTTACTTCTTGATTAAAATATTGACATAGCCTTCCAGGCTCTCAAACCAAAGTTCTTATAGTAAGACAGTTCTTGCAGTAAGACATTTAGGGAATATGAATAGAGGCTATTCCTTTTGCTTACAGATATCATTCAAAAAGTTAATGGTTAATTAATAAGACACTAGTAATAAGAATACTCAATAAAGAAATAAACACATTAAATAAATTCAGGGTTTAAAAAAGAGTGATTTTTTTCCTGATAGCCTCTTATACCTTCTCTGCAAGCTGCCCTAAATCAATGTTATCCTCAGAAAAGACAGAGGAAAAGAAGAAAAAAGAAAGAGAAGGAATGAGTTATTATTTGCTATACTATAGATAGCACAGGAGCAAACGAGACAGTACAAAATTTTCCTTTTTAACATTATCCTTTTTAAAAGTTATTCTCCCTGTTTCGTATATGTAATTTAAAAAATACTACTAAAGACAGTTTTATTTGTTAATCTGAGAGCTTATGCACTTTGCTTTAGGTATCATATTTCTGTAACTTAAAAACTTTCTAAATAATGAGGCAATTGTTGTACAGATAGAAAAAAGGAACATGGATTTATATTCAGAGACTTCACTATATGAACAGAACTATTAAAATCCTCAAATTAACCCTGCTTCTCTATCTCATATCGGATATATGATATATAGTTTTTGTAAAGATATGTAATAGATATTTTAAAAATATATTGAAGAAAGGAGAATGAAAATTATATGCAGAGAGATTCTAACAGGGAACACAATATTCTTTTCATTACATCAAAAATAATGAGAGATTATCATTCCTATACATGCAGAAACTACACAGAATAATTTCTAAACAATAGCTCAGCCCCAAAATTCTATAATAGCCATTATTACCAATTATTTCATGATCCTTAAGAGTCCTATATTCATGTGAGGATCTTAATGCAGTGCTAAAATGTATTAATGTCTAGACCCCTTACAGAATGCAGAAGAAACTACTGATAATATTTTACAGCAATTTCATAAACAGAGTAAAACAGCCTGAGCAAAGAAAGAATGAGAAGTCATTCTTAAATTGTCCTCAAACCCTTGAGGATAATTCTTTTTTAAATGAAGCAGCAATTAAAAACTTTCAATGAAAGTGAAATATTTTTCATTTAGTTTATTCATTTGCTGAATGAATTTGATACTGACTACTGAGCTTATTTTCAATGCACAATGGGATGAAAAGTATAAAGAAGAGAAATGATCCTGTTTTTGAAAGAAATCATAATTCAGCTGAATAATTAAAATTTGAAATATAAATGGATGTGGGAAAAATAACTTCATAAAAGATACACAAAAGTGTGTATAAAGTAACAGAGAAAGGTGATTGCTACAGATTGAAATATAAGATAAAATTATTTATGGTAGAGGTTTATCTAAGTTTTATTCATTCAGATAATCTACCATATTAAGTACAATTTTTATATCTTTTAGATTTCTTGTTAGTCTCATATAATAGCAAAAGAAATAGAATGCAGTATCTATCCTATATGTGTAAACCAATTCTTGAGCCATTTTCTTACATGCTGTATTACAGTATGAACCAGTAGTTTAAAAAATTTAGGAAAAGAATGACAGTTATGTAGGATGTTAGAGAACATATCACAAAAAAAGTTATATTTGAGCCACTTTAAATGCAGAATTTGAGAGATTTCTAAGCAGAAGAAATCACAAGTTGATAAACAGATGTAAAATGCTGGTCTTTGCCCATGGTCATTTTTTAGAGAAATGTACAGTAGTATTGTGAATTCTGAGAAGATGAGTAAGAATTGGATTATGAATCCCTTGTATTTGGTATGAAGAATCTGCAAATTTATCAGGAGTTATGTAGAGTAACCAAAAGATTTAGGACTATATTGGTAGAATTAGCAATTCAAAAGATTAGGCTGATGACATTGCAGAAAATAGAGAGGATAAATTAATGGGAAAGAAGTTAGGAAGTATATTAGACACCACTTATATAACATCTTAGATCCTCTGAGGCTCAGTTTTCTCTGCATGAGTCAGGCGTTCACAACCTAAAGCACTTCCATGTCTTTTACTGGTCGTATTTCTTGGGCTTCTGGTGTTGAGGCATTCCTGTTGATCTTTGTGGTCCCACTTTGTAAAAACAAATATATAACCAGTGAGTGGGAATTTGTTAAAGTCCTAGAAAAATCTTTGACTAAAAAAGAAAACAAATCGGGTTGATAAATAATCCTCACATTTCCTGAATGTCTCTCTTCCCAGTCCTTAAATATAGGTTGTAAGAGATCTGTGGAAAGAAGAAAGGGAAGGGGAAATGCTGGAGACTCAATTTGAACAAATTGTATTTCATGCTTTTCCAATTATGTCATAAGATATCCTAATGTCATTTATAATTAAAAAGAAATAATAAAAAGTGATAAAAATAAAAGACTTTTGGGGGAACTGCTTTTCAGCAACTAGCTTTCATACTTAGAGTCTAGTCAATAAGATGGTTTTGTCATTGGTCCTCTCTTTTTCCTCATTCTTATTCCCTGTGCTTCATAAAAATAAAAATAAAAAATATTTACCATGGTATTTGTCTTTAAATTTGTCTCTTCAGTGCAAGAGATTAAAGAATAAGAATTAGAGATGGAAGTTAGACTGAACAGGGCCTGGTGACTGACTGCTTATGGGAAATGAGTAGCAGATAGTAGGCTACACAGGCTTCTGAGAGTGAGGTCCATTCCAATTTGTTGGAAAGTATTACCATAAAACAAAGCAATAAATACAGGAATAAAAGCTGATTTGGGAATGTAGACATACAGTCATCGCTTAGGACCCATGAAGATTGGTTCCAGGTCACCATATATACACACATACACAAAAAAACACACCAAGTCTCTCATGTAGAATTGGCATAGAATTGGCATATAACTTAAGCACATTCTCCTGTATACAAAATCATCTCTACATTACTTACAAGACCTAATAAAATGCAAATGCTATGTAAAGAGTTTTTAAACTGTATTGTTTAAGCAATAATAACACAACAAAGATCTGTATATGTTCAACATAGATGCACATTTTTTTTCTTAATATTTTTAATTTTCTATTAGTTTAGTCCTCAGATGAGGAACCAATGGGAAATGGAGGGCATACCATAAGGACATAATGATGTAAGAGATTATTTATCACCAAGTAGTAATTATCAAAATGGGTGTTAGAAATATAAGTATGAAGCTCAGAGAAGATGTTTAGGAGCTACAATTTGAGGTTGATCACCTTTATATTGGCCAGGTGAACTCCCAGTTAGAAGAGGTTCAAAGGTGAAATTATTCAGTAGTCTATTGTTAAGAGATAGAGAAGAAGAAAAGCCAAAAAAAAAAAGTCTGACATGCAATGATGGAATTGCCAGTAATGATGGAAGAGAAGAAGAATTAGAATAGGTTTGGAAGCCAAGGAAGCAATGAATTTCAAAAAGAGAGGAATCCACTGTGCTAAATGTGGAAAAGAGATTAAATATGATTAGTAAAATGGAAAGTGTAAACTAGATTGAACAATGATTTCATTGTTGACCTAACAACAGCATTTACAGAATTAGAATAGAGTGGTAGAAAGAAATCCATATAATAAAAATAGTAACTGGAAAAATAAATTAAGCCAGGGAAAGTATAAAACTATGAAGGTAAATACCTATGTAACAGGCATTCCCCTGATGCTCTCCCCATGTTCCATCAGGACTCCCTCCACCAGTAACACAGTAACATTAAACAAAGAGGTTCTGCTGGCAAATCCCCACCAAAAACAAAACAAAAAACAAAACAAAACAAAACAAAACAAAACAAAAAAACATAACAAGAGACTTAAGCTTTCCATTATTCTTCCCCTAGTTATGCATTACTGCTCTTGTTGGCAATTCTCTTTTACCTTCTATTTTCCACTGACAAGATTCTTTATTTTAATCCATTTTCTGAAAAGGGAGCATCTCCATTGTTCCACTTTGTAAGAGTACATTATTATCCTGTGAGATATTTATCTGTGGCTTTTACTTATCTATTTATCTACCACAGATATTCTAAAAGAACCCCAGGAAATATTAAGCCCCCTGAGTAGAGAGCTTCATTAAGACAGGCAGAACTGTTTCTCACAACTGCAATGGTACAAATATCCAAGATATGCGTAACACTCTTGGGGGAAGCAAATCTCTTGCACCACCCCTCTCTTCCATTATCCTTCCCCAAGTACATAATAAACCAGCACATTCATCTCCTTCCTTTACTCTGCTTGTCCAGAGCATATTTTGCTTTCTGAGTTCTCACTCAAGCTTTCCTGTTCTACCTTTGGGTTTAATTCACAGGTAAATAAGATGAGCATAAAATAACCAAAAAAATGTATTAACATACTTTTTTAACTTGGAAAATGCTATGCTTCTTAGACATCAGAGGGACTTCTAGGGATTTAACATATTTTAGAATGAGTAGAGAGTATCTTTACACAGAATACAGATTATGGAAGAGAGATTCTTCATAACTCCAACGACATTGTTTCAAACATACTAGATAGGGCTTATTTTCTTTCTGAACACACTGGATTGATTTCAGAAATCACCCAGGGTGGTAAAAAAGGTAGTAAAACATTAAATAATTTCTCTACAGTTTATTTTCCCAGAAAAAAACAAACCCCTGAACACATCAGTATAAAATAAAATTATTATTAGAACATGAAGGATCAAGTTTAGTAATATTTTGTGATGAGAACCATAATTTTGGTAGGTTTTTCAAAAAAAAATAACTTGGCCCTAATCCAGAAGAATATATTCTTAAGTTTTCTGAGACTTGCAGAAATGAGAAAGTTCAAAATACAGATAAGAGGAGAAGAAAAAAAAAGCAAGAGAAAAAAATTTGGCCTGCTCAGGAATGGAAAACTAAATCCTAATAGTTGTAAATTATACTAAAATGCTACAAGTCTATCAGGTTCAGTAAGAAAGTTAGTTTTTGCTTAGTAAAGAATTATCATAGCTCAAATTTGTGATACATGGACATAAATCAGATTAGTTCACTAAACTAAGACTTTAAAAAAAGTGTAGGGCTCTTTAAAAATACCAGTGTTTAAGAGCCACTGTGAAAGTGTTAAGTAAAGGCCACCCAAAATATTCCTTGTGAATAGATTTGCAAAAATTCTCAACAAAATACTCACAAACCTAATTTGGATAAATTAAAAGGATTATATATCATGACCAAGTGAAATTGAGCCCAGAATGCAAGGTTTGTAAGGTATACAAAGTTAATCATTTTAATACATCCCGTGACTAAAACTGTTTTTAATATAAATGATTAACTATTAAATGGAGAAAAACAGCATTTGGAACAAACTTGACTCTCTTTCCCAATAAAAATACCAATCAAACTAAGGAGAATCTCAAAGCTAGCATATTATTATGGTCATGACCAAGACAAGGATGTCCATTCTTACCACTCGTATTTAACATTGTATTGGAATTTCTACCCTGGGCAATTAGTAAATAGAAATTAAGGAAATCCATGTTGGAAAGAAAGAAGTAGCCCATATCTCTACTTATAGGTGACATGATTTTACATACAGAAATTTATGAATAATGCAAATAAGAATATTAGAACTAATAAGTTCAGTTATGTAGCAAGACACTAAGTTATCACAAACCCATTGTATTTCTGTATAGGAGCAATGAGAAATCTTAAAAAGAAATTAAGAAAGCACTTCCATTTGGGTAGCATCAACAGAAAAATTACAAACAAATTTAACAACAGAAGTGTAAGCCTTACACACTGAATACTATAAATCATCTATAATAAAATTAATAAAATACTTAGGAAAATGAAAAATATTATTGCATGTACAGTAAGCAAAAGAATAAATATTGCTAAATAAATATTAACTCAAAATATGATCTTATTTTGAAAAAGGGTTATTGCAGCAATCCATTAACTTAAAATGAGATCACACTGATGAAGAATAAGTCCTTAATCCAGTATACCTGATGTCCATATAAAAAGAATGCTATATGAAGAGAAAGAAGGAAGACAGTGTGAAGATACAGGGCAACCACCTACAATGAATTTCAGACTGCCAGAAAATCAGAAGCTAGGAAGGAGGACTGGAACACATCTTCCCTCACAGCCCTGAGAAGGATTCAATCCTTACAAAAATTAAATCTCATACTTCTAAACTCAATGACAGTGAGAAAATTAATTTCTGTGGCTTGGGACACTCAGGTTCTGGTACTTTGTATGGCAATCCAAAGAAACTAATGCAGGCACTGGTACTGCCAAAATTGATCTATAGATTCAAGACAATTCCAATAAATATCCCAGCTGAATGCTTGCTGACATTGACAAATCCAAAACATTCAGCAATTCAAGCATCCCATAATATTCACAACAAACTGGAAAAGTAGAGAATACTCATACTTCTTTATTTTAAAACATACATCAAAGCCACAGTAATCAAGATGTTGTGGTATTGGTGTACATATAAGAAATAGATTGAGCATCCAAATATGGACCTTAAACTTTTAGTCAACCAATTTTGACAAAGGAGCCAGATAATTCACAAGGGAAAGACCATTCTTCCCCCCCCCCAAAAAAAAAAAGTTTTTTAAAAAACTGGAAACACATTGGCAAGGAAACTTCGTCACAACTCACACAAAAATAACTCAAAATGCATCATAGAAATAAATATAAAAGCTAACACTATTAAATGAAAACATAACTGTAAACTCTGGTGATCTTATGTTATCTTTGTTTCTTCGATATGACATGAAAAACACAAGCGACAAAAGAAAAAATTAGATAAGTAAGACAGCATAAAAATATAAAATTTTGTGATTTCTTTTTTATTGTCTTATAAATGTATATCCCTCAAATTGTTTTTAAGAATAAACTGAAAAGTTATAAAAGTACAAAAGTGTTTAGATACTCTTCATCCCACAAACATAAAATAATTACTTTAATAATTCTTTACCATACTTATGTCTACCTATTCAAGTAAAATTATGGTCTGCCCAATTATGTTTTTATTATAATAATTATGGTCAACAACATTATATCTTATTACTATAATTAAGAAGGTAAAGCAAGCAATTTAAATGACAAGTCTGTAAAAGGAGGAAATATTTTCCACAGTATAGCTGTTAAGGAAGAGACTTGTCTCTATAGTATATGAAGAACCTCTGCAACTAAACAACAACAACAAAAACAATTTAAAAATTGTCATTGAATTTGACATTTCTCCACAAAATATACAAGAATGGCCAAAAAAAAGGCCTATGAAAAGTGTCCAACATTATTAGTCATCAGGGAAATTAACAGTAAAATCACAATGAGATACCACTAAACACCCAATACAATGTCTGCATTCAAAAAATCAGATTAATTAATAAAAGTGCTGGCAAGGATGTGGATAAATTGGAATCTTCATATGCTGCAGATGGAAATGTAAAATGATAGAGGTCTGTGGAAACCAATTTGCCAATTTCTAAAAATGCTAAGCAAGATTTTGTGATATGATCCAGCAATTTCACTTCTAGGTTAATAAATTAAACATTCATAATCTGAAAACCTAAAATAAAAAATTCCCTGAAATCTGAAACTTTTTGAACATTACATTGGCATGCAAAATGTCTCAGATTTTGTAGAATTTAGTATTTTACATTTTCATGCTCAACCATGAAGTCTACATAGATATTTCAAAATCCAAAAAGCTTTGAAATCTGAAACACTTCTCAAGCATTTTGGATATGACATACCCAACCAATATATCCAAGAGAATTGAAAATGTATGCCTATACAAATACTTGGACATGAATATCCATTGTTATTCATATAGTAGTCAAAAAAGTAGAGACAACACCAATGTATATTAATTGATGAACACATAAATACAGTATATATCTAAACAATGGAATATTAGTCATCCTTATAAATAAACAAAGTTTGATACTTGCTACAACATGGATGAGTCCTGAAGAGTGTGTGCTAACTGAAAGCAGCCAGACACAAGAGATGATGTTGTATGGAAACATTCATATGAAATATCCTAAAGAGACAAATCCAAAGAGACAGAAAGTGAAACAGCAGTTTTTAGGGGCTGGAAAATGGAAGAATGAGAAATTACTACTAATGTGTTCAAGGTTTTGTTTTAGGTGACAAAAGTATTCTGAAATTAGATAGTGGTGATGGATGTACAACTCTGTATATGTTCTAAAAATCACTGAATTATATAGTTAGAAAATATTAAAACACTCCAATATTATGCACTACCTCAGATCTATAAAATCATAATCTCTAAAGATAGACTGATTGTTAATTTGGGCAGCTCTGAAAGTAAAAGCAGAAACATACAAATGGGCCATTTTTTATGCAAGCATGTAGGAGACTTAACTGCACAATTAGTTTGAGCTATCAGCTTCATATGTAAGATTGCTTTTTATCTCAGGAGAAAACAGTTATAAATGCACAAAAATTAATTATCCCACATAAATTATCAAACATAAATATTTTCATCTTAACATTCCCTTTAATACTTATGTTTCTCTATATAAATATAATTATTGTACACACAATTTTTGTATTTTTATTATGCAATTACAATGTGCTCTAATTTACCAAAAAGTTCTCCATTATTATTTTTTAAGAGAGAGAGAGAGAGAGAGAGAGAGAGAGAGAGAGAATTTTTAATATTTTTATTTTTTAGTTTTCAGCAGACATAACATCTTTGTTTGTATGTGGTGCTACCGCTTGAGCCACATCCTCAGCCCTCCATTATTAATCAAGTCAATAATATTTCCATAATACAGATATAATACAAAAATGAAACTCTCTATTCCATGGGGTTTCTTTCTGCTACAGACTTTTTCCTTAAGATTATCTTGCCTTTCAGAAATGGGATTGTGTGTCATATGAAAAATAGAACCAAGGGCTTTGGTATTTGAATGGCATACAACTCTGCTTTCTAAAAAAGTGGAATTGACCTAAAAGCCATTAGTGTTTATGGAAAATCTTTGCCACCCTTCACAAGTGTAGTTTAACATTATTATAACATTGTTTAAAGGTCAATGCCCTATTATTTACTTTATTGTTGTTGTTTTTTACCCAAGAGTGAAGTTGGGCCTCCTACAGTGTTGCTTATGTAGTGCCAGATGATAAAATGTAACCAAAATAGTAGGTTAATTAAACTAGTAGGTTAAATTAAATCTCAGAATGATTTTTAATACCATCTGTTTGGGGAATCATCACAGCTGAACCTTCCAACCTACATACTGCATTCACAAAATCTTCATTAATGGGTCACATAAAGTTTATTTGATTGCAACCCTGTTTCCCTCACAGAATAGTTATTTGTAAAATTATGAAAACTTAAATGTCAAATTAGAATATATCTTCAAATTTTCAATTTAAAATATCGAAAAGGTTTTATACTTTTACAAATTGTTCTCAAATCAAAACAAATAAAATATCTAGAAACCTAACATAATTCTACCTGAGCCTAGTAAGTTCATTGATCTGAAAAAAGTATATAATTTAACCAGATGACACATAGCCACAGTCTTCATGCTCACAAACATACAAGCATTATGTTTAACAGAAAAGGGAAAAAAACTATTATTTCCTGATGAAATAGATGTAATTATCTAAATTTTAATTTACTCTGATCCATGGGAGGGAAAGGAACACCCAGAGGCCAAGAAGAACTACAACAATTAGAAATGTTAAATATTTGACATGGTTATTAGATTTTAGACATTAATTAATAGACTGCCATAATGACAAATGCAATTTAATTTCTGAATCAAAAGAAATATTAATTGTAGAAACCAATTTTTAAAACACTAAAATATTTCTACTTTTGATTAGCTAATGACACTAGTCTAGTATACTTGACTTTAAAATTTCTAAAATTTAAAACTTGAAAGAAACTCAGTTGTATTGTTTAAACAAACAAATAAAAAGTAAGTTAACAAAGATTGCCATTTACAAATTACGGGGTAATAATGGAAGTTCATAACCATTCTGAATCAAATCGTGAAACATGATATATTAAGAAAGATGTAATGTTTTGAAAGACCAACAATAAAAAAATAAATAAATAAATAAAAATGTATCATACTGAACTATGACCCTGCCACTCCTGGAATCTGATCTGATCTGATGTAAAAAGTAATGTGTTCTTTTTAAAAAATCTCCTTGACATTGCCTTAAGCTATTTGTTTAAAACCCCTTTTTAGTGTTGGTGTTAGGCAACCATAATGTCTCCCTTATTCTCACTATTACAAACTGAAAGGCTTATTATAACTGTTGGTTCTAAGTAAGTCATAATCTAAACCTTGTTCCCATTATTACAATTAGAGAAGCTTGATGTAGTGAAAAGGGCATCAAGACACAATTTGGGAGCAGTACCTGGGTGCAGATAATTGCTTATTCCTACTGTGCTGCAGTGTTTCGGTGTTGTCTCATCACCTAATCTTTGACTCTAATTGTTTTCATCTCTAATGTGGGTTAGATTTTTTAAAAAATCTGTTAGAACATTTACATATGAACTAATAAGTAACTAATTAATTACTAATAGTAATTGATAAAAATTACTACAACAGACTATTACTTGATTTAATATTCTATTGAACACGGATACTTCCTAATAAATCAGACAGACTTAATATGATGTAATGTAGACTATTCTTAAACTTTGATAGTTACATTTTTAAATACATATTTTTTCATCTCTTATAAGTCTCATATAAATGAAATGACGATTTGTCATCGCATATAAATAAAAGTTTATTTAAAAACTATACAAAATAGAGGTTTCAAATTCCTACATGTTAAATCTCTCCCCTTAGAGTATTTAAAATGTGTGTGCATGAGTGTGTGTGTGTGTGTGTGTATGTGTGTGTGTTAACTTTTTAAATTAGGAAACATAATATTTTAAAGAAATGGATTATTAACTCCCTTAAAAAAGAAATGCATATTTGTAAACACTGGTCTGAATGCTACTGCAGAATAAAAGTTGGCCAGTAGTAAGGAGCTTCGGCTTTTATCTAGAGCAGCAGTTATTATCTCAGACCCCACCCCACCATTTTCTCCTTTACTCTGTAGGCTTGTTTGTAAATCTAAGTGTATTTAAGGGTTTCATCAAGGGATTAATCAAATTGAAAGAATTAAAAGACATGAGATTTGACCTTATAGCATCTAGGGGAGGGGTAAATAACCACACCAAGAGTTTTAGCAAAAGACAAAGTCAGCAGCAACCTTGAGCCTTATCTTTTTCTATATGCTAGTAAACAATGTATCATTCTTTGAATATAACATCAAGATATCTTCCCCAAAATATATGCAGACAAAAGGGCATCAGCCCATATTTTATATTTGCTTTATAGAATATAAAGTGCCTGAGCTGTATATGGTTTTGAGTCATAGCAATAAAAAATTAGCTGTGTGAAAGTGAACCAAGAGACAGACTGTGCACTGTATTTCCTGCTCATATGTTGTCTCAGCTGTTTTGCTCTTCACAGTTTCAGCTGAAGAATGTCCATTTATCAAATAATGCTAATCAATTATCATTCTACTCTACATTTTGTACAAAACATTGCTGGGAAGTCTGTTCTGGATTTGATGGATAGCAAGAACAGGACAGCACATAACCAAAAAAGGCATAAATACTCACAGATGTCTGGCCATACAGATGAGTTAAAATCAAAGAAAATTAGAGCTGGATAAGACAGACGTGATCATAGAGCACATCAAGGGAGTATAAACTTGCTTTTTTTTCACCTTTTTTTTTATCCAAATGTGCTTTCTTCTCATTAAAATAAATATTCAAACCAGAAGGTCTTCATTTGTTTCCTTAAACTAGTGGTTTTTTTTCCCTCCAAATACAAACTTCACATCAAGAAGACAAAAAGCAGAAATCCTGTTTATTACCAAAGACATCCAAAAAGCTGTCCAAATCCATATTAGAGCATATGGTGCAAATTCCACTACTCTTATACTCTCCAGCCTCCCCCTCCCACCCCTCATCCCACTATTGTTCTGGCTTGGATAATGTGTTTATATTTCCCTGTTTAAGAACCACTGAACTGAAGCCAATTTTTGTTGCAACAAAATTATTGGCTAGTTGAAAATAAAGCAGTAATTTTACTGTTTCCTTAATCCATCAATGATTCTGTAGCATTTGGCAAGTGAAATCTGATTATTATAATGTCTTGTAGATATTAATTTTTCCCATTGAATATTAATTGGTTTATATTCAGTTATTTATATATCATTCTTATTTGACTATTTTAGTGTAACTCTTTGACATTGAAGACCACTCATTTCTCTCACTGCCACCTATGAAGATTATTCTGTACTAGTTATACTCAGACTGAGCTTATTAGCTTTGTAATTTTGTCCATAAATATAAAGAACTAATTATCCCTGTTTTCTTCTGTAACCCCTCTAACAGATAAAAATTTAGAAATAAAAGAAGATAAGTTTGTCTTCTTAGTAATTGTCTCTTTATGTTTGATACATCAAAATGCAAAAAAACAGATATTTTATTTGAATTTTCTGCCATACAATTAATTTTATAAACCCATGAATATAAATTACTTTTAATTAAAGCTATGCTGTTTTTACATTTTTATGGTTTTATACCATATTACTATTTTTCTATAAATAAAATGACTTTAGAATACTGGTTATCTGTCTAAAAATATCAAAAGTGCCAAAAATTTAAGTCAAGTGAAAATAGAAGAATAAAGGATAAAAATAAGGAAAGATTTTCAGATTTGATTCCCTAAAACTGGATTTTTAAAGGCAGTCTGGTCACTTCTACAGAGTTGAAAGAACAAAATGAGGGTTATTGCAGAGAGGGCTCAAAATAATCAGCTGTTTTAAACTGTTGTCATCTGAAGTCATTTTTCAGCATAGATTTCGGGATATAAATTACTCTGTATTTATTTTGACTTGGAAGTGCTAGCAGAAAGTTGACTTTAACATATATATAGCCAGGTTTTTTCCAAGATAGACAAGTGCCCTTACATTACTAAGTAGGAAAAAAAAAAGTGTCACTTCTCAAATAGAAAAGCCCATTCTCGAATTCTTACCCACAAATTCTATTTTCATTCTTGAACAGAATTTTGCAATTCTTTCCAATATTTTGAAATGAATTGGCACATAAAGACCACCCTCTCTTGAAGTTTAAATATCTGTGGGGAAAAAAGTAAAGAGAAAATTGGGAATTACAAATTTTGGTGGAATATTATATCTGGGTGGGTATCAAATGAAAAAAATAATATAAAAATCTAAAACAAGCAACATAATTATGAAACTGAAATTCATCTTTAAAAACATAATAATCACCTTAGTACTTATTATCAACCTCAAACAAAGCCTGTTTAATTCTAACCATTTTTTAACTTAATTACCTAATACACATGTTTGAGTAATTTTCAAGCAAGGCCTCCACTAGCAGAGAAAATATGTTGTTAGAATTTCAGGATTCTAAAATCAAAGCTAACTAATTTCGGGTTAATTCGGGAACACAAGAAACAAGTTTTATTTCCTTTCCCCCCCTTCATTTCACAAAAATAGTTTGGAGACATCCGATAATATAAATTCTGGATCAGTAGGAATTCAGTAGTCCTAGACATGTCTTGAGTAAAGACTAATAATATCAATTCATATGCCACAGCAGTGAAATTAAATACATTGTACACGAAATTGAGAGAAAAATAGATAATTTTAATGTTGTATTATAATGTTTTCCACTGTTTCATTTTTTGTTTTGTTTTATTTGTGGTAGTGGATATTGAACTCAGAGAATTGTGCATTTGAGGTAAGCCTTCTACTGACTGAGCTATATCCCCAGCCCTGTTTTTTTCCACTGTTTTAACAAACATCTTAAATGATTTAATTCATCATTCATTTTTAATATAATATTTAAATGATTTAATTTATCATTCATTTTTAATATATTATATTTATAATATAATATTTAATGTAATATAAAGGAATGTGGAGAATCACGCCAGAGCTGTGGAAAACCCATGCTTGGCACTTCAAATTCCATCCTGAAAACAAGGGGAAAACAATGAGGGTCTATAAGCAAGGAAGTAACTTAATATGTTTTATATTTAAAAAAAATCATTATGATAGAAAATTTGAGGAAAAAGGATTAGAAGAATATGAGACCATATTTATGAAAAGTGGTTAGAGTATTCCTTCAGGAAATAATAATGAAAAAGAATAGTTACCTGAATAAGGCTATAGTGGTAATGATGATGAAAAAAATTAATTTAAGATAAATAAAGAGGTAAAAAATTAAATCAACATTAAGATTGGTGAAGAGAATTTTATAGTTGACGCATGATGATTCACCTTTCATATAAGACTTATTCATTTACATGAGTGTGATGCACATGTGTATCATTTCTATACCTAAAATATCCTTACTAATTTGATTCCAAAGTTCTTTTCCCAAAGTACAGATATTGATCTATTTTTCATTCATGCTTTTAGTTCTTAATTCATCAAATATATATTGAGAATCTCCTGTGTTTTTCACAGTGTATTAGGATAAATAAGACAAAACTGGATGGGGGAAAAAAGACACAAGAATGAAGGGAAATCTAGCATACTTAGAAGAATTTTAAATATTGACAATGCTATATTTGTGTTTTGAAAATGTTATTCTATCTGCAGTGGGAAAAAATTATCTGGGGATTAGCCAGAATATAAATGAGAGTGCACACTTGGAGATACAGGTGATGGTAATGAGCAGAAAATGTAGAGAGGTAAAGGATATAAAGATACAAGAGAGGGCTGGGGTTATGGCTCAGTGGTGGAGTGCTTGCCTAGCATGTGTGAGGCACTGGGTTCAATTCTCAGCACCGCATATAAATAATAATAATAATAATAATAATAATAATAATAATAATAACAATTTTTAAAAAGGTTCATTGACAACTAAAAAATATTTTTTAAAAAAGAAACCAGAGATATTTAGAAACTAAGGTACAAAACCTGAGAAAGGAATATAAAGAGTAAGAGAAAGGGAATTTCAAAATCTCTAGCTTGTAGTACCACAAATACAAAAGTACCCTTCATTGTGACAAGTGATATTACAAAGGGAAAAGTTTGATTTTGGGGGAAAGTAGTTAAAGATAATTTTGGGGTTCCTTTGAAGTATGTAAAAATAGACACCTTGTTGTCAGATACACCGTATGTTCCAAATAGATGGAAATGTTTGGCCTGAAAAGAATGAGAGTTTCTATTTTTTCTGAAAATTAGAAATATTGTCAAGGAAGAACCAGGTGAAAAAAAGAAATTTAGACATTGTTAAGAATGTGTGCATGTATGTGTGTGTTTGTGTGTTTGTGTGTGTTTGTCTTTGAAATTATATAGATGATATTTGAATTTTTCAAGACTTGCTAATCTGGTATATAAACATAAATTTATTTTCGAAATAGGTCAAGTTTGAGGTTATCAGCAATCAAGAGAGAAACTGGGTAGTAGATACTTTGTTTTTTAAAGTGCACGAATAAGTAGGAGAGTTTTTTGGGGCTAAATTGTTCCCCCCAAATTCATAAGAAGAACTCCTAACCCCCAATAACTCAGAATGGAACTGCTTGGAGAGATAGGGTCTTTAAGAAAGTAATTAAAATTTATAAAGTCATTAGGGTGAACCCTCATCCAAGGCGACTTTTAAGAAGAAGAGATTACATCCCAGATGACCACAGAGGGAAGACAATATGAAAACTCAGGAAGATCACATTGATTTGGTGGGAAAAGACTTTGGAAGAAACCACTTGCCAACACCTCATTAGGACTACTATGCTCTGTATCTGTGAGAAAATGAATTCCTGTTGAAGCCACCTAGTCTGTGGCATTTTGTAAAGGCAGCCCTAGCAAATTAGTCCAGAGGAGTTAGAGGAATAATGACCTGGAAGCAGCAACAGAAAGCTACCAACTTCTTTTCCTAGGCTTTGAAGTTCACAGCATAGACCAGATGAAGTAAAATCCACTTAAATGTACCATAGTGGAAATTAGTCCTCAAAGTTTCAATTATGGCTAGGAAGCTGAGAAGTACTCAGAAGATTGTTTGAGGACACAGAGGGTAATATGTGTACTTTTTCATTTCTAATAACTCAAACTCAATTCCAAGAAAGAAAGATTAAAAGGGATTAAACTCTCCTAGCATCTGATGTCAGCATACAAGCCAGTGGGCATTCTAATAGGCACTCCTAAGTACAAACTAAATAGTTTAATTAAATGCACTATTAAGATCAATCCAGATTTAGATAGCCAATTTAGATAGCAGCTGGTCTGGCATAAAACAGAAACTAACCAAAGACCTATGTCTTTCATGTTTCCTCTATTTTCACATTGACTAAAAATATGGAATTTGTAATCGGATACAATTTTTTTTAAAGACTTCCTTTGCATTATCAAAAACAATTGGAAGAAAAGAAAGAAAAAATGAAGGCAGACATACACATTGACTGATCTACAGAAAGACAGAAATTTCCCTATGGAAGGTTGAAAATGATAGAAGCAAAGCTCAATAAATATGAAAAAAATGATTAACCTCAATACAAATGTTTATAAAGACAATTCGAGACTCAAATTGATTTGATAGAATGGTAAGATGTCATAAAGTAAGCTAAATAGACTTCAAAAGATGGAAACAAGATAAATGAATTTTTGAGGCCTTCTTTGAAAACAGAGAAAAGATTAATAACTGGAGTAACTGGGGGAATTAATTTTGATGAATATGATAGGGACCCACAGATGTGAATGGTGGGAAGACAAAGTTAAAGAAATAATTCTATGTAATGGACACACTCTGTTGACTGCCACATGCTTTCTTTTCCAAAAAGCAATTTACCTGCAGCTCGGCCTGGCTTAAGAAGACAGGATATGTCACATTCCTAAGAAAATTACCTGTGATCTACAGGAGAAATGCAAGCCTGAAATAATGTGGATAAGAGAAACCAAAGTTACTATGAAGGGGGAGACTTTGGTGACCCTTTTCACAGTCCAGATCCCAAAGCTCAGGGAGATAAAAAAAATTCTTCCTAAGCATAAAAATCTATAATAATTTATGGTTAAGAATCCAATTAGAACATGAGCCAGAGTGACCTAGAGTTGTCATGGCAGTGGGGACTTTAAAGTCTGATGTCATCTTGCTATCAGTTAAAAGTCAACAGGTAGACCTGGGTGGGTCTCTGGAAACTTCTCTGGGATTCCCAATAAAACTGGAGTGCAGGAGAAGCACACTGTCCCTCTCCTCTCTGAGGGCACCCACTCTTTCCCTTAGGAGTGTCCCCCTTTCTCATCCTTTCTAATAAACTCATGCCTGTTACTCTGAGTGACATGTCTAAGATCTTTCTGCCTTGATGGCAAGAATTGGGGTTTAAAGGGTGGATGGGGTTTTTCACACTGCCTCAGTTTCCAATTAACAAATGGAAAAATTTCTAAAACCAAGTATACTTGAAAGCAGGAGAAAGCTAAAAAGATCACAGAATAGTAGTTCCACTTCCTAAAACACTTGGATACAGGATAGAGAAGCAATTCTGCCCTGTGTAAAGGAGACAGGAAGGTAAAAATATACAAAGAAAAGAACCCAATGAAAAGAAGGCAAATGATTTGTCATAGCCTTTTATAACAGTCTGTTTCCTATATGAAAATACCACCATCAGTAGGATGACAGTGGGAAGGGTTAAGTTTTATTTCATTTTCTTTTATTTTTTAATAAAAGGATGGTTTGGGAGAAACTTAACTACTTGTACTTGATGTAAAAAAAAAAAAAACTTAAGACAAAGTATTTTTAAAAAGCATGTTCAGAAAGTAAATATCTAAAACAAAGGGAAAGGAAACATATAAATAATGTTATATCAGTAATATATATTCTTCCTAGTCAAACCAGGGATAAATGTATAATAAAATAGATTGGACTTTCTGAAACACACTTGAAATTTGGAGGGGAATTGGGATAAATCAGGGGAAAACAGAGGCCTTGGGAAATGAAAGCCTTGCTTTAGAGATAAAGGAGATAGAAACTGCTTTTCTCATGCTTCTGAAACAGTTAATGGACAATACTTGTGGCTTGGAAAATTAAAACTCTAAAGTGAAGCACAACCTTGTGAAATGCATCTCTTCTCCCCTTAATCTCGGAAAGAACAAGTTTTTAAATATGTGTAGCAGCACTTTGAATTCAGGTAGCTGTTGAGAATGGCCCTGTAGTTAGTTCAGCGAAACTTCCTCAGAAGGTAATAAGAAGGGAAGCCACGTAGCACATTATAAAATATTGGAGGTCCTGTTTTTATTGGAAAAAAAACTGAAACAAGCCCCAGAGTTTGGCTTTGTGCAGAAGACAATTAAATGTTGCCTGAAGAGTGCCCTACTCCCAAATGAAAGTGGAAGCTCTGATACCAGGAAGTGCTAAGAATAAATTTGCATTAGAATGTGAAGCTTCTGCAGAGTTTTCTCATCCAGGGTGGTTTTGGATCCCTGAAAAGAATTAAAGGTATGGGGCTAGAGTGACTGCCTTTAGGAGTGGGAATAGGTTCAGTCTATAGTTATTCATATAAACATACAAGTATGACCTCTATTGGTAAAAGGGTCATCACTAGGAATAAATTCAGAGTTTAATATTTTTGAAATTTAATTTCTCCAATCAGGAAAGCAATTTCATTTTTGTATTTTGTTTTTTCTCTGAAAATGTAATAGCAAGATATGATTCATTTTGTTAATGGACACTTTAACAAGGTATAATTGAATTCATTTCTGGGCTTTTAAATCTTTTGGTGCAACAAGATAAATAGCAAGACTCCAAAAAATTTGAAAGAGTTAATCAAAGAGGGATTCAATTTTCAAACTAATATACAAATAGCTCTGAGAACAGAGCTATTTTAGTGATCCCAGAGTAGATACAGAATCAGCTATAGATAGATACTATAACATAGATATAGTTATATTAGAAGTTCACACCCAGGTAGATTCAAGACTACAAGACTCCTCCCCACCAGAAAGGAGCCCCATATTCTGGTTGATTACAGTCCTTACAAGTTTATCCAAAAGCTCAGAAAAGAATATCAGGATGTAGTGGGGAAAGATACTCTCTTCCTATCCTAGCCTAACCAAACAGCCTACCATTGTGGATAAAAACACAATTATGAATCTTGATTTCAAATTTATCAACATTTTTTCCTTGATCAATTATTTATTCTGCCTTCGCTTAGATTGTTCATCTCCAAAATAGGGTTAGTAAGCATCTACTACCTGAAATGATTACTGAAAGACCCCAGCCCAACAATGTCAGGCCTAGTTGCAAAACCACCGAGGCATGTCACAAACCTACGCAGGCACCAGAGGTGTTTTTCAGATAATTAGTTAGGTGTAACTGGTTTAGAAAGGACAAAGGACCAGGTCCCAAGGCATGCCTGAATGAGCAGGAACAGGAGGACCAGAGTGCAAATATGTAGCTTTTATGTGGCTCTTTTTCAGTAGCATACAGTGAAAAACAACTTTGCCCTTTAGGTAATCTATATGCTGGGTTTAAAATTAACTAATAAGAAACCTATTGTTTACTGCGTGTGAAAACTGCCCCTTTACCCTATAAAAATTTTTGTATCCCCAAGTCCAGTGTGCCAGTTCACCAAAGCTCCGGCTGAGGTTCTGCTGGGCACCCGCAGGCGCCTGTGTCTCAATAAACCACCTCATGCTTTTGCAGCCAGTGTTTCATGTGATTCTCCTTGGACAGGGAAACGGGGGTCTTTCAATTACTATAAGGATTAAATGAAGGAAGATAAATGTCAGGTAGTCTGACCTACCATGTTATAAGAACTCAATCAATTTTAGATAAGAGTGGAAGTATTAGGTCTAATTAAACACCTTTCTATACACCTATACCAGATATGATGTCTCACCTATCTATGGGCTCACCTTTTCCTAGGAGGAAAGCAAAGTGTACCAAAATGCTGAAGAACTTTGACTCTGCAGACAGAGTGTGGATTCAAATCCCAGTTTATATATTTTATATTTTAAGGAAGATACCTTCATTGTACCTCAATTTTCTTTTTCTGTACTTCATGCTGTAGGATTATTATCAAAATTTGATGAATTGATACTGTGAATAAAGTGCTCAGTAGAGTGCATGCACATACTATGCCTGTTTAAGAGTGCATGACACATGTTAAATACTACTTTTACCAGTATGATGACAACCTAGGCATTCTGTGGTAATCCTGTTACCACTTCACCTAAAAATAAAAGTCTTTGTCTCCCTTTCTTTTCAATTTCGTGCTCAACATGGCTTGGCTGTGTGGGAAATATGCCCCCCGCCTGCTAGGGCAGCACTGATTCAGTTTCTCTCTACCCCTGCTTGTCCTCTTAGGTTTCAGTAGCAGTGAAGGGGCTTGGCAGAGTCAAAGATCCCACAGAAGCCATGCTCTGACTCATCCTTCCCAGTAATCTGCATTGGTGGACTAAGAAATTACAAAGATACTGAGTAAAGTATTTGGAAATAAATGAATTGACTATTTACATAGTAAGAACCTTATGGAATTGAAAGGAGAGATTTAACAGGATTCATGGTTCAGGTATTTGTGAATTACAATACAGCACTATTAAAGCCTCATGTTTTTATCACAAAATTTCCAATGTTCAGCATGTTTTTTATATTTTTAAAATTCAGAAATACCACAGAGAAACACTACAAAAATATATACAGAGCTTAAAACCATTGATAAAATAAATTTCTACTCATCACCTACAAAAAGAAATAGAATAGGACCAAATGCAAAAAGATTATGTTAGTTTGCTTCCTTAAAGACAGGGATATAACATTCACATTATAAAAGGTCCTCTCCTTTCTATTTTTGAAAAAGAAATCCATAATGCTCTATATGATATATCTCTAAGTAATATATCCAGAATAAAAGCATAACCTATTATTCACCAATTCATAACATTGTAACATTATAAATTTTCCACATTCTGAATTTCCCTTCTTGGTATAAAAATCCTGTAACAAGATTCCCTGTCACTCAGAGATCTCATCACTTAGGTAATCAGTATAATTCATTTCATAATCAAGGAGTGCATTAAACAATTTATATAATGATAAGTCTTATGCTTGACTTTCTCTACTGAATGTTACCCTCAAACTCATGAAATTTTTAAAATTATTAACAATGTGTAAGATCAAGGATTAGTTAACCTCACAAAACTGATTTGCCAAAATACTTTTCAATTGCACAGTTCCTTGTCTGGAAGTAGGCTGTCCATGGAACAGTCCTCCATGTACCAAATGGGCCAAAAAAATTAAAAGATACAACCAACATCTTCTTTTACTCTGTTTGCTCACAAAAAATCCCTTTTCTACTTGACCTCAAATATCCAAACTGCTATGAAAAGGTCTTCTTCTAAAGAGCTTTTGAATTTTTTTTTTCCGTGAAGTGCAAAGAAGAAATGACATAATAGAGGGAAAAATTGATCTTAAGTAACAGATCTTTTATTTTTCCTTTGCACAGTAACTCAATTTGTGGGCAATTTAACTAAACAAATATTTAGTCAAATGTGAAAGATATATACATTATATGGTTATTGTAGTTTGTTGTTTTGCTATCGTTTGTTGATTAAGTTAAAGTCTAAATATCTTGTAATACGTTAATTAAACTATAAAGATTATACAATAAACTGTTATTAGGATAGTTAAAAAAATTTAGGAGATTCATTTATGTTAAGATGGTTCAAAATATATTAATTGAAAATAAACATCACAGAGAACAAACATTATAATTTCATTTTTATTGTAGGGCATGTTCTTAAATGGTAGCACTAATTTAACAGATCCAAGGTAGACATGAAATTAACAGATCTTATCATTTAGAGGTTAAACAATTTGAACTTTACATCTTTACATACTTTTATACTTTAATAGCCTTACAATTAATTGAAATATATATGTATAAATTATATATATATATATATATATATATATATATATATATATATATATATATATATATGTTTGTGTGTGTTTGTAATATATATACTTTTTTTTTAACTGAGAAAACAAATGTGCCTCTTTGGGGATACACTCCTCCTCATTCTATTTTGACATTCACTGGCATTTCAACATGGATTTTGTAAAATTAACTAGTTAGTATTTGAAGTACTTTTACAATATCAAAAGATGAAGGAATGCATGCAGAGCAGGTCAATCTATGGTGGGGCGGGCACTGCATGCTGAATAATCCTGGATGAAGAAGACAGAACTAAAAAAGAGATAACTGGTACAATGAAGAGAAGCTTTGACAATAATCTCTCAAAGTTACAGTTTTTGCAGCTATCTGAGCATATAAAGTTTTTTTTGGATGTCTTGTATTTGAAGTAACCAATGTTGAGGAGAATTAAGAGGTTAGACCCTCACTTCAAAGAATAAGCCAATATTGCTCTCACTTGTTTATTCCACACCAGTGTTAAAATTATGTAAATTGATATCTTGCCTTTGTACCTGTTAATAGAACAGAGCATCCAATTCCCAGCAAGCTTTTCCAACAGCTAGAGTTAATACATGCCATTTCTGCAGGAAGTTCCAACAGTAAAACATCAAGCTATATAATCACTGTGCAAAAAAGCCAAAAGATTCAATTAAGAATTTCATACAAAAGCAAAAAGCCTTTCTCTCCTAACCATCAGCCTCTTCTCACAATTCATTTGTATTCCCCATTGCTGTTATCCTACCATCAAAAGTTCTATGTCTGAAGCTCAAAGCAAGCTTGAATTAAACTATAGTCATGCAAGTAAATGTCAGCCTTTTTTTTTCCTATGACTTCCACATTTCATGCTTTGTTCTCTTTAACAAATGCCTTTTATTTCTGGTAAATGACTATTATTGAGTTCTCTTTATTAATCCTTTATGGGCTGTGTGTCTGTGTGTGTGTGTATGTGTGTGTGTGTGTGTGTGTGTGTGTGTGTATGCACTCACATGCTCATGCATTCATGTGTGTTATTAATTAATGGCATAGGATAGCACTGATATGTGAGAAAAAAACATTTTAGGGGATGTAAGCCCTAAAAAACCACTGAGCCTATAATCTTAAATGGCTTGGGAGGCTAGGGCTGGAGGATCATGAGTTCAAAGCCAGCCTCAGCAAAAGCGAGACAATAAACAACTCAGTGAGACCCTGTCTCTAAATAAAATACAAAATACGGTTGGGAATGTGGCTTAGTGGTTGAGTGTCCTTGAGTTCAATCACTGGTACTCCACCTCACACCCCCCTCAAAAAGCCACTGGGTATAAACAGTTAACACTCTTAACTATAGACTTTTCTATTAATAGACTTCATAAAAATCTGCTCATCCACAAGTGTTAGATCTACCTTCACATTCCAGAAAATACAGATATGCAAAGAGTTTCTTATTTGGAAAAATAAAGTATTTTACTGTGTAACCAATGAGATCCCTATGATAAAGCCAAAAATTACAAATAGTTCCACTTACAGAGACCTCTCCTGAGGATATTAAAGATCAAAACATGCTGCCTTCTAATTTTGGATTTCATCTATAAAAGTAAAATATCTTTGGAATGAATGAGGTTTATAACCATAAGGCAATTGCCAGAAAATAAAGCATATTTAATTTCATTTAAGATCCAAAGTGGCATTGCTTCATGAGAAATGTAGTCCCACTGAAATTGTATGGCAATGTTTTGTTGAGTTTAAATCCTGTAGGAAGAACTCATTTCACTGTACATTCATCTAATTGAATATTTTCCACTGACAGTCAAAGATTGTGTTTTTTGGCTAACTGCCAAACATAAACTTTTGAAGTGTTGTAAGTGACATGTTCTGAATACTGTGAGGCTGCTGTATATTTATGAAGTGAAGACTTGCAAGGCTGACATGGGCTCAGGAAGCCCATCCTTCAACCATAACCATCTGGAGTAACTTCTAGTCTAGTCTGGAGATGTAAGCTATATGTGTGACTCAAAGAATTGTTTGCTATATTAGAGGCTCATTCCAACAACTAAAGAAAATTCAAAAATTTTTTTTCTCTCCAAAGCACATTCCAGAACCATAAAATCATTCTTCATCTATACACACATCCATACTCATAACTAACAGAGCTTTATATGTGCTGATGTCTAAAATGTCATACATGTGTGTGTGTATATATATATATATATATATATATATCATACTTATATAATCATCACATTCTAAAATGTATGCATTACATACTTACATATATAAGCCTGAATCTGCATAGATAATTCTAGAAAATATACAAGAAATCATTATATAAAAGACTCTGAAATGTGTGACTAGGAAGTTGGGAATTTTTAAGGGAAATCTTTATTTTTCACCAGATGCCTTTCCAAACAGTTCATTTTATTTTGAGCAGCATTTACAATTTTATGATTTTTAAAGCTAGTTTATAAATAATTCTCTGTAGAATTAAATAAAATTATATTAATTATATTTCCACATGAGCATAAAATTAATATTATACAAAAAATCAAAAAACTTCAAAAGAAAAAATTTGTTTCATTTACAGATCTGACAATGCTGAACAAAAAATTCAGAGTCTGGTTTTCTTGTATGGTGTACACACCTTTAAGAAGAATTTAACTTTTATATAAAACTTTTATTTTATTATGGAACTCTTGACCGAGAGAGCACAAGAACTCATACAAATAAATATTTACCCCTATTTATCACAGAAAACCTTCTCTTACTCTGGGCTAATTTAGCAATATTTCCTAATAGTGAAATGATTACTCTTGGTCAATACTGGGAACTTCATCTCCTTGCTTATGGTTTATATATAAATTAATGAGAACTAGTAGTATCTATACAATGAAATAATTTTGAATAATCTAGAGGCTGTTGCCATAAGAAATTGGCACCAGAAAGAGATAAATATTGTCAGAGTTTGGCTCCTTCCAAAAAATTCAAGATGTCTCAGAGACCTTAATAAAATACTCTCAAGGCAAAAGTGCAAATAGGCAAAGGTCAAGGGATATGCCGCAATTTCATGGAATATGCCCTCTGCTTTCAGATAAATAGCAAGAAATATAAAAACAACTTGCCTTCAGGTAATTCATGGAGAGTCCAAAGTGCAATCACAAAAAAAAAAAAAATCAAAGGAGAGTTAGATCCTATGAAGACAAACCAGACTCTCCTATGATTCTTAGCAGTAAGACTACCATTACACCAACACTGAAAACTGACTCCTCAGGTAGAGTCCGAATCACTATGTCCATTCTGCAGTTCATTATTTCCAACTAGCCAGGCCCTAGATGTATATACTTTTTTTCTGAGAGAATTCCCACACTTCCCTTTCTCCTGCCTCACTTTCTTCACTTATTAACATCTTGCATTAGTGTGGCACATTTGTTATGATAATTGATACATTCTTATTAAATTCCATAGTTTATATTAGCATTCCTTCTTTGAGTTGTACATTCTGTGCGTTTTGAGGAATGAGTGATGTCAGGTATCCATCACGACAGTGTAAAATAGATTCACTCCATTAAAAATCATTTTTGTTCTACCTACCCATGCCTCCCTTCTTCCTCAAACCCCTAGAAGTCACAGGTTGCTTTATTGTGTGTATAGTTTTTGTCTATTTCATAAAACCATATAGTTGGAATTTTATAATACATAGCCTTTTCAGATCAGCATCTTTCTCAATGCCAGTCTGCATGTTGCCTCCAAATCTTTTCATAGCTTGACTGCTCATTTCTTTTTATCACTGAATAATATTCCATTATATAGCTGTACCACAGTTTGTTTATAAAGTCAGCCTTTGAAGGGCATCTTGGTTGCTTCCAGATCTATGTATCTTTGAGTAAAGCAACCTTTCTGCCAGCCTTTTTTTGGGCTTACCTTCTATTTCGCACAGGTGATTGGCAGTACCATTATGCTACTCTCTCGCCTTTTGTTGGGAAACTGATTAAGAGATAACTTATCTTTAACTTCTCTAATCCCCTATTGCCTGTTAGGTTTTTTTTTCCCTTAGCCTTTTTGCTTTTTTTTGGCATTTCTTGGATAAAATAATACTTGTTGGATTCACTGGATCTCTTCTGCCAGAAGGTCCACTTTTCTGTGTACCTTCATGCTTTAGAAATGATGCTTAAAATGGAAATGAGTTTGTCCTCCCTGGGCAGCCTCTGCAGCAGCAGGAAAAGGTGGGGAGAGTGGCAGCTGGGGATCAGACCCGGAGGTGGATCTGAACCTGGACATCAGCGGCAGAGCACAGATTTGCCTACTGGCTGGGAGGAAGCATAAACTTTTGAAGGTGCAAGATACTCTATAAACCGTAATGAAAGGAATGACCTGCAAACATCCACTCACAGGACAGCCATCACAGGACAACTGTATTTTCATAGTGAACTAACACAATTAACTGTTGCAACCATGATGTCTAAAGAAAAGAAAGAACGACCTATAAGTATGATAAATGAAGTTTCTAACTATTACATGACTTCAGATTATGGAGTACATCCAAAGAGCCCTATAGGCAGAAAATCACTGGTTTCAATTTTAAATAGAGGTCAAATTCAATTAAAAGAAATCCTAATGCACCTGTGGTCAGATGAGGTTGGTTTTATAAACAGGACAATACTAGTATGAAGCTGTGGAAAAAACACTGTTTTGTGCTTTCTGATCTTTGCCTGTTGTGTTACAGAAATGAGAAACAGGAGAATATCCTAGGAAGCATACTATTACCTAGTTTTCAGATGGCTATGCTAACTTCAGAGGATAACATTAATTGCAAATATGCTTTTAGGGCAGCCCATCCAAATATGCAGACATATTATTTCTGCACTGATACAGGAAAGAAAATAGAGTTGTAGATGAAAGCCATGTTAGATGCTGCCCTTGTACAGACAGACCTGTGAAAAGAGTGGATAAGATTACATCCAAAAGTATACCAAATAAAGAAAGCAATAAAATTCCCAAACATAGAGTGTTAATTAAACCAGAGGCCCCAAAACATCGCCCCTCCAAAAAAACAACAACAACAACAAAAAAACAAAAACAAGGAAATAAGCAAGATTGAAGAAAAAAAGACATTAGAAGTTGAAAAATATAAATTTCAGAAAGATGGTCAAAATAGACCTTTAACAAAAATTAATAGTGTAAAGTTGAATTCTTTGTCACCTGAATATGAAAGTGGGTCAGCATGCCCAGCTCAGACTGCATACTACAGACAAGTCAATGTGAATAGTTCAGAGAACAAAACAGTCAATGTCAGCGTGGCAGATCTTAGAGGTGGAAATCACCCAAATATAGGGCCTTTGCATGCAGAGGCTGATCTAGTCATACAAAGAACAAATTCAAATGCAACTGTTGAAACAGTGGATTAAAATCCAGAAAGGGAGGGGACATGAAGAAGAAAACAGAGGAGTAATTTCTTACCAAACATTACCAAGAAATATGTCAAGCCACAGAGCTCAGATCATGGCCCTCTACCTTGAAGGTTATAGAACACTCCCAAGAAACAGCAAGAGGAGGCCTCAAAGTATCTGCAGTGTATCCCCTTCCAGTCATGGCAAGACAGTAGGAGCTGGAACAGAAGAAAAATGGAGGTTAATGAGAGATGACACTATGTGGCAGCTCTACAAATGGCAGCAGCACAGTTCTACAATAAGCAAAGCACCCTCCCTCAACCCAGTTCTGTGAATATTCCTAAAACTATGGTTAATATTTCTGATGCACTCTATTCCCACATCACCTTCATTGCTTACCAGTGTTCCTCCCCTCAGCGAACATACAGATCAGAAGTGTCTTCACCAATTCAGAGAAGAGATATGACAGCAGACCTTAGACACAGGGGTAATTACCCTAAGGTAAAATGTGTTCTAATATTGTGTTAGCTCACTACTTAACAGATGTTATATTTTCTTTATAATATACTATTCTTTAAAATGAGAGAAGCAGGTGATTAGAGAGAAAAGAAAGGCTGTTCTTATTTATAAAATCTAAGTTTGCAATGCTTCATCTCTTAATACAATAGAAACAATTCTGTCAAGCATTGTGCATTCATTTCTGTCTGACAGCACATCTCATTAGCTCTCCATGTGGGTTAAAGACCACATGCATTTTTATTTTTTATTTTTTACACACTTGGAAATTCTACATCTGTCCTTTTCCGGTATACCTGCAGTTTTGTATCAAGCTTGTTCTGTTTTTTTTTTTTTTTTTTTTTTTTTTTTAACTAGGCTTTACCTTCTAATCAAGTGACTGGCATGTTGAGAACTCCTTGTATACCCAATTCAACATTAGAGAGTAGCAATATTTAATAATATGCACATTTAAAAATTAAAATATAAGTAAAGATCAAAAACAATGGGGATGAGTCTACACTTTAGTGACCTCATGGAAAAATATTAAAGGTTCTCATATAAACTTTGCTTTTGCAGATTCAGATCACAATGACTGACTCACTAAAGCCATAAAGGTAAGTCTTATCCTTGCTCATTTAAATTAAGTATATAGTTTGGATACCAGCATCCCCCCCAAAAAATGTGGTGAAGGGAACAAATAAAAAAAAAGCTTAAATTTTAGATCTCTTATATAGATCTTAAATAATAGGAACTTGAGACTCATCATTTTTCACAAAGACTGGGACTGATAATGCTATTTGTCATTTCATAAATGTGTACAAAACAATCACATCTTTAGTATAAGCAAAGCTTTTTAGTAGATGAGATTCCTTTAGAAGGTATCAATAATTTTAAATATTTTTTGAATAATTACCACATAAATTAATTTATTGAAATATCACTAAAGTCGTTGTCACTACTATGTTATAGATTAATAATAATTTCTTGATATACTAAAACTAACACAATTTTATAAATTAAGTTTTTTATATATATCTAACCTCTACTTTGAAATTTATGTCAAAGACTTCATTCAGTATATAGTGACAATTAATTTGTCCTTCAGATCCTTTGTTAAAATCTGCTCAATGGATCCAGTAATACAGTTCAATGATAAAGAACTTGCTTATCACTGGGATTGAATCCCAGCTCCATGAAAAAATAAAATAGGCTAAACAAATAATGTTAGCTTATATTGAAGTATCAAAAAATTTCCAAATATCAAGAAATCAGGAACATATTACCTTACTTTCTTAAAATATCACATGACTCAATTATAAGAAAATACAGTAAAAATGAAATGATAAAATTCAAGAAAAGGATGTGGTAGATAGAATAGTACCGCACCAAAGATGCCATAAAAATATAATCCCTTGAATTTATTTATATTTATAATGCAAGAGGGACTTCAGAGAAGGGAGAGTATATGAGATTATTAAAGTGGGCCCTTATAATCAGAAGGGTCTTTATGAGAGGGAGATAAGTGTGGACAGAAAAGATGGACAAATGGAATGAGAATTCAGAGTGATGTGGGTACTTGCCAAGAAATCCTGCACAGCTTCTATTAGCTAGGAAAGGCAATGTCTTGGTTTATTCAGCCCACTAAAACAGAACACCATGAACTAAATAGCTTAACCATGGAAATTTATTCTGCAGTTCTAAAGTCTGGAAAGTCCAAGATCCAGATACCAGCAGATTTGATGTCTGGTGAGAGCTTGGTCTCTGGTTCATGGGTTGTAATTCATAGCAGTATCCTCACATGGTGAAGGATGCAAAGCAGCTCTCTGGGGTCTCTTTTTTAAGGATACAAACCAATTCATTAGGGCTCAATCCTATATAACAAGCATTTGTCAAAAGTCACTGCCTTTTAATACCATTTGCTTGTGGGTTAGGATTTCAACCTATGAATTTGGAGGTGGAGGGTACACAAACTTTCAAACCATAGCAGAGAAGAGCAAATTGCCCTCTTGCTCTGTTGACAGCTTGATATTGGTCTTGTAAAAACCATTGCAGAATTTTAAATATAAATTATTTAAAATAATTTGTATTATTTTAAGCCACTATGTTTATGATAAATTGTTCCTGCATCAAAAGGAAACTTAAAAAGTGGTGTTTGCCAATCACTTCCTCTCAGAGCCATCTTTTGTTGTTTGTATGTTCTACTTTGCCTTCAGGTCCTCCAGATTCTATAGTATGTAACCAAAAAAAGGCTATATGGGAGAATGGAGAGTAGGAAGAAAACAGGGTCCAAAGCAGTATTCAGGAGAACTCCTTCTGGCTGTCTCCTCTATATGCAGCTCTTATTAGATAGTATTCCTTATTTAAAACAAAATGTAATAACTTATGCATGTCAAAGATGTTAACATTTTAAGAGAAGCTATTTTACAACGTATATATTTCATTTCAGTGCTAGTTACTAGCTATCCTACACTTCAACATTAAAAAAATAGTAAATTGGTTAAATCTGCACATTTAGTTTAAAATGTTAACCAGATTTATCTAAGATTCTTGCAATCTGCTACCAACACAAGATCTTCTATTATCCAATTCTCAGATAGTTGTGCTATATAATTTTGAATTTTTATAACCTGTTACTATATCTGAGCTAGAGTTTTACTTATAAATGTTCAGCAATTGTCCTTCCTACCATGAATCTGAGCTTTTATGTACTAAACATCCTATCTACTTTCTATTCTTTTACAGAATGTTATTGCATACATTTAAAAGATACAGCATGACGTTTTAATATACATATACCTAATGAAATGGTTCCTATAGTCAATCAAATAAACACATCTGTCATCTTAAATAGCTATACACTTGTGGAAGAGAGGCAAGAGCACCTAAAAACTACACTTTTAGGAAAAATCCTGAATTTCATGCAAGTATCATTACCTATGGTTCTTGGGTTACACATAAGATCTCTGGATTATTTCATTCTGTGTATTTGCTTCTTTGTATCCTTGAATTAAAACTCCCCATTTTCTCACCACCACCACCCCTACAATCACCGTTTTATTCTCTACCTTTGTGTCTTTGACTTTTTACACTATTTTCCTCCTTATTCCACATTTTAACACTCTTGATATCCAACTTCAATCTGACTTGAAAACACTTTCAATCCTTCTGGTCCACTGAATACTATTCTATCTTATCTCAGAGCAGTCTTTCAAGGAAATGGTCTTCAAAGCTAAGGCACATGCACTTTAATATATATATATATATATATATATATATATATATATAGGCAGCTTTCATAATGCACAAACTGTTAACAAAAGTCTAAAGCAAAATACCAACTCATCTCATAAAATTACAAATGAATGCAAATATATCAACAACAAAAATAAAAGGGCAGTAAGTGTTCTGATGTCAGTGTGTTGTCCAAGTACTATTTTTCAAGGCAGCTTGGTTACTCTATTTCTTTAAAATTTTAAGGAAATATTCTAGTTTCAACAATTGTTGAGTAACTTCTTATTCTAAATAATTTTTAAAAATCTTTTTTACATGAGATATTTACCCATAATTTCAGTGAAATATTCTCTACCAGATTTTTCTACCAAAATGTATTTTTTAAAGTACTTTATTTTATTTTTCTGACATTTTTATGACATTAACTTTCCCAGATATGAATTTAAAATATGTAAAATTTCATAGTATGGAAGAATGCATTACTCATAGACTAAATACATCATCAACACCCTCTTCACTTCCTCTCAGAACAAACTGGGATTTCGTGGTAAAAAACTCTCACAACATTTTTTTAAACATATGCCTATATAAATGTATTTCTAGCAGGCAAATGGAAAAACGGCATTAAGCTGTATTCAATTTGAGTCCAATTTGGAAAAAAAAATCTGAACAAATAGCATTGCATAATTTGCATAGTGCTCTTGGAAAAGCAACAGGATGTCTAAGTATGATTGAGATTGGTCCCTAAATCACAAAATTACCTCAACTCCAGGAGTTATGGTTATTTTCATCAGAGAGGTGAAAGTTGCCTGCCCAGTGAGATTACTTTCAGCAATATGCCAGTGCTTGTTGCCATATGTTCCAAGTTGTAAGATGTCCTGTTAGAATTATGGATGCAGTTTTGCAGTCAGGAAAATGACAAATTCCTCTCCCTTGAAGACATTAACTTTATTTCACTTTGTTCTAACATTGTGTACAGACAATGAGAATGATATAGTAGTCCCCTGTTTTCTCAATGAATATAATTCAAGATGAGTTTAATGATAAATTCTTATATGGTATCTCTCTGACCTTATGCATTCCAACTTATCTCTCAGCCTTGTCCTCTACCAGTGTTTTCTCACCTAAGTCATTCTGTTATTCACTTATTATTTACTCAACAATAGTGAAGCATTATTCATTCAATAACAAAAAGTATAATTTAGTATTATTGCATGGGAGTCATACCAGAGCCAGATTGCAAGCAAGTAACCATCAACTTAAATGGACACTAAAAACACAAGGGGTATTTCCATAAAGAACTATTCACACTGATGATGAAATCCCTAAATATGCAGACACTTTTATACCATGACATACATCAGGTTTCATTGTCATTAATTAATTATAAGGTTCTTTTTATCTTAAATGCTGTAATTTTTGTTTAGTTCAAAATAACTTGATTCTTAAATTTACAAATTAGGGCTTTTTAATTTTTCATTCTCAAATAGAAAAGTACCTTTTTGACCTAGGATTTCTAAATCCGCAAGATCATTCCATCTTCTCAATGCTTCTACTCTACTGCAAATTATATTCTTCTTTGCATTTAATTAACCCATGTATATTTGTTGATTTCTGTTTTCAAGACCCTTTTATAAAAGTCTATCTCTTTTTCTGAAATCATTTTTATATTTTAGTAATTGTTTTGTCCATTTAAAATCATAAACTAAGAAGCACAATGATGTATTAATCTTCTTTGAGTCATCTCCTTTAGCAATTTTAAAAATTGATTATTAATATGATGAAAATCTGCCTTCTAAGAAATATTGAGCATGGAATTTCTTTATTCAACCTGGACTAAGCATCTGCTATATGTCCAGCATGTTAGTGGCAGGGTATATGTGGCAGAAAAGATGCCCTGCTCTTACAGTGCTTATGTGCTAGTTGAAGACAGAAATTAAGCAATGAATCGTAAAAAAATCATGAGGCAAACAACAGTTAAAGTAGCAATGTAAAACAAGATGCCATGACAGAAAATAAATGGAAATAGGAGATCCCATTAGTCAGAGGATGAAAGGAGGGATCTCTGAAGAAGGGACATGTAAGCTGTAATCTACATGATAAGATGGCAACTAATGCAGGGATCTTGCAGGTGAGCAAACAGACAGCAGCAAATGCCAATACAAGGACTATATGGCACTTTTAAAACAGCAAACAAAGAGCTCTTCCCTGTATCAGAGTAAGCCAGGAAAGGGTTGTATAACAATAAGACTGGAAGAACAAATCTACATCCCTCAGAAGGTTCATGGTACATGGGTTGATTTTTTGAGTTTTACCTTACATAATAAGAAAGCTTTAATAAAGACAAGTGACATGATTTGATGTACTTTTTAAAAGACCCTTTCTGGGAGTGAAAGATATGTTGGCAAGACTGAAACAGAGTTTTCATTAGTAGATTATTATAACAACTAAAAACTTCAGTTACAATAGACATTGGAAAAAACCCTAAAGGGATATAATCTGTATTCTTTGCAATACTATTTTTAAAGTCTTTAAATACTCACCCATATACTCTATCATTTTTTATGCTGGAATAATTTTATTGATTAACATATCACCAACTCCTCCAAATACCAAATGAGCTATTTTTGGTTTATATATTCATTGTTGGTTTTGTTTGTATTTTAGTATTAGGGATTGAACTCAGGGGCATTCAACTACTGAGCCACATCCCCAGCCCTATTTTATTTGTATCTTATTTAGAGACAAGATCTCACTGAGTTGTTTAGTACATCACTGTTGCTGAGACTGGCTTTGAACTTGTGATCCTCCTGTCTCAGACTCCCATGCAACTGAGATTACAGGTGTGTGCCATTTTTGTTTTTCAATAAAATGAAGAGTTGGAATACTTGTATCATATGCATTGTATTTTAAACCTTTAATATTCTATTTTCCTCTGAAGCAAATATGTATCCTCTTTATTGGAATGTGAAGTCCATTAAATGACAGCAAATCATAAGTATAATACAATTGAAATAGAATGATCTAGTCATTTGAACCTTCCAGCATGAAACTGCTGCCATACCTGTCCACATTTCAGAACTATGTTGAAGATTCAGTTTTGTCTTCTTTTCTAGATATTCATATATAGACACTCTGTCACAATACTGACTCTGCTTTTTAAGTTGATATGGTCATTATTTAGTGATCTTTATAAGAAGAATATTTTCTTTGATATTTCAGTTCTTAGAAAGAGGAATGGTTCTGGATGTAAGATACAGAAAATAGAGAATTTGTGCATCTGGTACCACAGCTGCAGACAATGGTATTGGCTTAATATGATGATGTCATTATATCCTCCAAGCATCATTAACTCAAGGCTTTGAGTAAAAGAAAAGAGGTTACTTATCTACCAATCATTCTCTTATATTGTGGCTTTTTTCCTTTAATTCATTGTCTTTTGGAAGATTGACTAACCAACAATTTGATCTTGAAGCTAGGCTGTGATTTCTAAATTTCATTCAGATCTTGCAATCTTACTAGCCTGCATGGAGAAAGGAAGCATGTCTGTAAAAGGCAGAAAGCTAAGACCTTCCTGTATATTTACAGCAATCACTAAAACATAGTGAATTTCACATTTCTGTTAGGGAAGCAATGCTGAGTAGAGGGGGTATATATGGGAAGCTGGGCCAACTTAACAGGAAGATCCTTTGTAGTGAAGGAAAATGTGGGTGGAATTAGTTACAAAGCTATAATGAGGGCCAGGAGCCTAGATGGAGATTCTGTCCCAAGGAGCAGTAATAAGTTATATTGCAAGACTTCCACAGCCTCCTCTCTACTGCTGCAATGAAGAATTCATTGCAGTTAAAACTAGAACAAGATTTAAGCATATTCTGCCTGCTTTGAGATCCATCATCACCCTACTTTGCCTGGCAGATACACAGAAACCAAATCCTTCATCCAGCCCACCTAGAGTGTTGACAGACCAGGAGAAAAGACATTGCCCATTCTTCAGTTCAACAGTGACATGCAGAGCTAGAGGGAAAAGGACAGCAGTAACTATACAGAACTACTTGTGGCAAACACATTAAGTTAACAGCTGTCATCTGCCTTTAACTCTACCCAAACAATTTTAATAAACAAATGTGACAAAAGGGGTTGTTCATTCACCAAGGTTAATTTTGTATGCTAACTGTTTTGAAAGATACTGCTAAAAATGAAGAAGGATTACAGGAATGGGGTAGTTTCATTCATATGTCTTGTGTATCAGGAATTCTGGAATATGCATGCCACAAGATTCTGTTTATAAATAATTTCTTAGAGGCAAGAGAAGGAGAAACAAATGAGTCAACAATTTTCTGTTTCTCTGATGGGATGCTGGTGGAAATAAGCCTTATAAACTTCTATAGTAAGTAAGTTGCTGATTCAAAGGTAACTAAAAGTTGGCCTTGTTTTATAAAAATGGAAAATAAGCTTATAATATTATAAAATCAATACTTTCTCATGGTAAAGCATTCAAATAGTTTAGATATTAAATAAACATTTTCTTTCTTCTCAATCAACTCACCAGGATCCCTAGCCAGGTAACACAAAGGTAGACATTAATAACAGTTGCTTTCATATTTTTCCAAAAATTTGTAATGAATGTACATTTATGGAGATATTCAGTTTTTTAATTAAATCAAAAGCAATACTTTGAACTTGTTTTGTTATTAATAACATTTAGAAACAAAAATTCTCATATGCTTCTATTAAACAAACTTATCAAAGTAAAGGCTAACATTTATTTATGGCAGAATCAGAAAGCTGTATTACAAACTCATGAAGTTAGCTGACATACAGGCACTTTGAATATTTAAGATTATCTGTGACTGCTTTTGAAGTAAGTAAATAAGTTGAAGGGAAAATAAAAGAAAGAAACTTCAGCTTTGCTCCCCAAAATATCAAAAAAAAAAATCATAAGGGCTGAGGGTTTGTAGCTCAGTGGCAGAATGCTTGGCTCATACATGTGAGGCACTGGGTTTCATCCTCAGGACCACTTTAAAAAATAAACAAAATAAAAGATATTAAAAAAAACATGAATCCAAACTGTCCTCCATATGTTTATATATAAGATATATAAAGATATATGAGATATTTCCACAAGTGTGAAAATAATAATTAATATGGAATATTAATTTTTAAGAGCAATATTATTTTTACTATGACTGAAAAAAATATTTGAATAGCTATAGTAGGTAATATTAAGTAAAGAAAAGCTAAGAACCTCACTATTTGGATTCTCTTAGTACATAAGTTATTCTCCAGAATGTAAGTGTTTGAAGGAAGCATAAACTCAATATCCTGCTGCTGGAACATCATCCCAGGAGTGAAATTTACATGCAGAATTTCTGGCTCATGATCAAGAAAACTTTTATACTAATAAATAAAAAATATGTATGAATATATATAGCGCTAGACAGGACAATGGAATTCCCAATGAGATGCAACCCCCTCCTGTATATGCAGACAAGCCATACCTTTCAGGAACATTTATCTTCCATGCTTTTAAAAGTCAGTATTAGTAACTTTCCAATATCTTTGTGCAATGCTATCCACAGCCTCAAACCCTCATGGTTGGAGACAGGATGAATTTTTTACAAGTCTAATTGCAAATTATTTTAGAAATGATTCAGTCAATTCATCTTTTATCATTAATGAGAAAGAACTGAATGCAAACTTGCATATAATTTAATCCAAGAATATCCGCATGTTTTGGTTTGCCATGTTCCCCAGTGAAATGTTTTTTTCAGTTTACCATTATGCATCTAAAATTCTCAGCAAATAGCTTCGCAAAAGAATCTACACTATTTGCATGTACTGTACTCAGCTTGTGAAAGCACGGTTTTGATAACTGCTCTAGTATCTTTTACATGGCAGGAAGTGAGAGAGAATATATAAAATCAAGAGATCTCATCCCTGCTGGAGATCTGTTTACTCTATGGTGAGTAAGAGGTAATTTTGAAAATTTTCCTGCAGCCAGAGAAGAAATAAGTTTGAAATAAAATAAAACAGCTGAAGGGCCTTCATTCTGATTGGAATCTAGATCTGTTGGTCCCAAAACAAAAATCCTACACAAGGCCCTTAAAGAGCTGCCAAATGAACCCCAGGAGGAAAAAAGACACAGTAGGATAAATGTGTGTTCTGCTAGAGGAAATACATTGAAAAACTGAATTGTAAGTGGGATGGGGCCTAGAAGAAAACATAAAGTAAAGTGTTCATGGGTTGATTTCAGAGAATTCAAAGATATAAACTTTTATGTGAAGTTGTAAATGATCCATACTAAAGACCAGGGAAATGGAGAAAATGATCAAAGAAAAAAGAAAAAAAAGTACATAGGATATTAACCTTGCAGAAACAGCCTGTTTGATTTAAAGAACACATGAAAACAATCCAGAAAGTAAAGGTAGAAGATGAAATGGGAAATACGAAAGGCACTGAGATAGAGGATAAAAGTTTTTATGGATAAATAAAGCAGGGATAAGGTTATAGGAACTGTAGTTGCCTCTTGAGAAACCAAAGGCAACCAGGTAATGGGCCAGGGAGACAGGACAGAGTGCCTTCTGCCCCTTTGTTCCACCAGAAAGAAGAGTAACACACATTCATTTTGTCCAAAGATAATGAATGAGACACTGGGGTGAGGTGGGGGCAGGTGCAGGAGGGGCAAAGTTAAAGGTAGTGTGCAAATATGGAAGAAAACAATTCTGAAGCTAACTAAAATTAAAAACCTGATGAAAGCATGTTATAGATACAACATCATTTTTTGAAGTGTCCTTATGATATCATTTTACTTCAAGTTCAGTGTAGCTATAACTTCTTGCAACCTTAGCAATGGTATAATACTGTAACAATCTAGAGAGAATTTAAATTATCAACAAAATACCTGCAGAGATCTCATAGTATACTTACCAAAATGTCTTTGTTAACTGCTTGCAATGCATTTCTGCAATACTAAATCATTTAGATTGTTTCTATAAAATATCTGAATACTTTCTGTTCCTTAAACATCCAATTTAAATTGATCACAAATATTGTAGAAGTGGTTAATGTTTTATGTCAAGATAGTTAGTTATATAAAACTTATTTGCTTATATTCATTATGCTTTATTTCTCTAATTTACCTATAGATGACCAGAAAGCAGTCATGCAGTTAAAGCTGAAAAGCAATTGCAAATCAGAATATACTTTTTAAAGGCATGCTCTCTATGTTATATCCCAATATCTCATAACTCCCTGAATCTGATGGTATTGCATTTTCCTACCCACATTAGAAGAATTGTCTACTTTGATTTTTTTTTGTTTTGTTTTTTTTCCATTTTTTTAATTAATTGTTCAAAACATTACAGAGCTCATGATATATCACCTTTCATACATTTGACTCAATTGGGTTTTGAACTCCCCAAATACATAATGCAGACTCACTTCTGTTACATACTCACATTTTTACATAATGGCATATTAGTGACTGTTGTATTCTGCTACCTTTCCTATCCCCTACTATCCCCCCTCCTCTCCCCTCCCCTCCCATCTTCCCTCTCTACCTCCTCTGCTGTTGTTCAATTCTCTCCTTTTTCCCCCTCCCCCTTGCCCCTCATAACCTCTTATAATTTTGTGTATCATTGAAGGTCTCCTACCATTTCCATATGTTTTCTCTTCTCTCTCCCTTTCTCTCCCCCCATTCGTCTTCGTTTACTGTTAGTCTTTTCCTCATGCTCTTTCTTCCTGTTCTATTCTTAGTGGCTCTCTTTATATCAAAGAAGACATTTGACATTTGTTTTTTAGGGCTTGGCTAGCTTCACTTAGCATAATCTTCTCTAATGCCATCCATTTTCCTGCAAATTCTATGATTTTGTCATTTCTTAGTGCTGTATAATACTCCATTGTGTATAGCTGCCACAATTTTTTTTTATCCATTCATCTATTGAAGGGCATATAGGTTGGTTCCACAGTTTAGCTATTGTGAATTGTACTACTATAATCATTGATGTGGCCGTATCCGTATAGTTCGCTCTTTTAAGGTCCTCAGGGAATAGTCCAAGAAGGGCAATAGCTGGGTCAAATGGTGGATCAATTCCCAGCTTTCCCAGGAATCTCCATACTGCTTTCCAAATTGGCCTCACCATTTTTCAGTCCCACCAGCAGTGTACAAGTGTGCCCTTTTCCCCACATCCTCGCCAACACTTATTGTTGTTTGACTTTATAATGGCTGCCAATCTTACTGGACTGAAATGGTATCTTAGGGTGGTTTTGATTTGCATTTCTCTGATTGCTAGAGATGGTGAGCATTTTCTCATGTGCTTGTGGATTGATTGTATGTCCTCCTCTGAGAAGTGTCTGTTCAGGTCCTTGGCCCATTTGTTGATTGGATTATTTGTTATCTTATTGTTTATTTTTTTGAGTTCTTTGTACATTCTGGATATTAGGGCTCTATCTGAGGTGTGAGGGGTAAAAATTTGTTCCCAGGATGTAGGCTCTCTATTTACCTCTTTTTACTATTTCTCTTGCTGAGAAAAAACTTTTTAGTTTAAGTAGGTCCCATTTGTTTATTCTTGTTATTAACTCTTGGGCTACAGGCATTCTATTAAGGAATTTGGAGCCCGACCCCACAATATGTAGATCGTAGCCAACTTTTCCTTCTATCAGACGCAGTGTCTCTGTTTTTATGTCTAGCTCCTTGATCCATTTTGAGTTAACTTTTGTGGCTGGTGAGAGAAAGGGATTCAATTTCATTTTGTTGCATATGGATTTCCAATTTTCCCAACACCATTTGTTGAAGATGCTATCCTTCCTCCATTGCATGTTTTTAGCCCCTTTATCAAATATAAGATAGTTGTAACTTTGTGGATTAGTCTCTGTGTCCTCTATTCTGTACCATTGGTCCACCTGCCTGTTTTGGTACCAGTACCATGCTGTTTTTGTTACTATTGCTTTGTAGTACAGTTTGAGCTCTGGTATCGCTATACCTCCAGATTCACACTTCCTGCTTAGAATTGCTTTTGCTATTCTGGGTCTTTTGTTTTTCCATATAAATTTCATAATTGCTTTATCTATTTCTACAAGAAATGCCTTTGGGATTCTGATTGGCATCGCATTAAACCTGTAGAGAACTTTGGGTAATATCGCCATTTTGATGATGTTAGTTCTGCCTATCCATGAATAGGGTACATTTTTCCATCTTCTGAGATCTTCTTCTATCTCTCTCTTTAGGGTTCTGTAGTTTTCATTGTATAAATCTTTCACCTCTTTTGTTAGGTTGATTCCCAAGTATCTTATTCTCTTTGAGGATATTGTGAATGGAGTGGTTTTCCTTATTTCCATTTCAGAGGTTTTGTTGCTGATATACAGGAATGCCTTTGATTTGTGCACGTTGATTTTATATCCTGCCACTTTGCTGAATTCATTTATTAACTCTAGCAGCTTCTTTGTAGATCCTTTTGGGTCTGTTAAGTATATTATCATGTCATCCGCAAATAGCGATAATTTAATTTCTTCTTTTCCTATTTTTATGCCTTTAATTTCTTTTGTCTGTCTAATTGCTCTGGCTAGTACTTCGAGAACTAAATTGAATAGAAGTGGTGATAGAGGACATCCCTGTCTTGTTCCAGATTTTAGAGGGAATGCCTTCAGTTTTTCTCCATTTAGAATGATGCTAGCCTGAGGTTTAGCATATATAGCTTTTACAATGTTGAGGTAAGTTCCTGTTATCCCGAGTTTTTCTAGTGTTTTGAACATAAAGGGATGCTGTATTTTTTCAAATGCTTTTTCTGCATCTATCGAGATGACTATATGGTTCTTGTCTTTAAGCCTATTGATGTGGTGAATAGCATGTATTGATTTCCATATATTGAACCAGCCTTGCATCCCAGGGATGATTTCTACTTGATCATGGTGCACAAGTTTTCTGATATGTTTTTGTATTCGATTCGCCAGAATTTTATTGAGAATTTTTGCATCCAAGTTCATTAGAGATATTGGTCTGTAGTTTTCTTTCTTTGAAGTGTCTTTGTCTGGTTTTGGGATCAGAGTGATGTTGGACTCATAGAATGAATTTGGAAGAGCTCCTTCTTTTTCAATTTTTTGAAATAGCTTGAAAAGTATTGGTATTAATTCTTCTTTGAAGGTTTTGTAGAACTCCACTCTATACCCATCTGGTCCAGGGCTTTTCTAGGTTGGTAGTCTTTTGATGGCTTCTTCTATTTCTTCCTTTGTTATTGGTCTGTTTAAATTGTGTGTGTCTTCCTGTCTCAATCTGGGCAAATCATATGCCTTAAGAAATTTATAGATATCTTCGCTTACTTCTATTTTATTAGAATATAGGGTTTCAAAATACTTTCTAATTATCTTCTGTATTTCTGTAGTGTCTGTTGTGATATTGCCTTTTTCATCCCATATATAAGTAATTTGAGTTCTCTCTCTTCTTCTTTTTGTTAGCATAGCTAAGGGCTTGTCTATCTTATTTATTTTTTCAAAGAACCAACTTTTAGTTTTATCAGTTTTTTCAATGTTTTTTTTTTTGTTTCAATTTCGCTTATTTCTGCTCTAATTTTATTTCTTGTCTTCTACTACATTTGCTATTGTTTTGTTCTTCCTTTTCTAGGTTTTTTAGGTGTAGTGTGAGTTCATTTATTTGTTGGTTTTTTCTTTTTTTGATGAAAGAACTCCAGGAAATTAATTTCCCTCTTAAAACTGCTTTCATTGTGTCCCATAGATTATGGTATGTTGTGTCTGTATTATCATTTGACTCTAAGAATTTTTTATCTCTTCCTTTATGTCTTCTGTAACCCATTGATCATTCAATAACATATTGTTCATTTTCCATGTGGTGTAGGATTTTTCCTTCCTTTTTTTTATTATTGATTTCCAATTTCATTCCATTATGGTCAGATATGGTGCATGGTATTATCTCCACGCCTTTATATTTACTAAGAGTTGCCTTATGGCATAATATATGGTCTATCTTTGAGTAGGATCTATGTGCTGCTGAGAAGAACGTGTATCCACTTGATGATGGTTGGTATATTCTATATATGTCGGTTAGGTCTAGGTTATTGATTGTGCTGTTGAGTTCCATAGTTTCTTTATTCAGTTTTTGTCTAGAGGATCTGTCTAATGGCAAGAGCGGTGTGTTGAAGTCACCCGTAATTATTGTGTTATGGTCTATTTGACTCTTGAACTTGAGGAGCGTTTGTTTTATGTACATTGCAGCTCTATTGTTTGGTGCATACAAATTGATAATTGTCATGTCTTGTTGGTGGATGGTCCCTTTTAACAGTATATAGTGTCCTTCTTTATCCTTCTTAATTAACTTAGGTTTGAAGTTGATTTTATTTGATATGAGTATGGCCACTCCTGCTTGCTTCCGAGGGCCATGTGAGTGGTATGATTTTTCCCAACCATTTACCTTCAGCCTGTGTATGTCTTTTCCTATCATATGAGTATCCTGAAGGCAGCATATTGTTGGATTTTTTTTTTTTTGATCCAGGTTACTAGCCTATGTCTCTTGATTGGTGAGTTTAGGCCATTAACATTTAAGGTTACAATTGAGATATGATTTGTACTTCCAGTCATGCTTCTTTTTATTTATTTTAGTTTGGCTAGTTTTACTTTTTGGTTATTTTCCTCCTCCTTTACTGAGATACCTCTTGTTGTTAGTTTTGGGCACTATTTTTCAATTCCTCTTCTTGTAGTATATTGCTCAGAATGCTTTGCAGTGCTGGTTTTCTTGTTGCAAATTCTTTTAGCTTTTGTTTATCATGAAAGATTTTAATTTTGTTGTCAAATCTGAAGCTCAATTTTGCTGGATACAGTATTTTTAGTTGAAATCCATTATTTTTCAGCGTTTGAAATACATTGTTCCAGGATCTTCTCGCTTTCAAAGTCTGTGCTGAGAAATCTGTCATTAACCTAATTGGTTTACCCCTGAATGTAATCTGCCTCTTTTCTCTCGTAGCTTTTAATATTCTCTCCTTGTCCTGTACGTTGGTTATCTTCATAATTATGTGTCTTGGAGTTGGTCTATTATAGTTTTGAATGTTTGGGGTCCTGTAGGCTTTCAGGATTTGGCAATCCATTCCATCTTTCATCTCTGGGAAGTTTTCTACAATTATTTCATTTAATATGCTGTCCATTCCTTTGGTTTGAATCTCTGTGCCTTCTTCTATCCCGATGACTCTCAAATTTGTTTTTTTAATGACATCCCATATCTCTTGAATAGATTGCTCATGGGATTTAAGCATCTTTTCTGTGTTGACTATACTCTTTTCAAGTTGATAAACCTTGTCTTCATTATCTGATGTTCTGACTTCTACTTGATCAAGTCTATTTGTAATATTCTCGTTTGAGTTTTTAATTTGGTTTATAGTTTCCTGCAATTCTAGGATTATTGTTTGATTCTTTTTTAAGATCTCTATCTCCTGGTAGAGCTCATTCTTTGCCATTGAATTTGTTTGTTTAATTCATTTTCAAAATATATTTTTATTGCTTGGACTTGCTGTCTCATGTCTTCTCTAATATTCCTTTCCATTTGAGTTAGGTATGCCTTGAGTTCTTTCCCTATCCCTGCTTCTGATGTTTCTATGTCCTCTTGTAGAATTAAGTTGTCTTGCATTGTTTGTACTCCTTTTTTCTCTTGTTTTCTCATGTTGTCCCCGTTGCTTTCCAGCTCTATTTGATTGTCGTGTTTCTGTTCTCTTCTATAGATTTGTTTTGGTTCCGTATTACTCTGATGTCTCTCCTTTGTGTTGTTAAACTATGCCTGCTAACGTGGATTCTTCTGTGAAGGAAGATCCAACGTCCGAGCTCCAGTGACGACACTACTTTGCTATGACCGGCCCCAGTTCCTTGCTGGGGTGTCCTGATGAGGGGGTGTGACTGGACTGTCTCTGTTTGGTTTCAGCTCCCAGTCGCGGCAGTAGGTGGTCTCCAGCCACCCAGTATCACAGGCCGCGGGCAGGTGATCGGTCGCCTGCGGGTGGGTGTTCTCCTACCACCCAGCTATGCGGGCAGTGGGTGAACTGTCGCCGACGGGCCTGCGGTTTCCAGCTGCCCAGTCTCGAGGGCCTTGCCTCTAGCCTCCTGGTTTCTCCTGCTAGTCTTGGTTTCTCCTGCTAGACCAGATTTCCCCTGAGTGATGGTTCTCGGCAGTTCAAACTGTACTCTGGGCCTGCCGTTTGTTGGGTGTGGAGGGTGACTATTGGGAACCCCGGCACTCTATTGTTTTGTTTCCGTTGTGGGTGATAGAACTGTACCACTTCCTTCCTTTATGCAGGCTCACTCTGATACTCCCTTCACGCCTTCTGTAGCCGCAGGGCAGGCCCTGCGAATCAGTCGGCCTGGATCTCCGGGGTCCCACAGTTGGCAATTGGGATCCCAGGCACCCTGTCCTTTTGATTTTTCCTGCTTGCCCCTCCCCCAGCGCTAGCTAGACAGGTTTTGTTTTGGCTGCAGATGGGGAGGGGGGGGTGCAGGTCAGGTGCCTATAGTTCCCCCCTTGTCTTTATGCAGGCTCACTCTGATATTCCCTCCCCCGGCAAGCCTAGGAAAGATTTTATGCGAGTTCCCGATGTATTGGGGATGGGCTGAGTGCCACACACCTGTTTTTTTGTTGAGATCTGTCGGAGAGTGGTGGTGGATATTTCAGCTTTTCAAGATGCTGGCTGCTGATTGCCTTGGTGGAGTGTCCGCTGTGGGGGATGGGACTGTACCACTTCCTTCCCTGTCTAAAATCCCGTACTCAGCCCGGGGGTTCGTGCGGGCTTGGCTGGTAGGATTCCACCTGATCACAGTCGCACCTCTCCCTGCTTGCTAATTAATCGCTTCCCTGGGGCGCCACGCCTTCTGTAGCCGAGGGGCAGGCCGTGGGATGGGCTTAGTGCCACACACCTGTTTTTTTGTTGAGATCTGTCGGAGAATTGTCTACTTTGAATTCATTATTTTCTACAGCCCTTTACTCAATCAAAATCACTGAACCCAACACATGAGGTTGTCTTCAGCAATCTATTATGAAAAGAATAAAAAGGAAATAAATTCAGAGGTGTTCAAGTTCTGGCCATTAATTCCCATCAAAATTAATATAACAATTAATTATTATATGACACTGAGGAATTGTAAAACTGTAATATCAAAAAGTATTATTTTCATGGTAGCATGAAAATACTGCAGACATTCCAGAGTTACAGAAAGCTTGGGAAAATAGCTTTAATCTGTTCTTCAGAAAGTCACCTCAAATATCTGCAGAACATTATTTAAAGGAGTGGCTCTTCTTCAATGATAAATTTTACAAGCTCTACAGTAAATGCTTTAAATTGCAGCAAAAGTTTAATAAAAACACAGATACCAAGACATTATCCCTCTTATCTCTTGTTCCTGACTAATTTCACTAATGCCTCAAAGTGTTGTATTCAAAGAGAGGACCTCTGTTGACCATTCAATGTTAAATTATTTCCCATCAGTAAGTGCTCTATTAAGGTAATATGATGTATGCAATCTACACTGCAGCATAATGTTGATTTTAAATTGATTTTATTTCCATTTTGGTAATTCAGTAAATGTCAGTCAAAAAGTGAAGTCTTTTGATCGACCTTAGGTAATATTCCATCAATTTTTATAGGCCCTTTCATCTTTGCCCAGTTTAAAGATAAGGTATATCTTAAAGAGCATATTAGTATTTATGCTTCTTTGAAATGTAAGGACCATATGAATAATGAGGCAGTCCTAACTTGCTTAAGAGTTCTCAGTGTGTGAGCTATCAAGAACCAAGAAGATTATGATATCTCACTCTCATACATACATCACTTATATTCCATATTACACACTTTTTAACACCTTGTCTTACCCCCATTAAATAGATAGGTAAAAAATCTGAAGAGAAATAAGGCTTCCTAAGTTTTGTGATTGCTGTTGATCTCTTTAAATATTTATAGATTATTTGGTATCACAGGTGAAAAATCAGTTGGCAGGTCAATGAGTTGTTTCTTAATGTATAGTAATCATTAGTTCATTTTCAAAAATTTGAATCTTTTTCTAAGTACAAAAATCATTAGATATATTTATTGTCAAAAATCAATGTCCTTCATTTCTAACTAAGAAAATTGAGGTACAGAAACTTTGTGGACCTTGGTAAAACTTAATTTTGCCAAGTACCACTGTTTAAAATATGTTCTAATGTGAATAACATCAAGTTAGATTGAAGCAGTTTTTTATGGAAGTCATCTATTATTTATGAAACTATTCATGGAATATGAATATGAATACAATTGTGATATACAGTTTAAAATTTTTTTTCTTCCTTGATACATAATATACTTAAAAAGTCATTATGAGAATTATTTGTAGAATTAACAAATACGTAATAATAAATTTGGAATTATAATATGTTGACTTGCTGTATTATAGAAGTATGCGACAGAAGTTTCATAGTAATGTTCAAGTGGAACACACATATTATAGTTTATTGGTTGCTTATATAGATATACCAGTAAAACAGCTGGTTAATTACTTATATTTTCAGAGAATGCAAAGAAAGATCTTTTGCTTCCATGTTGTTGAGTGGAGCTTATACTTTTAAAAGTGCATTTAAAGAGCTTTAAAAGAATTTTAAGGATTTCTTATTTAACTTCACCTTAAAATGAAAATGCTGAAAGGAAGTGCTGGTTATCGTTTGGTATACACGAAAAAAAAAAAAAAACTGATGAATGAATAAAATTTACTCTTCAAAAAGACTCAGAACCAGCTTTCACTTAAGAAGGTATTAGACATCATTACTAATTCACTTTTATTGCATTATAAATTTTCAGAAAGTCAATAGAGACATTTCGATCAAAATGTGGCAATAACTGTATTTCTCTCAGGCACATCAATATTTTGATTTTTTTGACTAAAATTTGTAACTATTTAGCTCCTGTTATATAACATCCAAATTATTATCATAATTTAAATCTGATAAAATAAAATTTGAGTGTGCTAAGTAAGAAGTTATATGCAATGTCTACTCCTGAGTCTGATTCCAATAAATTTGCGGTAGCAAAGCTGCTTGGACATGCACTCTGAGTACAAAACAATGTCAAAATAAGTTTCTAAGGCAGATTAGATGTTGCCAGGCACACCAATATAAAATCCATAATGCTTTAAAACTATGTTAGTAACTTTAGCTATGCCTTTTGATCCATGGCAGGGCCATTTCTGCTAACTGTGGCCAATGGGAATGAATCCAGGAGGAATGCTGAATGCTGTACACTGAGAGCAGTTTGAAAGGAATGTCATTCAGTAGCCACGATGAGACTTAGAGATTTGTTCAGAGTCAATGTTCAGTAACTGTATTTTTATTTGTATTTGTCTTCTACTCTTCTGTAGCCTAAATTTCTGCAGCTGTGTTTATATATCCACTGTTGGTGCTGCCTCCTCTCTGTGCTCATCCTGGGATTATTAAATTCATTAGAAAGTTAAGACACTCGAGAATCACTCTTTACATCACTTTTTGAAGATATGGCTGACACCAGAGAATTAGGAAGATATACAATCTTATGCCTTTTCTATTTTTATCTCAATCTCATTGTGACTTTTATTTCTCAGAGAAGAGCTATTTCCTTTTTCCCCCACCTCACCCTCTCCCCACCCTCCCACCCCACCCTCTCCCCACCCCCCCACCCCCCGCTCTTGGTCAAATTCTACCATCAACTGTATTGGTTGAAACATAAACTTGACATTTTTATGGGCAAACAGGATGGTTTGGTGTAATATATTTATCTATCACCTGGTGATGCAATAGTAAGGGCTATCTCATATGTATCATATTTTAACAGAAGTGTAGATTTTGAAGCTAAACTGCCTTCAAATTCTAAGTCCCCTACTTAGCCAGTGTGTGACTTTTAACAAATTGCTAATAACAGATTTTCTATACATCAGTTCCTTCCATTTGAAAATGAGAAAAATAATGGTCATTACTTTATACTGTTATTTCAAAAATCAAATGATTCAACATTTGTACAACACTTAGAACAAAACAGTGCCTGGATGGGAAGTATTTGTTAAATTAAAAATATGCTTAGGTGCATATACTACACACATATATAATTATATATACTATATGTGAATATATGATATATATGTCATTTCCAGAAGGATTAGCTTCACATTACAGATAAAATAACTTATTATTTGACTATGAAGTATTTCACTTATTTATAAAATTTATACTGAAGCTTTAAATTCAAGATAACATAGTTCCTGAAAGATTTCACAGAGTAGTGGAGTAATTAGGATAATATAAAAAAAATATAATAAATTTTTGAAGAACATAAGAAGCACAGAAGACAAAAAGTGCTATGGATGACAATTCAAAGTAGGTATGTGTCTTTTAATGACAAGCATTGAAATTTATGAACTTCAAATTACCACACAATTGCCAGAATATCTTTCTATCTATATTTAGCACAATCTAACTGATTATCAAAATTATCCAGAAATTTAAGAAAAATGAGACCTCCTGGGAAGGGCCATCATTACAAACCATCTCTCTATATGAGAGCTGAGGCTACAATTAGAAGAAATTATCCAGTGACATCCAAATTGTGCTGCTATCACTCTAGTCTTTCTATTTTTTAAAAGAAATTAATGAATTTAAGATCTTCTGTAAAGAATGAAAGATAAGAGAGCTAAACCCTTTGCCACAGTTGCAGTGCATGATATTCTTTAAAAGTAGAGGTCCAAAATGACTCCTTGGGTTCACCATCTACTTTTGTGACTCCCAAACTCTGACTTCAAGCCAGGAATTTTACTTGTGTCCTGATTTCTCTAACCATCAAATGATAATAATAATGAGATTTCTTGTTTGTTGTTTGTTTACAGAATATTTAGTACGTTGCTAAGTACCTCAGAAGTGTTCAACAAACATGTTTTTTTTTTAATGTAACTTAGTAACTGTTTCACCTCTGGAACAAGACTACTTACCTAGATTTGAGTCCAGACTTCAACAATTACAAAGTCTGAATCTTTACAAAAGTTACTTGAACTCCTTATAAATAGCAATCAAAAGGAGATTTTAAAAGTCTGCACATCTACAAACATTGTTGTAAGGATAGGGTGAGAATTTGTATTTAATTTTCCTTTAAAGGACAAAGAGATCATTCTTTAATAATATAAGAATAATTCTATACTTAGTAGCTTAAAACAATAGTAAGCTTCTAGAAGGTTATGTGGACCTAGAATACTGTTGAGACCAGGAAACTACAATCCATCACAGTTTACCCTCTGGTTATAATATTTCATGTCCTCATGAGCAAAACACCATCACCTTTTGCTCAAGATCTCTTATTAGAGTCTTGTGTAAGTAGGGCATCAGTTTCAGGACTGACATCTGGGATCTCATCATTTAAATTAGTTCCAACTATAGATGGAATTCCTCAACTGCTACTTTTCAAGTTCAACTCCTAAAGAATTATTTCTACTGACCTGAGACCTGCAAATCTTTTAATTCTTCCTGTGCTGGTAATTTTGTAAATAAGCTAATTAGGATGTTTAATATTTGCTGTTAAAAGCAATAATATTCCTAAAAATGAAAAAAATCTAAAACATTTTTAGTTTGAATTAGAGCAAATTATTTTAGTTTATGGGGTCCTCTTCTCATGACCATCTCACAAACTGACACGTTTCAAATGTGGATGTTGTAAATCACAACTTTTCCCCTGTCCAAACATGTGTAGGCTAAAAAAAAAAAACTGTTCATTCATCTATGTCTACATTAGGTAGTAGAACTAATTGTATGCAACCATTTTTTCCTTAATCCTTATTCCTACTGTTATGATATGAATATGATTTGGAACTTGTGTTAAAATTTAATTGCTGTTGTGAAGGTGCATGGAGGTGAGACTCACAGGTCACTAGGTCATTAAGAGGGATTAATGCCTGTCTCATGGGAGTGGAGAATTCTCTCTGGAGTAAGTCATCACTGCAAGAGAGGTTTCTGCAAAGCTAGGATGCCCTTTGCATTTTGTCTCTTCCTAACACAAGACTTACACTTCTGCTCTTTGCCATGGGTTGAAGCAGCATGAGGAATGTGCCAGCACCAAGCTAATTAGTTTTCCAAACTCCAATACCAGAAAAAGGACAAATATACCTATCAGAATTTTTTACTATACTCTTTAAACTTTATTTCTATGAATTCAAACATATTCAATTATAGCACCATTGTCAGATATTGAGATTCAACCTAAGGTAATCTAGCTTATAAAGCACTCCATCTCAAGTTCCATTTGTTCATTTATTCAACAGGTGTGTGTAAACAATATCTAACTAAGATATTTCCTTATAATTTGGTAGCTATGATTACATAGGTGATCATAGCATTTTCTGAATTCACATTTATTTTTTCAAAGGCTAAAATTTTCAGAAGTGTAATTTTAAAAGTAGTGGTTTGATGTGTGTGCTTTAAATTGAATTTAAATTAATTTTCCCTGGTGAAGTTGGGAATTCTATTCCATCTCTTGAAATAATCAGAGATGCCTTAGGGGTGGTGCAACAGCAATCAATTAACCATTCATAAATTTACCGTTCTAATAAAACTTTAATTAGTATCTGTCTCTTCCTGTCTTGAGTGGTTGCTGGCATTATCATCAGATTACTAGAAGATTCTGAGATTTTTATTTTTTCATACTTTCAAGAAGAAACATCTGGGGAAAAGTGATGCTGTAATTAGGCAAGAGATGAATATTTTTCTTAAAGAATTCCACATTTAAAAATTGCTTTTTCACATATTTAACTTATAAAAATTTGTTTTATAAAATAGAAAAATGAAAATTTAAATTTAAATATTTTTGTTATTTTTCTCTACTCAAGTCTGAAAATATAGCATTTCAGTGTATAGTTAAAGTTTATTGCATGTGAATTAAAACATAGAAAAATTCTTGATATAATTATAAGAAATTATTTAGGGCTACATGCAATTTCTTTAATAGATTGAAATTGGTCATTGTCAATTTATTGGAATTTCCTGGTGATATATGGGGGTTAAATTGCTTTTAGTTTGAAGAATACAGTGAAGAAAATAAATGTTTTTTAAGAAGTTATTTATTTAATTTGGTAAATAATAACAATATAGACAAAGACTGAGTATTGATCATGATCATCTGTTTACAGTAAACTGAGACAGAAAATAATGTTTATTATAAGTCATATCCAAGATGTTAGTGAAATGTGGCATTCATAAAGATAATGATTGCAAATCATTCAAGATATTAACTTACCGAGTCAACAGGAAAACACGGTTCCTTTTATGAGAATCAGCCTTCGTTTGGACATCCAGGGTACCACAACTGATAAATTGTATGTATTCAGGATCTGCTTTGAATCAAGTGTTTATATTTTTTCTTCAGATATGGTTAAATGCAGCTAATATTTTTAAGAGAAAAGTCTCATTTGGATACTTCATAAATAATTATTTTTCTGATCACTTAATAGAGTCTAGATTGACCATTTTTCTATATTTTGAAATAGAAAATATCTAAACATTATTTAAGATAATAATATATGCATTTCTAAGTCTTATTGTTCATACTTTCAACCATATATAAATATTGCATATACCACAAACTCACTTATAACTTTATGTCCAACATAACAAACTGCTTGGCATTTTCCTTACATAGAGTTGTTGCAGGGTAGAGACTAGTTTCTTCAAATTCACTTCACTTTGCCCAAAAGAATATTATTCACAAATATACAACTTTCATTTTTCAAAGCAAATCCAGTAAAATTTTCTTCTTAAAAAAATGTTACAGAGAAAAAGATGAAAATAGCCTTTGTGTTTTATAGCACTGAATGAAGATGATCCAGCGTTAAGCAACTTTGACCTTAGCATATTTCATTAAATGTTTATTTTTTTAAAGTTAATGTTAGTAATGGGAATAGCTTGGGATAATGTAAAAAATTTAAATAATTTTTCATAGTTAAATAGTACATATACTCTACTGTGCTAGAATAATTTGTATCTTGAATGTTTAAATCAGAAGATACACTATTAAAAATCAACATATCTAATGACTTATAAAACTATAAAGCAAGTAACAAGGGAAGTTATTTCTGAACTTAAAGCTGAATAATATTCAATTTCATGCTAAGAGAATTTTAATTATTTCTAAAGATACTCAATTATAACAAGACAATGATTCAGTCTTTTCAAAATACTTTCCTTTTAAAAAAAGTGACATTTGATCAACTTTTGGAATAACTGAATTTTCCTTCAAATATAATATAAATTGACACAAGACAACTATTGTTTATAATCTATTAAATAGCAAATAATCCTTAGCTCCTTATGCCAAGGCTTATTAACCATACATTTCCAAATCCCTATATCAAGTAACTGGTTTGTCTTGGTTTAACATACTCTATAATATAGTTCATGAAAAATTAGTTATTATCTTTCAGATCTTGATTTGTTCCCAATTGTCATAAAAAAAGCTTTCAAAATAAAACCATTCAAAATTTGAACATTTGCTACATAATTCAAAAGGGATGATGTACATTCACATTTTTAGAATTCTAAAACATAAATATGAAATATGTGACTCACAACATCCATAAACTTGAACCCAAATAAGAAGTCTTAGTAAACTCACTAATTAGAAAATTACTTTTTTATTAAGCTATTTTTATTCAAATGCATGGAACATGTGTGACATTATAAATCATCTATCTCAGATAAATCTAATGACTAAAATGTTGCATAGAAAGTTAAAATCAGAAACTATTTCAAATACTTTCAGAATTTAGAAAAAATTCAACTTATTAAACCATAATTAGTTTATCTGTCAATGAATAGAATCTCGTCTTAAAGAAAAATGCCACAACTCCCAGATTTGTTCTGTTTCTACAATAAATAAAAACATGTGTATTTTTGCAAGCATAGATAAACAGCCACCATGTTTCTCAATCTCCAAGTTCCTTTTTCTATCATCATTTTGAAAAATGTTTTCTGAAAATATAAATGCAATAGAATTTCAGTAGAGACTACCCATATATTGAAAATATTCATATTATCTGTTGCTATCCAAGGGTATTGCAAACAAAAGCCTCTGGTAGAGTTACATTAATATCAAACACACACACACATACACACACGCACACACACACTACTAACCCTAGCATATTTTACAAGGAAAGTAACTTTGGCTTATTAACTGAATACTTAAAATAATAAAAATTATTATTATTTTAAAATAAATTCATGAACCATAAGAAATACTGATGTTAATACAAATAAATTAATTCTCATTTATAATTTAGATTGCTTATTTAGAATAAGCATTATTATGAAAACTATACCCTTCAAACATTCAGGAAGATCAAGTACTTTTCATTCACCAATTTTATATTTCCTGCTGTAAATTATTGTTGCAATAACATTAAAGAATTTTAAATAGTTTTAATTAAAATTATTGGCTAGTTATGAAAATTTGATAGCTGGACTTATTTGACAATATGGTTAATCTTGTCTTTTAGTATTTATCATGTTAATTTAAATTATATTTCCTTAGAAATATAATTTTTCCCATTTATGCAGAGTTTGAAATAGAATTAAATAGTTTTTAAGAAGGACTAGAGAAAAAATTTCATTGTTTTATTAAAAACAACAACAGTAACAGTGTGATATATGTTGTATTGTAAAAAGAAGAAACAGTGGATACAAAAATTTTAATTCTACTTTATAATTTATCAATTAAAGTGAAGAATACATTAAAAATATACATTTTTCACCTGAAACATTAACACTACAAAACAATCACTTGTGATTTTTCTCCCCCTAGAACTCTTTAATACCACAGGCTATGTTCCAATTACTGTATGGGTTAGTATGGTTTGTGATATAAGAAAAACCCCCTCCTGAGGTCATAAAATAGTAACATATACAGCATTGTGGCTGCATTAAATTTAAAGCAAAGGAAAAAATGACCTAAAACAACCACTTGCTAATTTCTAAATCTGTATTTTTAGCTGCACACAGAAAACATGATTCAATAAGGAGAATGTGGGAAAACTAACTACAAAAGTAACATTGTCTAAACATCTATACTCCCATCATTTTTTCAATGATCAAATTAGCTCTACAGTTTTCCTTCTGCATAACAATCCATCCCAATGGAATGACTTAAAACAATAACCTTTGGTTCATAATTCTGTGGATCTGCCAGTACTGGGCTCAACTAGGTAATTCTCTGAATCTCAGTTGCTTGGGGTCACTCAAATGTCTGCAGGCAAGAGTTAGCTGTGTTTGTAAGGGATGGCTGGTTGTTGGCTATAGAGTCAAAATAGATGGGGCTATGAGTATCTCATCTTCTTTCAGGATCAAACACGTTCTTCACATGGTAGCTGGACAGATTTCTCATAAAGAACTCAAAAAATTTAACATTAAAAAAACAAACAACCTGATCAATAAATGAGCTAAGGAGCTGAGCAGAAACTTCTCAGAAGAAGATATACAATCAACAAATAAATGAAAAAATGTACAACATCTCTAATAATTACAGAAATGCAGATCAAAACTATCTTAGATTTCATCTCACTCAGTCAGAATGGCAGTTATCAAGAATATAGACAATAAATATTGGCTAAAATGTGGGGGAAAAGGCACACTCATTCATTGCTAGTGGGACTGCAAATTTGTGCAACCAATCTGGAAAGCAGTATGGAGATTCCTTATAAAACTTGGAATAAAACCACCATTTGACTTAAAATCAGCATATTATAGTAATGCAGCCACATCAATTTTTATTCACAATTGGGGCTGGGGATGTGGCTCAAGCGGTAGCGCGCTCATCTGGCATGCGTGCGGCCGGGTTTGATCCTCAGCACCACATACCAACAAAGATGTTGTGTCCGCCGAGAACTAAAAACTAAAAAATGTTGGAAATTCTCTCTCTCTCTCTCTCCTCTCCTCTCACTCTCTCTTTAAAAAAAAAGAAAAAAAGAAAAAAAAATTTTATTCACAATAGCTAAACTGTGGAATCAAAATAGATTCCCTTCAGTAGATGAATGGATTAAGAATCTGTGGTATATATACACAATCAAATATTATTCAGCATTAAAATAAAATAAAATTATGGCATTTGCAGGTAAAAGTTGGAGAATATCATGCTAAGTAAGCCAATCCCAAAAAAACAATGGCTGAATGTTCTCTCTGATAAGTGGATGCTCATTCAAATGGAGGGGCCATGCGAAAAATGGAGGATCTTTAATGGAAAAATGAGGAAGGAGGTATGGAGAAGGAATGTGGGGATAGGAAAGATGGTGAAATGAGATAGACATCATTACCTAGTACATGTATAACTGCACATATGGTGCTAAGCTATATCGTGTACAACCATAGAAATGTAAAGTTGTGCTGCAATTGTGAACAATGAATCAAAATGCATTCTGCTGTCATATAAACCTAATTAAAATAAATTTTTAAAAAGAGATTCTTGAACATGAGGCTTTCAAGGCCTATTCTTGGAACTGTCAAAACGGTCACAGTATTGCTTCTGCCACATTCTCTTGTACAAAACAAGTTATGCCAACTGAGATTCAAGGAGGAGAGACTGTTGCATGATAAGAAAATCTGATATTTCATATTGCACTGGGTATGATTATAACCACAGGATCTTATGTTGCCAATTGTATGCAAACTACTATCGTAGATTATGTACATTAACCATCCCATAAAGACTGTAGTAACTGGATGGGCTAATAGTTGCAAAAAGAAGTGAATAAGAGGATAATTTGATGATGAAGAGAATTAATGCAACTCTCCTCAGAAATTTAGAATCATTTAGTTATCAGGGTCCAAGTTAGAAATGTTGATAATATTTTATGATTGTGTTTACTTATGGAGATAAACTTTTGACTGAATTATTTGTTTGCTTTTTAATCTTTTTTATGTACTAATTTCTGAGTTTCAATTTTCTGAATTGATAAATAACCCAGTTATTACAGGAAATTCTAGATTTTTATCTCATTTTTTTAATAAAAGTTTCAAACTTCTCCATTTCACAGTAATTTTAATTTCATAGTAATTGATCTCATTGAATTGTTTTCAGGCCAACCTTATTAAAATGAAATCCTAAAATTCATAATAAAATTTTAAAATATTTATATGTGTATATATATATATATATATATATATACATATATATATATGTGTGTGTGTGTGTGTGTGTGTGTGTGTGCATGTGTGTGTGTGAGTGTGTATGATTAACTGGTATCAAATGTAACAAACCTAACCTTTAAATAAGTTCTCACAATAGTTTTAACATATATTTCTTTCTTTTATCTTAAAATAAGAATTATTTAATAATCTTTTATATAATGAATTACAGCTTTATTTTTACTAATGCATTTTTAAATGAGGAAAATTGATAATGAACTTTCAAAAAAAAAACAAAAAAATGGAAATCATCCCAAATTAAACACCTGCCCATATGCATCTCAAAGAAAAAGCACAGTTCTTTATGGTCAATAGCAATGCAGATATTTCAATGTGTAATTCTCAGATAAGCTTCTGAAATTTTACCATATATTTGACAACATTTACCATATATAGCAAATACATATTCAAATGCTAATGTGAAATGCATTCATTTAGAATGCATTCAGTATATAGCTTGATTTTGGCTTGCTTTCTACTTTGGTAGGTCCATGTGTTAATTTAGGTTCAGTCTCCTAATTGTGCCTGCTGTTAGCATATCAGTACAAAAAGATCAATGCTAGGTTACTGTTCAATCACAGACAAGGTGTAAGGTTTTATAGTCCCTTTGCTTGCTTCACTGTGTGACACTATTAAAATTTCCACAGAGCAGCATTATACAGAGCTCAATCAGAAAAAGAGGAATGCCCCTTTGAGGGAGTTAGCTCATTTTCGTTTTATTGGCTGTAATGTGCGTGGTGCCAAGCCACTGGTTTCATCATCATTGCTTTATAGAGAAAAACCCATCTACGTAGACATAGAAATTAAAATGCAACTGTATATTTTCAATTATTTTTACTCATTAATAAAATTTTTTCACTACTTTTTGTAAAAATTTTAATTAGGTTTTGAGGTAAAAATTTTTGTCTTATTTCATTGTACTAGTGCTTCATACCTACCCTCTATGTCTTGTAAATGGAAGGCATAGAAAAATTCAATATCACAAATTATCTTCAAATGAATTCATTTAAATGTAATGAAAATTAAGGATAACAAAACTATTCACTGTTACTTTAAGCAGATATTAGATATTATCTGTCTTACAGTCTATTAATATAACTACATTATCTGTAATATATAATATAGATATATTTACTATACTTACACTAGTCTATTATAAATAACATTTAATACTGTGTATATAATATGCAGTATACTATATTACTGTAGGAATATTATTAATATTTTGTGTTATAGAATATTAATATATAGTAATATTATATATTGCAGTTTATATTCAGCATATGCTCATTATTTTGTTCCCCTCCTATGGTTAAAGACTCATGACTTTATTAAAAGTGGAATCTTCTGTCTAATTAATGCAATAATATATTTCATTTACAATATATGTCCAATTCAATATCTTACTCCTTGATGACCATAGGAAAGCTCTTGAGTTTATATAAGTGAAGAAAATGGTTGGACCATTACATTAGACCAACCTGAAAATATCTACACAAGCAAGTGAACCTGTAAACAATCATTGTGTTTGAGTGTATTTGTGTGTATATGTATATAAGTTTTGCTTCCAAAAAACTTACAAAAGTAGAGAGTTAATAGTCTTTTTACATATGAGGATTCTTATATTTAAATATATGATTTATCAAATCATCCAGAAAAAAATAGAAACTTTCCTTCATCATTTTTAGCCAAACTCTTTACTCAGTCTCAAAGCAACATTTTGAAGGGTTTTGTTGTTGTGGTTGTTGTTTATTTGCTTGTTTGTTGTCAAAGCCATTAGTGATATGCTTTTGGAACAGGCCTGGAATAACTTCAGCATAGAACATCAAATTTACTTTTCGTTTCTTTTGTTTTTTTTTTTTAAAGCTCGAGCAAGCGTTATTTTTATAGATGGACACAACACAATGCCATTATTTTTATATGATGCTGAGACCGAGCCCGGATCCCGCCCGTCCTAGGTGAGCGCTCTACCACTGAGCCACAATTCCAGCCATCAAATTGACTTTTTAATGACACGTGAGTAAAATAAATACAATATTTATTATTTTAGTTAATATAAACTATGATAATCAGTATTTTAAATATTTTCTCAAGCAGAAAATGGTTTTCTAAAACATCTCAGAAACACAGGAAATTCAAAGTCGAAATAAACTACAAAGAATATCTAATTGAATTTCACATTCATTCTACGATTCCCTTATATATGATTCCTAAGAGTCTGCTTTTAAAAATCATCTGGTTGGGAGCACAGCAGGATGGAGAACTCTTGGTAAAAAGATAAAAAAAATTCAATTAGATGGAAGAAATAATTTCAAGAGATCTATTGTATATCCTGATGACTATATTTAATAACAATGTTTTATATTCTTAAAAAGTGACCTGAGTAGATTTTGTGTTCTCTCCACAAAAAAAATTGATAAAATGTGAGATATTGCATGAGTTAATTTGCTAAATAAGCTCACTGTAGCTATGTTTCTTACTTGTAAGCATATTTCAAGATTACATGCTTGCAAGATAAATGTATACAATTCTTATTTATCAATTAAAAATAAATTAATTCAAGAAAATTATCCAGAAACAGTTCATTGCTTCATCAGAAAGACAATGATACCTTGTTTTAGAGATCTTACACTGAACAAAATTCTTTCTCATGTTAAACATAAACTGTCATTATTATTTCTGCCCTATAAAACTCAAGAGTATTTTATTCCCTTTAAATATGAACTTTCCAAATGTTTTATGATAACAATATTAACAACATCATTAATAACTTCAATTTTTATTCAAGTGCTCACTGTGTTCCAGGAATGGCTCTTTGAACTTTGCACGTCTTTTTTAACACTAAAAATTAGCCTAAATATAGAACCACCAGTGCTCATTTACAAATGTGGGATAGTGGGGGAAAAAGGATATTGAAGATCTTCACTAAAGGTTAAGTAACTTGCCCAGTACTTCTAAATCAAATTCAAGAAACCAGGTTTAATATTATGGAGACTAAGTATTGTGCTCTAATAATACAACACTCATAGTGTTTTTAAATCTTTCCTTCCCAAATGAGTGTATTTCTTTCAACCTATTTTCATATATCAAGAATTAGAATATCTTCACTATCATTTGTATTATCCTAAGAGTAAGCTAATTTTTCAGAATCGAAAAGGATGGATGTGGTATAATCAGGGCAGAGCCTTGAAGGTTGATTTCTCACTTTATCTAAGGACCATGCTAATACTGATGTAGTTTAAGCTGGCACAGCTTGGAGTTCAGATTGTTGGCTCAAATGGAGGGAAAAAAAACAATGCATGTTCAAGACTCATTCACACAAATTTTTGCCAATCAAATCTCCCTAAATTAATTAGTAGTTAATTATTAGAATTATATACAAAGCTATATATTTTTTATTCATTTGATTCTATCCTATTCAATTTCTCAAAAGTCTTTTAGTCTCTATTTCTTTCCTTACGCATATTAACTATCTTTGTATTTTACACACACACACACACACACACACACACACACACACATATATATGGTTTATCCTTTATATATTTATACACACACAAACACACATATATATAGTCTATCCTTTGGTAATTATCAAATAATTTCTTTTCATTAATATTTCTTTCTTGAACTAAAGCAACATTTTTAGTTATCTGAAATATTATATTTAATCCTCATAAAGGCATGAAGCAAAGCTTAATAAAATGTAAAATAATTTTGAAAATTCATCTGACTATCAAATATTCACTTTTTCTTTATGTTACAAAGGATTTGCTTACTTGGAAAGGCCTCACTTCCTTCCTGACTTATTTACCTGTGCTTTTCCAATTTATTAGATTTCTAGACTAAGAAAAAAAATATTCCTTGGGGAAATAAATGTATTTTATCCTTAATGTAGGAAACTTTATTCTCACATATAGAAACCAGTATAAAAGAGGATAAAGTCACCATGATTGAAGAAATTTTACTAGTTTTGTGGCCTATAAATTCCCTGTATAATAATTATTCCCTGTATAATTTCCATTGGCATAGTCATTTTTCTTTAGTCACTTGATTCTTTGGTTGCTTCTGTGGTTCTCTTCTGGGATTATTTCTAAACGCTGATAAGAAACTTAAAGTAATACAAAAACAATTTAAAATAATAAGTACCTTTATTCAGTTAGCATTGTGTTCCCAAAGTTTTCCCATAATACTTTCAGAAAACACATTTATCTTGTACCAGTGATAATTCTTGGTAATCATTGATTAGGTAAAGAAAGAAATCAAATACACTACAGGAAAACTTAGAATTGTTCAGGAAGACAGAGCTTTTATAAGACATGAGCCTGGAGCATAGAAATTTCTCATCTGGTATAGAAGACTGAAAGATAAGTGAAAATACAAGTTTTAAATTAATGTATGCCAAGAACAATATATTCTTTGGTAGAAACTAACCTTTTAATAATATAATTAAGAATTCAACAATGCCTCTGTATGTAATTCGCAGTTCCAAATGACTACAGCTCTGATTGTGACCTTTCAAAACCCCATTAAGCTATGTAAATACAGTACAAAGAAATGTGTACTGTACATAAACAGTATTTTAATGTCAACTAGACAAGGACACATTGCCTCGCTCTTGTTCCCAGTGCTTATATAGTCACTGCTGAGGTGTTAATACATCCATACTATTGATTTGTAAATGACAGATGTACCATGGGACTCATGTTGTAGCCTTTCTGTTAAATGTGTGGTTTGAGAGTAAACCTTACTAGTATTATTCTGATATTTATGGCAGATGTTACAAACACATTTAGTGGTTCAATGAAAATAACAGTAATCAAAGTATTTTAAAAGGAGAGAAAAGAAAATGTCCAAGAATTCACATTAAATAATCATAAAATTCTAGTAAGACAGAGTTTGATTAGCCTGCTAGGAATGATATTCATTGTAGAAAATATAAATTACCTAAGTTCCATCCACCCACTGAATATTTCCCTTTGCCTTTTTGTGTATATGTTAATGACCACATATGTACATATGTAGAATCAAAAGAAATCAAGCACTAAACATGACTAGAACCTATTTTTTCAATTAATTTTTTAGATCATATTTCAACTTCCAGAAATGTGTTTCTAAAATATCATCTTGAAGAATAATTAATGTTTTATTTCACATATAAACCAAATAAAACTCACTCGCTCCTTCCTTGCTGAAGACTTAGTTAAGTGATGAATTCAAAAGAGATGAAACCTCATGGTTGTAACAGCTGTGAACTGTAGGATCAAAGAGCTGTCATATTCTAATTCTGATGAATGGCTGATTCCTAGTGCATTAGCTGCCATCATCTAGCTGTGTCTTCTCATGGTAGAGGGGTGAAGGATTTAAAGGGCACTAATCCCACTCATGAGGGCTCCACTCTATGTACACAAATCCCCACTTCCTATTATCACATTGGGCATTAGGATCTCAGTATATTAATTTCCTACAGGCAGGGGATAAACATTTAGTCCATATCACTGTGCAGCAAATTACATTAAATATAATAACTAAAAAGAACATACTTAGTTACAGTAAGTCATTACTTAGAGTTATTTTGGTCTTTAGCTCAGAATCTCACCAGACTGAAATCCAAATGTTGGCCAAACAGCATTCTCAAATGGAAACTTGACTCAAAACGAATTTGCTTCTAATCTATCTAGGGTTCTGGTAAAATTTCTTTCCTAATAGCTACAGGACCCAGACTTATAATGGCTATAAGATGTAGGTTACTCTGAGGTCTCATAGTCTCTGCATTATTCCTCGAGACATGATCCTCATAGATAGTTCAAAACATGGCAGCTCACGTCTTCAACTTTAGTGCCAAGAGAAGTATATCTTGCTGACTTCTTTGTATGCTTCTATGAGACAAAATGCTATGCTTTTCAAGAAATTGATTAATTAGGTCAGCAATGAGTTAATAATACTAGAAGGAAAATCAACCTGAAAATCAATTTTCTGTGCAATAAAAAATAATCAGAAGAGTGGTATGTGGTGATATTCATGGACTTCATGTACATTCACAGGGAAGAGATGTGTATAAGGGATATTGTGTGATATCTCAGAATTCTGCTTACTAAACCAACACAGAAATTACTGAGTAATTCATTCAAATATAGTTAATATCTTACCTAATACCAAAAAAATCATTTATTCAACAATATTTTGATCTAAGGTCATATTATTTTTCTTTATAAATAATGCATATATTTAGTTTAAGATGCTTTAAAATTAAAAAGTTTATGGATTGATATTTAACAGTATAATTGGTATTTTTCACCATGTTAGATTTTCTAATTATTTTGTTATTTTTCAAAATTAACTAACAGATCTGTATGATAAAAAAAAATCAGATAAAGTATGACTTTCACAACCTTGAACTATTTATAATTTACTCAAATATATTTTGTGACCTACATGTTTCATAAATATTATGTAAATATATGGGGGGAATGGAATTTATTCTATACAAAAATATTGAGTGAATTCATTACAATAAACCACCAAATTTTCCAGTTATAAATACCTGAGCTTAGCCAACACCAAATAACTGATTGTTTTTTCTGCAAGAAATTATCTCCCATATACTATATAAAATAATTTACTAAAAGAAAGAAAAAATATATAACTTTTTAGTTACATGTCTAGCTGATGACCTGTCTTACTAACAGCGCTGAGTGTCCATTTATTTCAGCAGTTCAGGAATTCTGAAAAGGATCGGAAAGTCTAAAAGAATTTTTCACATTCTCACATAGAATGCAATAGAGACAAGTGATGCTGTCTCTGCAGTATGCACTAGAAAGTGCTCGGTAATATCTTGTGTCAAGTCTGGATTACTATAGTTCTGTAGATAAAATGACCCTCTGAAATGCGATGGCTCTGAATCATCTACACATTAGAATTATTACTTAATAAATTATGAATGACATACAAAGCATAAAATTGTGCTAGTGTTTAAAATGTGAAAATGAAGCTTCCCAACTAACAACTAGGGAGTTGAAGAGTAAACTCCATAAAATTATAAATGAGATTACAGACAATTTCTACTTGCAGTTTTAAAGTTAAATATCTTTATGCTTAGTGAATTAAAGCAAATCCTGATTTGAGAGTCCATATGCTGATGATTTATAAGAAAATGGTATTGGGAAAACCAATAAAATCATAGGGGAAGAAGAAGGATAAGGAGGTGATCAAGCAGACAAGTCATCCGAGACCAAGTGCCAGAGCAGCAGCTTCAACATGACTGTGCACACATACTATGGAATGCAGATTATGCCTGACAGCTGTCCAGAGCTGGGATGGTGAGGGGGCTGGGTCTTGCATACTTGGGCATCCAACACACACCAGTTAAGCAGCATCATTTAGGAGGTAAAGAAGTTTCCAAAATGTAAGGCAGTTGTTATAGTCAGCTTTTTCACTACTGTGACTTAAAGATCTGACTAGAACAATTGTAGAGCAGGCAAAGTTTATTTGAGGGCTCACAGTTTCAGAGGTCTGAGTCCATAGAAGGCTGGACATTCCTCAGGGCTGGAGATGAAGCAGAACATAATGACAGAAGACGGTGGCAGAGGGAAGCACCTTGCATGATGATCTGAAAGCAGGAAAGAGAAAAAAATATGCTTTCCAGATACAAAATGCATATCCTATACCCATACCTCCAGTGAACCACTTCCTCCAGCCACACCCAACCTGTTTCCAGTTACCACTTATTTAATCTCATCAGGAATTAATTCACTGATTTGCTTACGGCTGTAACTCAATCATTTCTCCTCTAAACCTTCTTGCACTGTCTCTCACGTAAGCTTTTAGGGAACACCACATATCCAAATCATAACAACAGTCTTCCAGAAAGGTCTCAAGGTACTGAAAGCAAAAGCATTTTGAAATTAGTATGGAGGATGTTATTGATAACAACACAAGACTTTCATCAGGCTGCCCCCAACGGCTTCCTGGTAATTTATGTTATATCCTCAGCCCTCCCAGCAAAAAAAGAATATAAGTAAACTCTGGTTCATTTTGACATCCAGAGCAAATTTGAAAAGGATGGGAGTCTGAAAAGGTATATTCTGCAGTCAGAAGGAACAAATTGTGTGTAGGAATGGCTCATTTACCTTAGCTGAAAGAAAAGTTCTATCTAATTTAGAAAATTTTTAAAATTATTTGGGAATTTACTTTTTCCTCTATTTCCTTTTAGTTATCAAACTCTCCATCCAGTCAACGAGAATATTCTGTATTCTTTGCCTCAGGGAATAGCTATAATTTCAGATAGCAGATAATAAGAATATTTTCCCCTCATTTAAGTCTCCATATGTAGGGAGGGAAAACACTTGACTGAGAATAAGAAAATGACCACCCACAAAATAGCATGAATAAAGTATTGAATAAATGGGTAGATGACAGATACTGAACTATTTGTTTGGTTTTATAAATTATTTATTGATTTATTGGTAGTGAGGATTTAACCCAGAGCATTTTACAACTGAGCCATATCCTCAGTCCTTTTTATGTTTTATTTTGAGACAGGATCTTGCTGTTGCATAGGGCCTTCTGTGCTAAACTGCCGAGGCTGGATTTGAACTCATGATCTTCCTGTGTCAGGTTTCTGAGCTGCTGGAATTTCAGGTATGTGTCACTGCACCTCACACTGTCTCAACTGCTTTTTTTAAAAAAAAACTTTATTAATGGACAGAACATATTTGAAAAGCATCTCAGGAATATAATATTATCTTTTGTGGGTTTGAGTTCCTAAAATTCCTAGCCATGATAAATTTTAGATGAAAATGACTGACAGTATTTTGTTTGCTACCTTTTTCAGAATTATATTTTTTTTCACATACAAATTCAAAATACACACAAATACACATATATATTTAAACTTTGTACCTAATGGAGAAAACAATAATTTCAAGCCCACATGAAATATGATCACAAATTGGCCATAAATATTATGTCTTCAACAAATTTCAAACACTTGTCATAGAGGTTATATTCTATAACTATTGTGAAATAAAGTCAGTAGTGTGATAGTTAATTTTAATGTGCTACTGCACTGGGTCATGGGGTGTCCACATATTTGGTCAAACATTATTCCAGCTGTGTTTGTAAGAGTGTTTCTGGATGGCACTAACATTTAATTAAATAAGTAGACTGATTTTTGTATCCAATGTAGGTCAGCTCTTTGAATCAGTAGAAGGCTTGAGTAGAACACAAAGACTGACCTGCCATGAAAAAAGGAGGACAGCCTCTAAGCAAGGACTTCAGCTTCTTCCTGGGTCTCAAGCCTGCTGACCTTTGAATAAAAACCAATAAGCTCTTCTGGGTCTGATGTTTATAAGTCACCCTACAGACCTTGGATCCTGATAGTCCATAATTGCATGACATATTTGTAGGACACACACACAATACATGCACACATGCACATTTAACAAAGAAAGATACATATCAAAGAAATTCTTTATTCAAAGAAGCAATAGTAGAAACTAAAATACTTAGGACTAAATGACACAGGCAATATATATCAAATTTTGTGAAATAACTGAAAAATTCCTCTCTACCCCTAGCAATCACAATTTATCATGTTTAATAAACAGAATTTTTGGTTTCCATTTTATTGGCATTTGAAGCATTTTAAAGATCTTCTCAATAAGTGAATTTCTTTCTAATTTCCTTTGCTTTATTTGAAAAGGCCATTATTAGTTGACTATGCTCCCAGGCTACCTTTTACCACTATATTGTAGCACCTATGCCAAAGGATTGAATATATACTCTATTTTTATGTTTCATTTTTTAATATTTTTGTCACTGCATTATAAATGTACATAATGGTGGGATTCTTTATTACATATTCATAAATGCACACAATATTAAAATAGAATTTGTCCAATATCATTTCCTAGTGTTTCCCCTTTACTTTGTTTCTATTTCTCACTGAAGTATGAGTTTGATGAATGGAAAAATTGAGGTTATGAATTATTCAATTTCTTTATCATAGTACATACAACTAAATAAAAAATTGGAATTAAATTGATGTAGCTGTTTTATAATTCTAAATATAAAACAATATTTTTAAGTTTGTACTGTGTAAAATGTGATAAAATCAGTATCAATTTAGGTCTTTACTTGGTTATATTTCAAAAGAAAATGATGACAAATTAATTAAATACATATCCAATTTAGATGTTGATGATAAAACAGAATAAATTCATAGAAAGAAGAAAAGGTAGTAAATAGGAATGGAAAAAAGATCTAGAATCAGGGATAAAGTCAAGTCAAAAGTTTCATATTTGAAATAGTAAAGTTTGCTGAAGGAAATAAGTATTAAGTAACCAATTAAAAAATATCTAGGAAAACAAAAGAGGACACAGGGAGAGGATACAGGATACAAATATAGAAAATGGCCTGAAGAATATAATGCCAATTCAATTGAATGGTTAAATAAAGTTAGCATATTTTTAGGAAATTAAAACTTTTAAAATTGACTTAATGCTGTTAAGAAAACTAAGGCATCAATCACACACACACACACACACACACACACACACACACAGACACAGACACATTGCAAGAAGGATCACAGTTTTAGGGCAGGATTTTATGAAACTTTCTAAAAACTTATCATTTCATCCTTATGTAATGTATTCCAGAAAATAAAAAGCAAACATTCCTACAGTTTTTATACTGAAAGAAAATTAGACAAGGGCAGTAAAAAATAAACATCAAACCATAAACATAGCTAGAAACATTGCTAGAAAATATAGCTAGAAAAAATTTTCTTAAAGTGATAATAGTTTGCTATGAAAACCTTTTAGCAAATGTTAGTAAGTTTGTTTGTTTTTGTTTGTTTGTTTGTGGGGGCAATGGTAATTGAATCCAGAGACACTACTACCACTGAGCTACATTATCAGACATATATACTTATTTATATTTTGAGACAGGGCTTCACTAAGTTGCTGAGCATCTCATTAAATTGCTAAGGTGGCCTTGAACTTGTGATCCTCTTGCCTCAGCCTTCCTAGTCACTGGTATTACACACCCACACCATAGCAATGAGGAGTGAATATTCTTCTTAATGGAAAAACATAGTTTTCATTTGAGGCCAGAAACAAGACATATCTATTTATTTATTTACTGATTCATGTGCTGAGCACATACTAAATAAGTCTATACCAGGTATTTTTCTAGGAATATGTGGTAAATAAGTGAATAAAGTGGACAAAGATCCTGGCTTTCAAGGGACTTACATTCTAATAGGGGATAATTGAAAACAAACAATAAATACAATGAATATGCAAGAATATGAAAAGTGACATGGTAAAAAAGAAGAGAAGTTATCAAACTAGGGTAGATGAGGAGTGCAAGGGATGTGGTAGAACAGAGTGGGAACTTCTGCAGTTTAAGAGCTGACAGGCTGTGATTTTACATGCTGAAACACAGCTTTGCTTACTGGCATTTAACCATAGGGGCTTGCAGTGGCTAACAGGTACCTGGAACACAGAACTGCATTAGCAGAAGCAGGAAACAATATAGATTTATCCTTAATGCTCAGTGCAATAAAAGTCACTAAGCTGTATAAGTTGAGTCCCCATGCTGTTAACAAGCTTTTTCTCATATAAGTAATGTAGAATGCACCCTTCAATAGAATTATACCAACTCATTTGCCTCAGTGTACCCAAATTTGCTTATGTGTAAAAGTAAAAACTCTGATGTGCTCTAGGCTCAGTCTTTGGGAATTATCCTTCTGGATCATTATGCCACTAATAAAGTGTTGCTTCTAGATCTCAGTCTCCTGACCCTCATTTCCTACTGGAAGGATGGAGTTAATTGCTGCTGCTGCTGCTGCTGTTGTTGTTGTTGTTTGGGTGCAAGTGGTAGCATTAAAAAGGTGACCAGTTATGCCTCACAGAGAAAGCAGTATTTAGCAAACATATGAATGTTATGAAAGAGTCAACTAAGCAGATATATGCTAAAAATTGTGCTAAGGTAGTATCATGTCTTTATGTTTGAAAAATAGTAAAGAGGACAGAATGACCAAAGGAATATTTTAGTTTGGGTTTTCTGAAACTAATCTCATCACTGAGGGATTGGATAAACACAGAATTTTTAAAGAAGTGATGTGAGGCACAGGCAAGACAAGAGTAAGACAGGGAAAGAATGACCCTTAAGGATGAGAGGATAAGCATTGCCAAAATGGCAACTGCTGCCCAATACTGCTATGGATTAGCTAATGGTACGCATTCACTGCATCTTAATGTTCCCCAGCAAGACAGAAGGAAATGGGAGTATTCGACCATCATTGTTGTCAACTTTTGCATCACTGTGTCCAAAATACTCAACAAGAACAACTTAGAGGAAGATAAGTTTATTTTAGAGGTCTCAGTCCATAGATGGTTGATTCCATTGATCTGAGCTCAAAATGAGGCAGCATACCATGGAAGAAGGGCCCAGAGGAGAAAAGATTCTCAGCTCATGTCAGGGTCTGGAAGTCGAGGAAGAGAAAACAAGACTGGGGGAAGGGGCCACAAGGAAGAAACACCCCTCCAGAGCACATCCTTAATGACCCACCTCCTCTAACAAGGTCCCACCTATCTATAAATACCAGTCAGTTCATTCTATCTAACATGGACTGATTAGGTCACACCTCTCACTATCCAATCATTTCACCTCCCATAATTCCTGCTTTAACACAGGACACCTCATATCCAAACCATATGAGTGACTCCTCATCACATTCACAAAATTCCACTTCTGAGAGGTTAAGAATTACCCTTGAAAAGTTTTATCCCCAGTACTTCTGGGCTCAGCAAGCTCCCCCTCTTCTCAGAGTCAACCCTTGGGCAATGACTTAAGAGTCCAAACATGGAAGGTTTGAAGTGGGACCATGGTAGTAGACATAGGAAATGTCAATCATCATAGCTAGAAGTGAACTTCAAGTCATAAGAACAAGAAGAATGGTTTAAAAAAGGAGAAGGATTAAGGAAATGGAGCACTCTATACCTTGTAATGACTTGGCTTTTACTTTTAAGTTAAATGTGAAACAATTAGAGGGCCATGAAATCATCTCGGTGTGGCATTAGGAACAGGATGTGGATATTGGAGTAGAAGCAAAAGCAGAAGCAGGACAAACTGTTTGGAAGCTATTAAGTCAATTCAGGCAGAAATTAAGATGACTTAGATCAGGGGGTGCTATGCAATTAGTGATGTGTGATCAATTTTGGGTATTTGCTGATGGTGAAGAATTCTTAGGTTTTAAACTGTTCTAGAAGATCTTAATAGTAAGACAAGAAAAACAGATGAACACTTGAAGATTGTCAAGTAAATAAAGCAATTATCTTATGCTGAAGACTTGATTGTGTACATTTAAAAAAGCCAAACATCCTGCAGTATAATTATTAAAACTAACCATAAAGTTTGGCAAGAAGGATGGCTATAAAATTAATATTTTTAAAATAAGTTGTGGGGAGGGGGGATAGTAGGGGATAGGAAAGGTAGCAGAATACAACAATTACTAATTGGGCATTATGTAAAATTGTGGATGTATAACCGATGTGATTCTGCAATCTGCATTTGGGGTAAAATTGGGAGTTCATAACCCACTTCAATCTAATGTATGAAGTATGATATGTTAAGAGCTTTGTAATGTTGTGAACAACCAATAAAAAAATAAAAAATTAAAAAAATTAAAAAATAAAAAAATAAAAAAAATAAGTTGCAGTTTGTACATCAGCAACATTAGAATACATAATTATTTTCAAATACAACATATACATTAGAAATCAAGTGTCTAGGATTACATCTAATAGCAGATGTTGAGGAATGATGAGATGCCAGGAATATGTTCAATAGAAAATATGTAAGACCCATATCAAAAATGTATAACATGATTGTAAACATCAGAGACATACATAAATGAGAAAACTTGTATTCATGAACAAGAACATTACTTTAATGAAGAGACATAGATTTATGAAAAATTAATTTACAAAGTATATTCAGTTGAATTTTATCAAGATTTCAAAATATAGATCCAAGGGTTTGTGAAAGTATAAGAGAGAACAAATAATTATGCTAAACATTTAAAAAAACTGAGGGGAATTCTCTTTGCTGTTATCAAAACACATTTAAAGCTATGATGTTTGAACATGTGGCATTGCATCACAAGATCAAAAACTAAGCAAGTCAATAAGTTAAATATGCCAGAAGCTGACAGAAACATATAATAGTGGAATGTAGGATGAACATGGGATAATCAGTCAGGCAGGAGCAAGAAAAGAGAAAAAGCATCAATACGTGTTGATACCAGGAATAAGTCCATTTCGGAAAAAATTCCTACCTCACACTTATATAGAAAAAATTTCAAATGAATGAAATATTTGATTGTGGAAAGAAAAAAAAACACATTTTATAAATAAAATTTAAAAAAAAATCTTTCTGTTTCAGAGAGAATAAATTCCTAAATAGGAACCCTCAATCCCCAGAAAGGGGTATATTAAATTTAGTTTATCTAAAATAAAAATAATAGTAGTATCTATCTACTAAGACTGTTTTCCCAATTAAATAAAGTAATATTCATTAAGGCTTTATTAGAGGTGTCTAGAATATATCAAATGCAAATGCTGCCATTATCATTAGTAAGATTAGTATTTAAATTTGTGCCTACATTCATATTATTGCCGTTATTAAGTTCAGGTATGTGGATGGGATACTTCCCTCATAAACCATAGTTTAAGCATAAAAGGAAGAAACAGCTTCTTTTGACTTCCTTCTCATTTTGGCAGAACCCAACTTGCGTTCATTCTTATATTACAGACTAAAATATTAATTAGTAGAAGAAGATTAGGGATGTTCCCTTTCCCACCATTTCATATGCCACCAGATACATATATTTTCAACCATAAAGTATTTTTTAAATGTGATATATTTTCTCACTTTGCAAAGAAACATAAATGTTAAGTGACAGTATCAACCCAACTATCTCAGCATTACTTAAAAAGCCAGATTTCCCTAGGCAGAAATAATTTCCAAGACTTTATTTACAAATATGTTTCTACAACAAACTACACCAATAAAGAATTCACGTCTGTGATCTCCCCAGTCTTTAAAAAGGGGTGTTTTACACACCTGTAATCCTGTCTACTCTGAAGGCTGAGGCAGGAAGATGAGAAGTTCAATGCCAGCCTGGGCAATTTAGTAAGACCCTGTCTCAAAATAAAATAAAAAGAGCTGGAAATATAGTTTATCAGTAAAGCATTCTATCCCCAATACCACAAAAAAGGGGGGAGTTGTTGATAACTTAGAGTACAATAAACTCAAAAAAAGTGCAACATTCTGCTAAATGACGATTTCTCCAGATGAACCAACAGTTTCCAAGTTGCCCTTGTCCACTCCAAGAATGGTTTCCCACCCAAGGCATTATGGAAAAGAAGTAGCTCTAGTGTATTGTGAATAATGCAGTCAAAATTCTAACATATTAATAAACAATGCTGCTTGTGTGGTCTTTTTACTTTTTACTTTTTACTCAGAAATTGTTGAAAACCCCCAACATCCCTTCAGTGTCCCACTTGATATTTTTTCCCTACAATGACACTGGGAATAATTAAGCTGTTAAGAAAAGATTCATAATGAAGCAACAAAACACAAAACAATTAAGGAAAATATTTTATAATCATTTGATTTCCCCTCATTAGATTTTAAAGGTCAGAAAAACATTTATAATTTGGAAATATAGAATAAAACATAAATGTTAATTTCCCCTTGCTTTAACTTGGAAAAATTATTAATGTCTTTCTGGAATGTAAACCCAAAAACAATTTAAAAGATGTAATAATCTTCAGCATTATTTTGTGATATATAATTCTTTTGCAGTTTTTAAAAGCACAGAATTTATGGAGTACTCTTTAGGCTACATTAACAGAATGATGGATTTTAATCCTTATTCTTAACCAGGCAGCTTCCTTCCCCTTCAGTATTATTTAGATGAAGGCACAGTACCTTTTGCATGACTGATAACATTTACATTCTATATGACAGCCCTCTATAACCTGACTCAGACAAAGGCCAGGACATCTAGGATCGTCTAGTTAATCAGAGAACCTGAAAAGATCTACTCAGGGTTGAGGTTCTTGGGTAGGTCAGGCAACCAATGAGTCTATTCCTGATGTTGAAGTTCATTCCCTGATATTGTTAGTTTATTGTCCCCTATCAGAATTAAAAGTGCATTTTATTCACTTGGGGAAAGTTTATTGAAGGTCCATTACAATGAGAACTATTGAATATTAAATGAGATCAGTTTAAAATGCCTATTCCCCATTAAAAGCACTTTCTCATGCCTGTTTTTATGCATGAGACTAAAATGCTAAACAAATCACCAAAACTCAAACACACTTCTTTTGTCTAATTTAATAACTACCAATATTACTGCTAATAATACATTAAGTAATATATTTAAGTAATATATTTAGTAATATATTTAATTAATAATAGTGCTTAAAATGTTGACAAAAAACAAATTCCTGAATTCTGTCATACTAAATGTGCATTTCAGAGATTCACATACAAGGGATAAAATTTAATAACTCAAAATCCTTTGACTTTTTCAATAATTTAAAAGAATTTAAATCAAAGTTTACCTGTTTTTACCTACCCATTCTTTTGGAAATTCTATAAATGTATGGTATAAACTTTATATCTAGAGATTTATTTTTATAAAACAACATATAGACCTCTATTCAAGAGCTTCTAAAATGATTTCATATAAAAGTATATTAATTATAATGTTCCTCATCTAGTTATTAAGGAAAGTTCCCAGGGATTTACATGCAGCAAACCATTTATGCTTTGGGAGCTCCATTAATATGTTTAGATAATTGCATGTATTGAAGACAAAACCACTTTCCTTTAAATATTATCAAATTTAATTTTTAATTTATTAAAATGAACTTTAATACAAATATTCATCATTAGAAAGATTTCCATCCAAGCATTAAGTGGTATTTTGCCTTTCTGTTAAAGAGGCAAAAGAGTGAAATTATTTTTTTGTCCCTGAAGGTCAATTGTGAATCTCATTTATACTACTATTATTTTAACTATGACTAATGCTTTTGGATATTCTTCTGACTTGTTCTGATTTTACATTATTATGAATCTCAGAAAGGAAGCTTTAATTCTGGTCAATTTCTGGAACACAGATAACCCATGTGTAGAATTCAAACTGTCATATTCATGGCCAGTGACATCATAATTATCATAATTAGTCTGTGTGATGGTTAGTTTTATGGGTCAATTTGGATCATGGAATCCAGATACTTTCTATATTCCAGATGTTTCTTCCTAGGTATTTCGGGCTCCCCAAATATTCAAATCAGAAAGTATACTATCTTCCATAATATTGGTGTGTCTTGCAGACTCAATCAGAGAAATAAGCTGAGATTCCATAAAAAAGAAGGAATTCTGCCAGCAGTCTTCCTTTGAAATAAAACTACAATCTGCAATTTTTCCCTGAGTTTCCAGACTATAGATTTTAAAATTGCCAGCCTCTACAATCTCATCAGTCAATTCCTTAAACTCTCTCTCTCTTTCACCTATTCATTTTGTTTCTCTAAGAAACCCTAACTAATGCAGTCTGCAACAGTGAGAAAACTAATTTTGAAGAAAGTTATTTTAATATCCTAAGAAATGAATGTTTCAGCTTAAAAAGTTTTTTAATTACTGAAACTACAGATCCTGTCATATTAGAAGTTAACATACTGCTTCTATATAATGACTTGTAATTATTTTTAACATATATAAAGTTAGATTTTCCCTTTTTCACTATCTTCCATATGTCCACTGAATACCCATAGTTCTGCCCTAAAATAAATTTTATAACTAAAGAATGGGAAAAAAGTGAACTTAAATCCTTTTTTATTTAATAAACATCAAAATTACTAAAAATGTCAAACAATAGATTGAATGACTAATTAAAATTTGGTCTGTCCATCTAATGAAATATCACTAAATAATTTGAAATTACATTCATAAATTTTAATATTAATTCATCATGTATAAAACAGGTATAGAAGGAAAAGTTCTAAACTTTGAGCAAATAAGTAGTATGATTTTCTCAATAAATTTTTTATTAACTCCATTCTCTCTCTCCATAGCATGTGTCACATGCCTACGTAGGACAATGCTAATTGTGCTTAATCATTTGTCTACACACCTGTCTTTTCTTGCAGTCTGTAGCTTTATGAGGAAGGAACCTGTTGGCAATTTGCTTAGACATGTCTTAAGTTTGTAACACTCAATAAATTTATTTTTGATTTTTGATTTTCTGTTTTTTTCCTTTTATGACAGACAATATAAAACGGCCACTCTCTTTGGAAATACCTTGAACAATAAGTCACTAAATAATAACCGTTCTCAATACCATTATCTACCTTCTCGGACAATAATACCTATATTCTATGGTTTGATATTATTTGTAAAAGTACTTAAGAAAATTGATATTATCAGGAGAAATACTTTAATGATACTTCTCTCCCCAGGTGATCCCCTGGACTGGCTCTGTGCATTTTATGGCATGTAATGCCTGGGATTATGTTAAATGACAGCATAAAGGGGGTTATGTATTTTAAATTAATATTAATAATCGATTGACTTTGATTATTACTATTAACTTAAAAGCACAGAATTTTCTCTTAACCCACAGCAGAAAAAGAAACTATATTCAAAGCATAAGAAAAACTGTCCTTCTGGCCCCTACACTCCCCCTACCCCCTCCTCCTCTCTCTCTCTCTCTCTCTCTCTCTCTCTCTCTCTCTCTCTCTCTCTCTCTCTTAGCTCCCTTCATTGCTTCTTTGAGGACAGCAGGGACCACATGAGAAATAATACAGGGGGCTTCAAGACAGAGAATAAGGGCCAGGGTGACAGCCAGAAAGAAAACAAAGACCTCAGACCTACAAGGAACTGAATTCTGCCAATGATCTGAACAAGCAAACTCTTCCCCCACAGCCTCCAGAAAAGAGCCCAGGACTGCTGACACCTCCATCTGAGCTTTGTGAGACTTCATAAAGAATCTAGCGAATCCAGCATAGTTCTGATCAACAGAACTCTGAGCTAATGAATTTGTATTTTAAGCTACTTTAAATTTGTGGTAATTTGTTCCCAGCAATAAAAATGTATGCTAACTCTCCTAATTTTAAACCAGAAGTTCCAGTTATGAACTTATTCACCTGTGTGTTAGCTTTTTGTTGCTGTGAACAAAATACCTGACATGAACTACTTAAAGGAGGAAAGATTTCTCTTGGCTCATAGTTTCAGAGGTTTCAATCCAGAATCAGTTAGCCCATTGTTTTGGGCCTGAGAAGATGCAGAACATCACGGCAAAGTTCATGGCAGCCAGGAAGCAGAGAGAGAAAGAAAGAGAGGTCAAGATACAGACTCCAAGGCATGCCCCCAGTGACCTACTTCCTCCAATCACCCCTACAATTTACAAATCTCCTACAAAGTTTCCACCTCCTTCCATTAGTCCACTCAAATTTTTAATCAAATATATTTATTCACTGAGGAGGTAAGACTCCTCATCATCCCACCTTGCTGGACTGGGAACCAAGCCTTCAACATCTGAGACTTTGGAGGACATTCCAAATCCAAGCCATAAAAAGCCCTATACTAAGAATATTATATGGTCATTTTAAAACCCAAATAATACCACCACAACACAAAAACATGAATGATTTATAAGTATTCTTACACCATATTGAAAGGTGCACAGAAAGTAAACCTCTTTTATACTCTAAGCCTGGCTGAATCTTTGTCCAGAAACTACACGAAAGAAAACATATCACTCTCAAGTAACAGTATTTCAGTCTCTCCTGGTTTTTCACTTTCCTCAAAATCAAAATCCCTCACATAAATGTTTTAAAGAGTCTCTTTTTCCCCCTAGACAGGTGCTCCATATTTACATTCTTGTCCACTAGCCATCTTCTTGCTCAAAGTGGAATATGAGGTTTGCATTGTTCTCATGGAGCAGAATACACAAGTAGAGCACACAGCTGTAATACCCTTAGTCTCTTCCAGTCTCTGCAGAGAACTTCCTTGTTTATTTTCTGTTTACCCTGCTCAAATGTGCTGCTGGAATTCACTGTCAGGGCTCTGTGGGATTTATCAAGTCATCTTTTAAACTCTGAATCATCAGGCCTTACCCTTGAAGGTATTGTAAACTCACCTGAATCTCTGCTGCACCCTCCAGCCCACACCTGAATTTGGCAAACAATCCTTATCCTCTCACCATTGCAGTTGAGTTGTATCCCTTCAGAACTCCCCACTGGGGGTGTGGTCATGAAGAAATACTAGATTCCATCCTAACCTCCCTGGTACAATATACAGGCAACCTCCTTTAAGAGTTCCAGAGATAAATCTGGATAAGTGTTCCCAGCCTTTGTAATCCCTTCAGTTTATATGTCATATTTCCTTCTGTCTAAGACAAAGTCTGAAAGTAAGAGACTAGGGATTCTTCACATTTTCATTTTTCTGGATTCCTTCACCTTTCTCTCTCAAAATGTCTTGTAATCAAAAGAACAAACTCTCTCTCTCTCTCTCTCTCTCTCTCTCTCTCTCTCTCTCTCTCTCTCTCCTGATTTTACAAAACTGTATTATCTTACATGAAAAAGTAAAGATAGGAGTAATTCTTTCTATGGCTGGGAACTATCCATGCAGACAATTGGTGAAGGTGGAAGGTGTGTCCTTCCTACAGCTGAGGCAGAATTTTCAAAGTGTGAGCCACCAATGTTTGGGCATTGGCATGTTAAGAAAGTTTAGAAAATATCTACATTAAAGTCTTCCTTTAAAATCTCTTTTCTTGTGAAAGTGTTATCTTTTAGTGTTTTAAATGTCAACTCTAGTATCTCAATTTTTGCATATTGCCATAAAATCAACAATTCCCTACCCAACTCTCTGAAATAAATGGAAGCTTCCTTTTAGCTAGATAGAAGGTCCACCACACTAAAAGACAAAAATAGAAAAATCATAATAATGTAATCAAGATATCATCCACATATTTGAAAACACCAAAAGATTGAGAAAAGAAGTATCATAGTGGAAAATTTTTCTAATTTTCTTATCTTTTAATGAACATCAACCAGTTTACAGAAATTTGTGGCATTGTAGAAAAGCTAATATTACTTTTCGTAACTACTGTGTTGAATTCTGTAATCAAAAGATGCCCAGTCCACTCACAACACTGAAGATTATAGCAGTAGTACTGTGATTGCTTCAGAGTATATCCCCAAATGTTCACATTAGGGGGTACTTTAAATTTAAAGCAAAGATAACACTTTCACACACCTGACAGTATTTGAAGCATCCAAGATCACCCCAAAACTTTCACAGCTTCAAGCAGGGTACTTCCGTGCTGATATGATCTTGGATGTAACTAAATTCAACCTTTGGGTGAAATTTAAATGCTTAAAAATTAAAATATGTTTCTTTGAAGACGTTTCTCCTACATGTTGGGTTCATCCAGCTTTCTTACAGAAACTTTGTTTAAAATAGAATGCAAGAAACAACCTTCTCTCTCTGGTTCTAAGGCTCTTAGTATAAGAATAAAATAGAAGCACAGTGTTGTCCTAATTTATTTTTAATCATTTCCTGTTATATATTATGTAGGACACTGGACACTCCCTAGAGAGCTTGCATTCTGTACCACAGCATAGTCAACAATGCCATTTATTCATTTAAGTCTGTATTTCTAAAGTTGTATAATCTGGTATTACCAAGAAGCTCTCACTGTGGAAATAGAAATTCCACTGTGTGGTCTTTCAGTTACAGAGAACTCTACTTTCTGTGGAGAAGTGTCCTTAACAACTTAATTTCTTCAATTTTGTGAGCATCTTTTCTTCAAACATCTTTTATCATCAAAATATTTCCAATAACAGCATCAAATTTTAGTGCTGCTTTATAAGTCCCTAGAGAGGATGAGCTCTTAATGGAGAGAAAGAGCAAAATATATTAGAAAAACTAATTGCATGATAAAGAGAGTTCAGTGACTACTGGCTGTGTATGAAAAATGAAATATATGGAGATTAACCAATACTGTTTCTTTTAGTGTCATTTATTAAAGTTACAGCAAACTGTTTACCCTGCTGGTTAGCTCTCAAAAGAGTTACTCTGATCTCATGAATGTTGGCACTTGCCCTCCAGGTTTACTCAGCTTTCAGCACTGATACCTTTCTTGTACAGCTCTTCAAAGCAAAGAAAAGAAGAAAGGAAAAGGAAAAAAGCATCCAGTGGGAGATTACAACATCCTCCACAGGGAATGCCCCCTGAGATTTGCTGAATGCAAGAACATGTCAGGAAGGAGCTCAGTGTGCCATAATCCATTCTGAATGTGACTGGAACTTTCTATGCACAGTGAGCCAAAGGTCAGTTTCATGTCAACAGAGAGGAGAAAAGGAATCCATTTTTTGTTTCTCTGTCAAACAATTAATTTTCACTTATAATGTTTTACTATCAAAGGACAATTTTATCCTTTCCTGGGGATTTTCTGATTTTGCCAGCTGAATAACAGCAGGGCAAATATTAGCTTAAAAATACTTAGGTTATTTTAATTTTTGTATTTAGAACCTGGTAAAATAACAAGTTCCTGCTCCAAAACATGAGGTTAGATTTTTTTAGTGTTTCAAATAATCTCTTATCTAAAGAAATCTCTAGAAGACTTTAGTGGCTTAATAGTTACTGTAAGATAGCATCAAATAGAAACATTCTTTTCCCATTCATCATTATTCTAGGTCTACTTTATCAAAGCTATTTAGAGTGAGAACCTATTTTATTACTGAAGGTTTGTCAGGCAAATTAGAAAATGGCCATTTTTAGAGAACTGTATATACATGAAACAGATGTAATTGACTGGTAAATTGAAAACAAGATATTTATCTAGCAGGTTGAATTACTGTGCTACATGTCACCTCCATGTGTTTAATTTCTCAATTCCATGTATAACTTCCTTAATGCTAACTTGCATAATCCTTCATATTATTTGAGTAATCCCCTTTCAGTTTATCTTCTTACTCTCCTTCTTCTTTTGTCTCTTATACCTCCACTCTTACATTACATTTAACTTTCTAAGTACAAACTAAACATAATCATGTCATTTTCCAAATTAAAACTTCTCTGGATTTTCATTTCATACAAGATGAAGTCCCAACAACTCATCATTCAAATATGTGCACAGTCTCTTCCAAAAATCTGTTTTTGGCTTATCAATATGTTCACTGTCATACCTACTGAAAAACTTCACCCATACATTCTTCCCTCCTTATAATGCACTGTATGCTTTATGGGCCTTCAGTTACTTCACACAATCTTTTAAAAGAAGGTAACTTCCACCCCTGTGCCATTGTGTGTGTGCTTGCGCGCACATGCGCACAAGCACACACACACACACACACACAGATAATATCAGCGTTATTCTCACACTTAAAGTTGTTTCTCTTATCCCAGATAATATCACATCCCTTGCTGATGATTGTGTGGAATTGATTTTTCTCATTCCTTTGTCCTAATGGAAGATAATTGTTTGTTTAGATACTTTAACTCCCATAGGCTCCAACTGCCTCAAGTTAAGGGGCTCATCTTATTCAAGTTTTTAAATAAGAACTAGAAAAATGTAGATATACAGTGATTAAAAGCATGAAATAATCTAGAATATAAGCCCTGATATTCCTCTCTGTGAATCTATCCATCCAGGCGTAACAATATTACTGGTTAATTTGTAGATGTAAGACAATATTTGCATCAATTCATGCCTACAATAAAATAGTTGAGTACATGGCTGCAATTCCACTAGTATAAGCTGTGGTAAACAACTATGAGAGCTTCGTTTTCATCTTACTATTCTATTGTAGGTGAATTCAGTTGAGATAAAATAACATAGTAGTCACAGTTAGCATTTTAGACTCATTTGTGACACAATTACATGATTTTTTACCTAAATAACATAATTTTCACCTATATTAAGTCACTAAGAACTGCCATATGAAAAATGAGCATACTTTTATATTTTCTCATCTTTTCTTGAAAAATGTGTTTTAGTTGTACATAATGATGGGATTTGTTGTCACATATTTGTACATGCGTACAATACACAAAGTAATTCAACCAATATCACTCCTCAGCATTTCCCTCCCCTCCCCACCTTCCCACCCCTGTTTCCTTTCCTTTGATTTTTATCACATTCCTCCCACACCCAACTTTTTTTTCCTCTCTAGCTTCCACATATGAGAGAAAACATACAACTCCTTGACCTTCTGATTTTGAATTGCTTCACTTAACATTAAGGTCTCAAGTTTCATCCATTTTTCTACCAATGACACAATTGATTTTTAATAAAACTCCATGTGTAAATACATCACATTTTCTTTATCCATTCATCCATTAACAAACATGTAGTCTGGTTTCAGAGTTTGGCTGTTGTAAAGTGTGCTGTCCCATAAACATGGATATGCATATATCAATGTAGTAAGATGACTTTAATTATTTAGGATAAATACCAAGGAATGGTATAGCTAGTTATATGGTGTTTTCACACCTAGTCTTTTGAGAAAACTCCAGACTAAATTCTATAATGATTAGACTCATTTATAATTCTACCAATGGTATAAAATTGTTCATTTTTCTCCAAATCTTTCCAGCATTTCTTATTATTTGTATTCTTAATGACTGCCATACTAACTGGTGGGGGATAAAATGTCAGTGTAGTTTTGATTTGCGTTACCCTAATTGCTAATAATGTTAAACATTTTCTCATGTGTTTCTGGCCATTTGTATTTCATCTTTTGAGAAATGTCTGTGAAATTCATTTGCCCATTTATTAATAGTGTTATTTGGTTTTGTGGTGTTAAATGATTTGAGTTCATCATATATTATAGATATTAACCCTCTCATAAGTATAGCTAACAAAGATTTTCTCCCATTCTTTAGGTTTCCTCTTCTCATTCCTAATTGCTTTCTTTGCTGTGCAAAAGCTATTAATCTGCTGCCATTCCATTTATTAACTTTTGGCATTATTTCCTGAGCTTTAGGGGTCCTATTGAAAAAATCTTTGTCTATATGTATTTGCTGGAATGTTAACCCTACATTTTCCTTTAGGAGTTGCACAGTTTCTGGTCTAATTCTTAGGACTTCATCTATTTTTGAGTTGACCTTTGTGCAAGGTAAGAGATAAGGATCCAGTTTCACTCTTCTATATATGGATAGCCAGTTTTCCAAGCACCATTGTTAAAAAAAAAAATGTCTGTCTTCTCACTGATGCATACATTTTGGCACTTTTGTCAAATACATTGTGAGTTAGTCTCTGTGTTTTCTGTATGCCATTTGTCTATTGTCTGTTTTTATGCCAGTACCATACAGTTTTTGTTACTCTAGCTCTGTAGTATAATTTGAAGTCAGGGATTATGATGCCTTCAGTATTGTTTTTGTGGATAAGAACTGCTTTGGCTATTCTGGGTCTTTTGTCTTCCACATGAATTTTAGAATGGTTTTGTTTAGTTCTATGAAGAATTTCATTGGTATTTTAATGGGGATTGCATTGACTCTGTGCATTTCTTTTTGTATTATGACCATCTTAATAATTTTAATTCTGCCTATCCATGAAAATAGGAGGTCTTTCCACTTTTTTTTTGAGGTCTTCTTCAAATTTTTTCTTCTGTGTTATTGTTTTCATTTTAGAGGTCTTTCACCTACTTGGTTAGATTTAGTAGAAGGTTGTGATTGTTTTGTTTTGTTTGGAGGCTACTCTGAGTGAAATTATTTTTCTGATTTATTTTTCACAAATTAGTTGTTGGCATATAGGAAAATTATTGATTTTATTATGTTTATTTTGTAACCATTTTTTATTACCTCTAGCAGTCTTATAGGTATAGGATAAAATCATCTGCAAATAGTGATAGTTTGACTTCTTTCTTTCCTTTTTTATCCCTTTTATTTTCTTATTTTGCCTAATTGCTCAGGCTAGAATTTCTAGTGCTCTATTAAATAAGAAAGGTGAGAGTAGACATTCTTATTTTATTACAGATTTAAAAGAAATGCTTTCAGTTTTTCCCCATTCACTATGAGGTTGACTTTGGGTTTTATAGATTTAGCATTTATACTGAGATAGGTTCCTTTTAGCTCAATTTTTTTCAATTTTTTTTTAAGAATAGGTGCTGAATTTTGTTGAAAGGCTTCTCTGCATCTATTGAGATGACAAATTGATTTTTGTCCTTAATTCTATTTATATGATTGATTACATTTATTGATTTTCATATGTTAAACCATGCTTCTATATCTGGAATAGAGATGGTAGAGATGGAAAATCTACTTAATATGTTGTTGAACACAATTTGCTAAGTATTTTTGCATATAAGTCCATCAGTAATATTGGTCTTTCCTTGATGTGCCCCTATCTGGTTTTGGTATAAGTGTGATACTCGCTTCCTAGCATGAATTTAGAAGTTTTCCATCCATTTCTATTTTATGGAATAATTTGAGGAGTATTGGTATTAGTTATTTTTTAAAGGTCTGGTAGAATTCAATTGAGAATCCATCTGGTCCTGATTTTTCTTTGTTGAAAGCCTTTTTCTATTTCTTTCTCATTTCAAGTTATTGATCTGTTTAGATTTTGTATGTCCTTTGAATTTATTTATTTTTTGTTTGTTTATTTATTTATTTATTTATTTATTTATTTATTTAATGTGGTATGTGTCATTTCTTCTAGGTTTTCCAGATTAATAGAGCATGAGTTTTCAAAAGAGTTCCCAATGATCCACTGAATTCCTGTTATGTCTGAAATAATTTCTACTTCTTTGACTCTAATTAATTTAGGTCTCTCTCTTTTATTTTGGTTAACTTGGCTAAGGCCAGGTCAATCTTGTTTTTCTTTTCAAACAACAAACACTTTGTTCTGTTGTTCCTTTGTATTTTTTATTGTCAAATTAATTTATTTTGACTCTGATCTTAATTATTTCTTTCTTTATACTATATGTTATTTGCAAGAGAACCACTTTATAGGCAAAAATAGTCAGATAGTTGGAATTGGTTTGTTCTTCTTCTTCAACAGCCTGGAGATGGATCATTAGGTTGTTTGGGGGGGATCTTTCTAACCTTACCTAGGCACTCATAGCTATAAAATTTCCTCTTAGAAATGTCTTCATAGAGTCCCATAAATTCTGGTATTTTGTATCACTATACTCATTTGAGTCTAAGAAATTTTTAAAAAATTTCTCCTTTTATTTATTCATCCATTCATCATTAAAAAGTGTATTGTTCAACCTCCATGTATTTATATATTTTCTGAATGATTTTATTATGTCAATTTCAATTTTCATTTTATTATGATCTGATAAAATACAAGAAATTATATCAATTTTTGTGTCTGTTAATAGTTTCTTTGTGGCTTAAAATGTGGTCTATTTTGGAGACAATGCCATGAGCCACTGAAAATAAAGTGTATTCCAATCTTGTTGGATAAAATATCCTACAGATATTTGGTAAATCCATTTTAATTATATATTTGTCAGGTCAAAAGAGTTTTTACAAAGTTTATGTTTTGATAACCTATCTAATGGTGGTAGAAGTATGTTGCTCAGTATCCATGGTTTACCTGAGGCTTCAATTTGAGTAGTGTCTGTTTTATGTAATTAGTTGCACCCATGTTAGGGATATAAGTATATATTATTTTTATATCTTCTTGTTGGATTGTTCCCTTTAGAGCATGAAGTGACCTTCCTTGTCTCTACTAATTAATTTTGATTCGAACTCTGCTTTATCAGACATCAGAGCCACTACCCCTGCTCCTTTTTAGGCTCAGTTCATTCAAATGGTATATCAAATACCACATGTTCACTCTCAGGCTGTGACTATCTTTGCCTATAAAGTGGGTCTCTTGCAAATAACATAGTTGGGTCTTGTTTTTAAATACATTCTGCCAGCCTGTGTCTTTTAATTGGAGGGTTAAGACCATTTACATTCAATGTTATGATAGAGAGGTGTTTATTTATTCCTGACATTCTGATTTATGTATAATGTTTAATTTGGTCCTCTTTCTCATTTGCTTAGCAATTCTTCCAATGAGATTCATTCATTAGTAAACTCTAGGGATTTTTTTGTTGTTGTTTGATTGTTTAAGTTTTGTAGTGCTAGTTTAGTCATCATTAATTTTAGTTTATGCTTATCTTGAAATTTTTTATTTTCCCTTCAAATTTGAAGAATATGTTTGTTAGATATAGCAATCTTGGTTGACAATTATTTTCTTTGGAACACATTCTTATGTGTAGGCCTTTTTAGGGCATAAGTTTTACTTGCCACAGTGTCTCAGATTTATCTAGATTGAGACTCCTTGAAGGTATGCGAGTTCTCTATGATTTTTGCACATAAGAGTGTAATAGCAATCTTTTATAACAGATGCATAAAACCCAAAACAGGAAACCAAGAAGCATGAAAAAACGAGGCAACCTAAAACTTCCTACATGTTTTAATTCACCAGCAACTAATCTCAAAGATATTGAGATGAATGAAATATGAGATAAAGAATTCTGTAGCAGTAGATGTCCGTGAGTGGGACTTGAGGGCCTATCTCTAACAATTTCTACTTGAGGCCTGGTTATTAGTTTTATTACAGTCTTTGTACTAAAGTATAGCTGAATTTTGAATGTCATTAATTTGTCAGTGGAGCAAGGAGCACTGTCTCTTGGCTAAGTGTAGTTCAGCAGCAGAGGCTGGTGAGGCTTAGGTCTAATCAGGCCTCACAGGCTTTTGTAGTACCTACACTGCAGAGATTAGATCAGTATACCCTAGGGTTTAGCAATCTCCAATGTCTGTTAGAAGTCTAGATATCAGGAGCCTTCCAAGAATTTTTCTCATCGGACAGGGAAGCCAATTCCCCATACACTCTGATGCCCACAAGCACAGCCTTCCCAGGCTTAGTCTCTGAGTATCTTCACACCACCTGTTCAGATTCTGGACCCCTTTTATTTGGTCACACGAGTGAGCAGACCCAAAGAAAAAGAGAGTTGGGCTCTCATTTACTTTTCCAACTTGAATCTTCCTGGGTACTATTTTCTCTGAGCCTGTTTCACTTATGTTCTGCCTAGTACACCCTAGCCTACATGGTAGGCACTTGCTGGGACAGTGATGACATGTTTGCTATGATTTCTAGGCTCTCACCAAGGCAAGTGCAATGTGGCCACCTCAAGATGGCTCTGCCTAAGCTCTCTGTGGCCAGTTGGGAAACAGAATACTTTCCAATAGCCAGCTCACAGTGCATCCTCTCAATCAGCTAAATTCAGGCTACTTTTCTGGTGTCAAATTTTTCTGTACCAAATCTATCTATTGTGTTACTATGTAATCCTTCCCCTCAGTGGTGAACCAGTGTGCCTTCTGCTGTTGCTATTGCTGCCACACCAGCTTCATTCCAATGTACTCTTTCTTCTTTGTTCAAGGTACCCAAATTCCTGAGTCTCTAAGATGCTCTAACTGTCCAAAATTAGATTTTAATAAAATCTGACTTTCTCCTACTTCACTGAGAAACATTTTTCCCACTATTTGCATCCCAAGTCTGGAGCAACTAGGAATGTTGCCTTCCTCTTATTTGCCACTTTAAATCAACATCTTTCCTCCTAGATTTTTATAACTAATCTATCTTCACTTTGTTTCCACTTAAAAATAGAGTCCATTCTAACTAGTATAAAACAAAGCAAGATACATAATAGTAATAATTTTATTTACAAAATTATGGTATTTTTAAAGAAATATTTTATTAAATGAACTCTTAAATTATTTAAATTATTCTAGATTTTAACTTAGGTATAAATTTATAACTTAGGTATATAATTTGAATTTATGATTTTAATTATAATTTATAACTTAGGCATATCATTTATATAATATGTATATAATATTTATATTTCATTTTCTCTTGTCTAAAAAAGGCATCAATTTTTATAAGTAAGTATATTTGAACATCTGAGAGGTATTTGAAAAGTCTTTTATGAATTTGGTTTAGAATTATAATCTATATATAGGTTTAAAAATGGAAGATAAATCTTAGAAATGTTTACGGAATGTCAAGGGTTTTTAATTTAAATAATACAATCAATATTAAAACAATTAAACATAGTTTTTAAAAATCATCATACATTCTACCTGTTTCAACTAATAACTAAAATCAGTGACAGTGAAAAGTAGCAAACAAAATTATAGTTCCATTTGCTGTTTGATTTCATTAGCATATATCAATCGATTTTGCAAATAAACTTCCTTGTGTCATCTCTAAGTACATTTATTACATTTCTCCTATCAGCTATCTTCTTTTTAAAAACAAACTATGTAGTTAAACTTTATGTCTAAAATTTTTAATCACCAATACTTTCTTTATTTTTTATGTAATAATGACAACAGTGTCAAACACAATAGAATATTTTTAAATTCAAATTTTCCATAACTGAAAAATTAGTTACCAAAAATTTCCTCCATTATGTTAATATACCAGTGCAAATGATGTTAAAACATTAATCTCAAACTGTAGTAGACAACAACAAAAGATGGTCATATCTTATCCTACAAGTTCTGAGAATGATTTATTCAAACAGTAAAATTAAATTCAGCTTTTGTGTAAGTATACAAAATAAAAACTTGCAAAATTTTGCTGAATTCTCCCAAGTCTAATAAAGCTTAGTTCTATTATACTTGAAGCAATATTAAAGATGAATGCTGCAGAGATATTATTAATAAAAAATGCACAGATTCTAATTTGATAAATAATCAAAGAAAAGGATGTCTGGGGAATTAAGTTCAAAACTTTGAATGGTTAACACCCATTATAGTTGAAGAAGTTTGAAGCAAAAGTGAGTATATAAACACACTGATATTATTATTAACCAAGCCTGTTCCTGCACTCTACTGTCAAAGGTAGACAGCATACATCAGGAAAAATACTTGAAGACAGTGGAAAATTATCTTCTTTATAATTCTTAAAATAGAAAATCCTTTGACCTGAAGTAGACCTTTTAAAAACCAAAAGAACTATGTATTATGAAAATTTCACAGAGTATATAATTGTGTACCCATAATTTTTTTAAGAAATATGTTTAATAGCTATCTGATTTTATGACCAAATCTTTTGATTCTTTCCTCCTCTCAGACTCTTAGCTGGGAATATCCTAAAGATATAGAAAAAAGTAAAACTGAAGCAGACCCAGTGGCACATGTCTTAAAAACTTAGGAGGCTAAAGTGAGAGGATCTCAAGTTCAAGACCAACTTTAGCATCTTGGAAAAACCCTCAGAAACTTAATGAGACCCTGTCTTAAATAAAATAAAAAGGTCTTGTAATGCAGTTCAGTGGTAAAGACCTCTGGGTTCAATTCCCAGTCCCCAGAAGTAGAAAAGAAAGCTTGAGTCTCAAATTTACATTATTCTCAATCCAGTTCAAGTAAAATAGTAAAACCAATAAGAAATTGAGCTATCTCCACATGCTAACTTCTATAATTCAGATAAGTGACTAATACTTTCTATAAAGCTTTAAAAATATTTAATTTAATTTCATCAAAAGTATGTTAATTAGTGCTATTATTATTGCTCCCAATTTACAGATGAATAAACTGGGGTACAAAAAGTTACTGGCAAAGAGCATATAGCTAGTAAATAACTGATAGTAGGTCTGACCTAGGCAGTCAGACTCTAAGAGTCCAGGAGCCTAATAAACACTACATGGCTCAGCTTCTCATTATAAAAAGCTGTGGACAGCTAAGAAAAATAAAGTTGCAGCCTGCAAATGGGTGTAAACACTAAGCCACATATATTTTATTACATATCATAAAATATACGTAGCACCTTATCTCTTCTTCTCTCAAGACACTTACTTCACTTCAGAATTATAAAATTTTTTTACACATATCCTTACACATAATTTATACCAAGATGCCAAATTCTTTGGCATAAAAATTGCCTGATTTTTTGTATTTTTTGTAATATTTAGTAAAGTTTTTGAATTCTTTAAGCATTCAATCAGTGTGTTTGAATGATAGAACATAAATCTGCTTTCTATATTAAGAAACTGGAGAAAAGAAAAATGTAGGTATCAAAATGAACTATTGATCTGTATTAAGTTTTGACTCTCTGTATATAAATAACTCTCTTGCCCTCTTCTCCAAAAAAAACATAGAAATAGAAATCAACCTTCATGCTGAGGCTGAACTCAATCCAAGATAAGTAAACAAAATTAAATATAGGATTTCAACTGTTAGTGATATTAGTATTAATTTTTTACAACTTAGTAACTTACAACGTACTTAAAGTTCAGTACATTCTTACTCAGTTACTAATTCACAGTCTTTCAAATTTAATGCATAAAAATAAAATTAGAAGCCAAAAAAGTACACAACAATTGCATTTTTAGTGTTTTATTATGAAAAGATATGGAAATGGCTGAGACCAAAAAAAAAAAAAAAGCCAGATCATAAAGGTGAGATACATCAAGCATATTGATGTAACCAATGTCAGAAGTATCTATACAAATATAGAAAGAAACAGTGGAAAAATAGTAGAGATTCAGGATAGAAATAGAACTTTGATTTATCCTCATTAAAATGATAATTTAAGACATGAATAAGAATTTAATAATTAAAGAAAAATAGGTAAGGGAGAAAAGGGGGAAAGGCTGAAGACAGAACTTTGAGTAATAACCATGCTTTGTGGGCAGGGTTGGTGAGCCTGAAATGCTTAGGAAAGCAAGAAGTGACAAAATAAATCATTGGAATATCAGCAGAGACCATTTTAAAGAAAGCAAGGAAACAACAATTTCAGGAAATAGAGAACAATCAACACAGTAAAATATAGTAGACAGTTCAAATGAGAATAAGAAATGAAAGAAGTCATCAAGTGTGGTGACTAAACTGTTCTTTGTAACCACTGAATGGTTTTATTTGAATTTAGGAAACTAAAACACTGCTGACAAGAAAAAAAAAGTGGGAATATTGAGAAAGAAAAAAAAGTGTAGATATTATTTTCTAAGGAAACTTGGAAAAAAATGAAGGATAATGACAGGTCAACTTACAAGTTTTCAAGATCGTGATCTGGGCATTCACACCTTTTGTTAAGACTCCTAGCAGAGGAAAATTATTTTAATTCAAAAAGAATTAAAGGTATAAATACTATTGAAGTGGGAATCACTGCAGTTTTCTGGATGTCTGCAATAATTTACCTATGGTATATTTTGATTCTGAAACACTCATAGAACTATCTTACATTTGTATAACACTTAATATTTTCCAAATGACCTTCCTGGTCTTCAAAGTACTATGATCTGCATAATAACCAGATGACTAAGAAGAATGCTTATGCACCCTTTTCAAATCAGGAAATATTTTTCCTGAGAAATACTTGACCTTATACAATGACATCTCCCAGGAAGATTTCGATACTCTCTCCCCTAAACCAGGCAGGCTTCTGGGGTGATTGCTTTTAGATTATATGGCCAACACTTTATGTTAAACATCCTACTAACCAAATATAAGAAAATGCAAAATGCACTATCACCTCTACATGTTCTGAGGCTATGAACTGCTTCAGCAGCAATCTTTGCTACTTGCTTCACACAAGTAGCCAAAATTTATTTTCTCTCACAAAACTATTAGTTGAGTCAATGTAGCAATCCCTATTTTAGAACAAAAATGAATGGAATAAGTTACTTAAACTCACAAAACAGGTCAGTGACAAAACTGGACTAGAATTTTTAAATCTAGGTTATTCATCCAGCTGCTTTTACAGAGTAACCCTGTTTGTCACAAAATTCATTTTACTTATTATGTGTTTTTGTCAGCTTTTTCATTACCATGACTAAAAAGATCTGACAGAAATAATTTTATATGAGGAAAAATTTATTTGGGGACTTAAGGTTTCAGAGGTCTCAGTCCATAGACAGTGGTTCCGTTCCATGTGGCTCAAAGTGAGGCAGAACATCATGGCGAAAGAGTGTGGTAGAGGGAAGGGGCTCACATGATGATCAGGAAGCAGAAAGTGAGAGACTCCTTTCACCAGACACAAAATATATACTCCGAAGGCATGCCCCTGGAAACCCATCTCCTCCAGCCACACCCTACGTGCCTTCAGTTACCATTCAGTTAATCCCTATCTGGATATTAATAAACTGATTAGGTTAAAGCTCTCATAATTCAATCATTTTGCCTCTAAACCTTCTTATATCACACATGAGCTTTTGTTGGACATCTAATATCTAAACCATAATGCTATGTTTATGGTGTTATAGTCAAATATGTCTATATTGTGTATATGAATAAGCATTTATCAAATATTTGATAAGCCATTTTGTATTTCAAGCAACCAAGAAGGGGGAAAAATTTTCTTTTATTCTTTTCTCCCTTTACCCAATCACACAAAATTAAGGACTTAGACAGAATTCTTAATGTTTTTTTGTTTGTTTTGTTTTTGTTTTTGTTTTTGAAACATAGGGAGTTGCAGATTGAACCCAGGGAGCCTCTACCACTGAGTTATATCCATGGCCTCATTTGTAAATTTTCATTTTATTTTATTTTTTGAGGTAGGAGCTCACTAAGTTGCCCAAACTGTCCTTGAACTTGGAATCTTTCTGCCTTAGTCTCATGAGTGGCTAGAATTAAAGGCAGGTTCCACCATACAAGGTTCTCCTCCTTTTTTTTCAACTTAAGAAAATACACCCTGTTCTGAACTTAACCTTAATATTCATGATGCTATATAAGCAATAGATGCATTAATAGCATTTTTCAAAGCAAATAAATCAGAGAAGTTTATAAATATGATAGATCTAAGGAAATTAAAGATAATTATAGCATAGACTAAAGCAATTTCAAAATATAAACAATGTGAGTTCAGGTTCTCTGAACTTTTATTACTACCTACAGGGAAAATAATGATCATTGTAAACATCTAATACACATGAGGCTCTAATAAATTATTGTATAGAGAGATGTCTACTGATTGTGAAGTTTTTAAAAAAAACTTTGTGTATATTACACCAAAGATGGAAGAAGCATAAAATATATAACATTGCAGTTACAGGGTACGTAAAATCTTATTGGACCAGTGATAAATATTTGTGCTTCAGCAATTTTAATATTACAGACGTCCTTTTTTGGAATGATTACAAACTACATCAATAACTTACTAATCACTTTAAAATCACATGGATTCCAAATCTGCTAACCAGATATGTGTGCAAAACAGCCACTCTGAAAAATATTTAATTCATTTTAATCAGTGTTTTACTCAGCTTTTTCACTGCTATGTCTGAAAGACCCAACCAATTATAAAGGAAGCAAAGTTTATTTGGGGGCTCACAGTTTCAGAGGTCTCAATCCATAGATAGTAGTCTCCATTCCTTGGGGTTTGAAGTAAGGCAGGTTATCATGGCAGAAGAGTGTGTCTGAAGGAAGCAGTTCACATGGTAATCAGAAAACAGAGGGGGCTCCACTTATAGGATACAAATACATCCCCGAAAGCCAAGCCTCCAATTCCTACCTCCTTTGGCCACACCCTCTGGCTTCAGTTACAACTCAGTTAATCCCTATCAGGAGATTAATTCACTAATTGGCTAAGACTCTAACAATCATTTCTCTTCTGAATTTTCTTACATTGTCTCATGTGTGAGGTTTTTGGGAGACACCTCACATCCAAACCATAACAATAGGATAATCTTCCATTCAAAAATTATCTTCCCTGAATAAAGTGCTCTCTATACAGAGATAATATTGACAAAGTACATGAAGACTGGAAGACTCTTATCTTCTAGAAATAAATGTACAAATAAAAAGTGTTTTGCTTTAAACACTAGTCACAATTTAATATGTTGATATTCACATTAAATATTAAGTAGTGAGCTTTAATTATTTATGAGTCAGAAATCTATATTTACTTCTTCTGTTTCCTAATGATTTCAATAGTTTTTTTTTTTAATAATCCTGAGGTCTCATCATTTCTGCAAATCAGATTTTAGTCTGGTGTTACTGGTTCACCAAGATGTCAACTTGGTTTAATTTTCAATTTAATATGCATGTGGTTAATTTGAAATGATGAGGAAGTGCTCATTATTTTATAAATGAATTATTCATGCTGAAGACAACATTACCCATGAATACAAGCAAGTTACATTAAACAGGGAGGAAATGATGGCCATAAAGCCATAATATTAAAAGCAAAACAAAAAAAACACAAGACTGAAAAGAAGAAAACCCAAATTTCAAAATTGCAATAATCTGAAGAATAGAGATTATATATATATATATATAGGTTTTAAATATATATATTTTATATCTTGAATTCCTCCTCCAGTATCATATGTAAGTAAAGATGCCTTATGTATCTCCTTTCTAAAGATGCAAAGTCTAATTATTCCACTAGAACTTAATGAACACTTTATCAACTATCATTTTATTCCATTCAACTTTCAAAATTTAATTCAGCTTTCCCATTTGTGTTTCCAACTGAATATACCGCAATATTGTCATTCATGGTCTTTCCAAAGCAAATTCTTTTTCATTGAAAAAAGAAACTGGGCTGGGATTGTGAACTAGCACTAGAACCCTCACCTAGCATGTGTGAGTCACTGGGTTCGATCCTCAGCACCACATTAAAAAATACATAAATAAATAAAGCTTATATATATATAATATATATATATATATATATATTTGAAAACTGCATGAAATTATTAAGTATGTGGAAAATTTTAAACACTGATCCAAGACACTTTAGGCCATATAATATTATCTGGATTCTAGATGATAAGGAGGAAGATGATGATGACAAGGACAATAGTGGTAGTGATGATTACCCACAAAGAAGCAAGCTAGGAACACCATAGATACCTCTTCTCTTATAAGACTCATGAAGTAGATGTTATCATGCATGTTTTCCTGTGGAGAAGAAACCAGTGAGTGAAGAAAAACTCATAAACTATCTTTTTAACCCCATTAGCATGAGACTAGCCTAGTACTTGAACTGAGATCTGCTTAAACCAAAATCATTTGTTTTTACTATCCTGACTTATTTTTGACAAGTTATACTTATTAAACATGGTAGATTGAATAATTTTGTTTATATTCACTCCAAGGTCTCACTATACTGATAGTAAACAGAATAATTTTTAAAACCAATACTCAAAAAAGACAAAGAGGAAAAGAAAAGATAATATGTATTTAAAAAGTAAGTGTGGGGAAGATGAAAAACAGACAGAGGGTGACTAATATGACAGAAAAAATAATACAAATCCCTGCTGGAAATCTTGAAAAAGTTTCAAGTCAAAGCATGAATCAGGGTTTATAAGAAGAAAATTGATTTAAATCCTTTAAAAGATTTAAAACTTTTATTTTATCCTAAATCATTTTCCCTAACTTTTGCATTTAGGCAATTACTCTATCCCAACCTAGCAGACAACCCCAGTTTTAGAAAATTGAACCAGAAATAATGCAGTCTTGAGAACACTGGCACAGTATATGGAGAAGAAAAATGTTGCTCTCCACCCCCCACCAAAAAAAAAAAAAAAAGAAAATGGATGGGTAATTTACATAAAATGCAAATTTACTGACCTTGTAGGTTTAGTTCTTAGAACTATAGCTCTTAGGGAGAAAAACTCAAGTTATCTTGAATTACTGCTGCCTGTGGAGAAGGCCACTTCATGATAACAAGTGCAGATATTTTACTGCCTTTGTTCAACACCTGTGAACTACTTATCGTAAATTCCCTATGCATGGTCTTTGGTCACGTAGGCCAAGCATTCAAACCTACCAATGTTGTAATGGTCAAGAAATGATGTCAAATTTTCTATAAAACTCCCATGTAACCTCAGCTCAGAGTCCAGAACTTCAAAGCACTGTATTATCTGGGAAACATGAGCATAAATAAACCTGAGTTCTTTAATCCTCCAAGTATTACTTGGTCTCCTGCTGAATGTGATTTCCATTAACAGTACCACCTCAGCACCTGGCCATATTCTGCCCCAGCATTGAAAATCAAAGATTTGTATCTTGAAAACCTGACCTGCCCCACCAACAAAAAAAGCCCTGTAGCTAGTATGATTGGGTCACTCAGGAAAACAACTTTGCCAAATCTGTGATCCATCATATATTTATTTATTCATTTTATTCATCTTATCTTTATTCCAGTTTTAAAGAGACATAATTCACAAATGAAAATTGAATGTTTAATATACAGCATGATGATTTGACATGTAGATACAGCAAGAAATTATTACAAGAATGAATCAATTAATTTGTTTGATAGTAATATGTCCTCTGTGGTTACTATTCACATGACATATCTTTTTTAACCTTTTACATTCGACCTATTTCTATCTTTGAATCTAAAATGTGATTCTTTCCAGGAATAATGGCACACACCTATAATCCCAGTGGCTCCAAAGGCTCAGACAGGAGGATTCAAAAGTTCAAAGCCAGCCTCAGCAATGGTGAGGTGAATAAAAGCTCAGTGAAAACCTGACTCTAAATAAAATACAAAATAGGGCTAGGTATGTGGCTCAGTGGCTGAATGCCCCTGAGTTCAATCCGTGGTACTTCCAAGATTTAAAAAAAAAAATTAAAAAATGTGAAGCCTGATATAGCATGTACTTGGAACCTATTTTTTATTTTAATCTAAAAATATTTGAATTTTTATTTGATTGCTTATGTTATTTTATTTATGTTGTTATGGATATAATTGCCTTACATTTTCATTTTACATTTTGTTTTCTATATGCCTCACAGCATTTTTGTTCCTCTTTTGCTACCTTTTTTTTATTCAATGGATATGGTCTAGTAACATTTTAATTTTTTCAAAAGTTCTACTTAGTCTTAAATTATATTCTTAGTGATTGCTCTAGAACTTAAAATACATATATTATCAAAATCTACTGCACATTTTTATTTACAAGATTTCATTGAAGCATAAAATATTATTTATACATGCTATATTCCCCACATCTTTATGCCATTATTTTATACATACTGCATTTATATATGATGCAAACCCTAAAAACAGAAATATAATCAATATATTTTAAATGTTACATCTTTTTAAACAAGATATGAAAAGAAACAAGTTCAAATATACATTTAGAGTTTGTAATATTATTCTTCCTATTTACTATATCTTGTTATCTTCATTTTTCCCCCTGTGAATACTCATTACCTTATGGTATCATTTCCTTATTCCAATAAATCTTTGCTCCCACCCACCATTCATGCTGCTTTTATAAAATATATTATGTTTCTATATTATAAGCTCAACAATATAATTACATACATATCATTTTATGCAATTACTTTGAAATCAATTTTAAAAAGAATATAATTGCATGAAAATATGTAATTATACTGACTTGTATATTTAACAGCATACTGTCTTTAACAGCACTCTGTTGCCAGTGTGTTGATTTGAATTATTGTTGGATGTCACTTGCTTTCAGCTTCAAGAACTCTGTTCCTTTTTAGAATTTTGAAAAAGTGTTGCTAGCAACAAATCTCTGTTTTTACAAATCTGGACATGTCTTTATTATTCCCTCATTTAAAAAGATATTTTTGCTAAATATAAGATTCTTGGCTGACAATTTTTTTTTTTTTTTACTTTTAGTAGTTTGAATATATTGTCCCACTACCTACTGGCATCCATAGCTTCAGAAAAGAAGTTAACTATTAATTTTATTGGCATTTCTTGTATGTAATGACTCATCTTTCTCTTTTGACTCTCAAGATTTATTGGCTTTCAATATTTTGACTGTGACATTTCTGGGTGTGATTATCTTTTTGGCTAATCTTCTTGGAGTTAGCTAGGCTTCTTGGATGTGTGTCACTAGTTTTCACAAAGTTTTTAAAATATAAAGTTGTAGAAAGTCTCAGGGATGCCAATGAAAGACCAACATTTTGATGTGGTCTACATGACAGTAATGACATACTGCTCATGTACTCACGTACCACATGTACTCTGAGCTTCCAGTCAGCTTTGAGGTGTTTCTTCCTTAAATAGAAGATATGTCATTACAGCAGATACACTAATTGTCTATTGTTGTGTAAGACATTATCATATCATATCACAAACTTAGGAGCTTCAAACAAAGTCCATTTTCTAGTTCACAGTTTTGTGTCAGAAAACCAAATATGTCTCATCCAGGCTTTCTTCTCAGTGCCTTAAAGATTGAAATCAAGATGTCAGTCTATGTTCTCATCTTGAGCTTATTTAGAAAAGAATCTAAAGAGCAGCCAGGTGATTCATCAAATTTACTTTCCTATGGTTACAGAATTGTTCTTGTTCATGTTTGATTGAGAATCATTCTCAGCTACTTGATTTCTGCCTCCAAGTCAAGACTCTTCACAACAAGGACAGTTTGCTCCTTCAGGATCAACAGATAAATCTCTCCCCTGTTCCCCAACATGGGGCTTTATATAACATTAGGTAATTCTATGAATAACAATCTCACCTTCTTTGCAATGTAACATAACCAAACAAGGGAGGTACTATACCATTATATTTACAACCAAAGTCAGAGGAATCTTAAAATTCCATGACTACCAACAGATATTTTCATATATCTGAAAAAATTTAAAAATTTAAATATAAAATAAATATAAAATTTATATATAAAAATTTATTTATAATAAATTCAGAGGAAATAGAAAATGACTAAGTAATATAGAAAAATCAACAATAGGGAAAGACACAGAGCAAAACTTAAAAAATATACCTATAATTAATATCCCTAAAGAGATAAGACATTTTCCTTAAGATATAAGAACCTGTCATGCAAAATAATAAATAATAAGAAAAGAATAAATTGATCTTAAAAACTAAAGTTATGATAGAATAATTATTTAAGTACATATGAAGATTTTAAAAGTAAGGCTGGATAGAGTGGCTCACATCTGTCATCCCAATGGCTCAGAAGGCTGAGGCAGGAGGATTTCAAGTTCAAAGCCCGCCTCAGCCAAAGTGAGGTGCTAAGCAACTCAGTGAGACCCTGTCTCTAATTTATATACAAAAAAGAATTGGGGATGTGGCTCAGTGGTCGAGTGCCCCTAAGTTCAATCCTCAGTACCCACCCCCAGGAAAAAAGTTTTGAAAAGCAAAATGCAAAAAATCTTTCAAGACACATGACAAAGGAAAACAAATATTAATTAAGAAAAAAAGATTTAAACATAAGAAGCACAATAAAATATTCTAGTATCTAAAAATCATAATTCATAGGAATAAAAAAATGAAGGAAATAAATTTAGTAGTGAAATAATATAAGAACATTTCTCTTAATGAAAAAAATCTCCAGATTAAAATGACCTATCCAAATACTATACAATCAGTGAAAATATAGTCACAACATATTATATGATTTTATACTTTCTACAGAGAATATCCTAAAAAATATTTCAGTAATAAAAATAAAAATAAAGCCAGGTGCAGTGGCAGGCACATTCTTGCAACTTGGAAGACTAGGCAGGAAGATTGTAAATTCAAGGCCAGCCTGGGAAAATCAGCATTAGTCTGTCCCAAAATGAAAAAAACTGAGGATGTAGCTTGTGGAAAAGTGTCATAGCTTCAATACTCACACCCAAATTAAATTAAATATAAAATTTAAAAAAGGTAAAATAAAAATAAAAACAGGAAACATCTGGTTTTAAAATGACATAAAACATCTCAACATAAAACATCTCTAGCAACACTAGAGATAAAAGATTATGAATTAGTATCTCTAATATTCTGAGGGAAATATAGCTTCACTATAAAAATCCTTTATCCAATAGATATCATTCAATAGAAAAACAGGGTAAACATATTTTAGGCATGAAAAGTCTAAAAAATAACTACTATACATCATTTCTTATTGTAATGTATTCTAATTTGTTATATATAACAACAGAATGTAATTCAATTATATTACACATATAGAGCACAAATTTTCATGTCTCTGATAGTACAGAAAATAGAGTCACACCACTCGTGTCTTCATACTGTAATTAGGGTAATGATGCTCATCTCATTCCAATGCATTTCTTACCCCCATGCTGCCTCCCTTCCCCTCCCTCCCCTTTGCTCTATCTAAAGTTTGCCTATTATTTTCAGGCTTCCTCTATCCCCAATATGAATTATCATCCTTATATCAGAGAAAACATTCAGCATTTAGTTTTTTGGAACTGGATTACTTCACTTAGCATTGTACTCTTTAATCCATCCATTTACCTGCAAATATTATGATTTTATTCTCTTTTAATGCTGAGTAATGTTCCATTGTGTATATATACCACAGTTCATTTATTCATTTATCTACTGCATGGCATCTAGTTTGGTTCTACAATTTTGCTATTGTGAATTGTGCTGCTATAAACATTGATGTGGCCGTGTCCCTGTAGTATACTGTTTTTAAGTCCTTTGGGTGTAAACCAAGGAGTGGAATATCTGGGTCAAATGGTGGTTCTATTCCCAGTTTTCCAAGGAATTCCCATTCTGCTTTCCATATTGGATGCACCCATTTGCAGTCTCACCAGCAATGTATGATTGTGCATTTTTCCCCACATTCCCACCAACACTGATTGTTGTTTGTATTCTTAATAGCTGCCATTCAGACTGGAGTGAGATGAAATCTTAGAGTAGTTTTGATTTGCATTTCTCTAATTGCTAGAGACATTGAACATTTTTTCATATATTTATTGATCGATTGTATATTATCTTCTCAGAAGTGTCTGTCCAGTTCTTTGGCCCATTCATTGATTGAGTTGTTTGTTTGTTTGTTTGTTTGTTTATTTTGGTGTTAAGATTTTTGAGTTCTGTATATATCTTAGAGATTAGGACTCTATCCGATGTGCATATAATAAAAATTTAATCTCAAGATGTAGGCTCTCTACTCATGTCACTAATTATTTCTTTTGCTGAGAAGAAGCTTTTTAGTTTGAATCCATCCCATTTATTGATTCTTGATTTTAAATCTTATGCTACAGAAGTTTTATTATTCAGGCTTAATTCAATATAACGGAGATTTGGGCCTACTTTTTCTTCTATTAGACGCAGAGTCTCTGGTTTAATTCCTAGGTCCTTGATCCGCTTTGAGTTGAGTTTTGTGCATGGTGAAAGGTAGGGGCTTAATTTCATTTTTTTGAATATGAATTCACAGTTTTCCAAGCACCATTTGTTGAAGAGGCTATTTTTTTTCCAATATATGTTTTTGGCACCTCTAATATAAGATAAATGTAATTATGTGGGTTTGTCTCTGTGTCCTCTATACCATTGGTCTGCAAGTCTATTTTGGTGTCAGTATCATGCTGTTTTTCTTACTATTGCTCTGTAGTATAATTTAAAGTGTGGTATACTGATGCTACCTACTTCACTCTTCTTGCTAAAGATTGCTTTCACTATTCTGGGTCTCTTATTTTTCCAGATGAATTTCATGATTGCTTTTTCTATTTCCATAAAGAATGTCATTGAGATTTTGATTGGAATTGCATTAAATCTGTATATTGCTTTTGGTAATATGGTTATTTTGACAATATTAATTCTATCTATCCATTAATAAGGGATATCTTTTCATCTTCTAAGGTCTTCTTTAATTTCTTTCTTTAGCATTCTGTAGTTTTCATTGTAGAGGTCGTTTACCTCTTTCGTTTAGTTGCTATACATCATTCCTTAAGAGCGTACTAGGAGTATGCTCTACTAAAATGTGGGAGTAAACCATGAAAAAGGAAATGATAGTTTCTTGGAATCAGAAGATTCAACAGTAAAGACCAGAAAAGGAAATTCCCAAAATCAAGACAAAGGAAAATCACAATGTCTATTTTCTAACATTGACAGCAGTCTATGTTTTATAAGTAAACACATCCAAGAGAGATTTCTTCCAAAAATTAGATGACCAATTGTGGATAAATAAATTCATACAGTCATTATAGTCTGTATAGACTACAATGGGAATGGGCAGTGTGTCCATATGACACTACATTAAAAGGTAATATAATCGTGGTTAGTTATGGGACCATGTTTAAATAGTATTTATAGTTATAATTAAGTGAACTCTGAATGTTAATTTAAACCAAAGGTGTGATAAATTTATAATGAAATATGTGGGAGAAATTATTTACATGGGAGGAAGGATGGTGTAGAACCTATGTAGGAAATCATAGATAAAATTTACATTAGAAAAATCAAAGCACATAACTAGGAGTGATTTATTTCAAAATATGTAGCTAAATAGTAAAAGAAACTGGGAAAGAAAGGTTTTAAAGTGTTTGTCACAATTAAAGGGAAGCCAGAGTGTCCTTTTTGCTACAGACAAAATTAATATAGTCTTACTCCATTCAGGCTTTTACAACAAAACACCATACAGTGAGTATACATTCAAAAATTTAGTTCTCAGAGTTCTAGAGACTGAGAAATGCAAGATCAAGGTGCCGGTTGTTGGGTATCCAAGGAGGGCCTGCTTTCTGGCTCACAGAAAATGTTTTCTAGCTGTGTACCTTTGTGGTAGAAGGGAGAGATCCCTCTTGGGCTTGCTGTACGGAAGCTCTAATTCATCCAAAGTAGTTCTGTCTTCCTGATCTAAACCCCATGGAATCTCTATCCTACTACTCCAACCTTGATTGTTACAACATCAATATATGAATTTTAAAAAGACACAAACAGTCAGGCTTCAGACAATACCAACACAGAATGTATTTCTTAACATTTCCTTGTGTCATAGAATAGAGCTCCATCTCTCCTGCAGTTCATCGTGTTTAGAAATCCACTGCCACTGATTTCTATGCTAACGCAAGGTAGTTCATATAAAGCCCATTACATAAAAGGCACTGATGTAATTATGGTTTCCTTTCTTGTTTCCCAAATTTCAAATTAGATCATGTTGTTTCTCTGCTTAAATTCCTGAAAGGCTACATTTTGTCCTCAGAAACAATTTGCAAGTTAGCATTAGCATTCAAAAACCTTTGAGATCTGATCTTATCTATGTTTTAACTCAACTTACTCCACATGCTTGCCCCAGACATCTCATTCATACAGTAAGCACTCAAAGCCTCATGCCCCATAATTCTGCAAGTGCTATTCACTGTGCTGGGAAATGTCTTCTACTCCACTTCTCTAGCTAAGTAATGTCAGTTTTTTTTTCAAGACTCCACCCCAAATTCTCTTTATATAGACTTTCCTGATTTTTTATTCCCATAGAACCCTTTCATACTTTATTTCCTATGGGTTTTTTTTAGCCTAATAAGCAATATTTCCATCTATTCAATTTCCCAAATTCTAAAAGACGTCAAGATTCCTTTTAACTGTCTGTAGATTATGTAAAATCAAGGACTAAATTCCACCAATACTATTGACAATAAATCTCTTTATATTATAAACTGCCTTGTTCAATTTCAATATAGAACACTACCATTTCTACTCTAGAATATTATGGCAGTCTGTTTTTATTTTCTGTCTTGCATCTTGTTCCCATCCATCACCCAATACTGAAGTGAAGAGTGCTAAAGGGATTCTCTGTTTACTACTACCCAGTTTAGAAGAAAATTTTATGTTGATTATATCTAGTCCTATAGTGTACATGAAATAAGGCTTTCCCTTAATTTTGCTAACACTCACCAAGTTGTCCAAATCTCTATTGTCTATTCTAGAAAAAAGCTCTATTAAATTATAAAGACAATCTACTTCTGAGTTACAAGCAATGGGGTGAGGGGGTTAAGGAGAAATAAAAAGTTTGAGCCAAAATTTCTGAATTGATGGCCCATAGAATGACCACTGCTAAATTTTAATTCTTCCTGGATAATAATAAGAAATAGAATTGAGCACTGAAACATGTTCCAAGTGGCTCCCTAGAACTTTATTCCCTTTGCTACTCACAATGGGAACCCATGGACCAGTAACAATGGAATCTCCTGGAATCTTGGAAGAAATTCAGATTTTGAGCCACATTCTAAACTTCCTAAATTAAAATATGCATCTTATTAGTTTACCAGATGACAAACATGCACATTAAATTTGATGTTTCTTTCAAATGCAAGAGTTTTCTCCAAATCTATTCTCCTACCCTCCCAGTCTTCCCTCCCTCAAGGATTAAATGCCTTTCCATCTTCTTCAGTTGTCATAACTTTTTCCTCAAATCTCTGCCAAAATCTTACCTCTTTTCTAAAAGAGGGAAAACTTGCTCTACCAGCATGTATCTAAATCTTTGATTGGAACTTTGGCTAAAGATTTTTTTTTAGTCCTAGTCTTTGTGTTTCTAGAATCTGTGAGTCACACTCTTCAAAGTAACCTGGCAAGGGAAAAATCCCCTTGGGGTACAGGTGAAAGTATTCCAGGATAAGGGACAGAAAAACATACAGAAAATATCAGTTTAAATTTCTGAAATTAATTCAAATACTTTAATGCAATAAAATATAAATATAATCATGCCTGTCCACACTTTAGCCTTTGGTGGCAACCTGATACTCTCAATCATGTTCTTTTCAAAATAACTTGTACAACAATGCTGGATGTTTATTAAATCTCTGCCAAAATCTTACCTCTTTTCATGAATCCTTTACATTTCCTCTGATTTTTCTCAGCAGCTATATATTCCTTTCCAAGTCTCAGTCCATGTTTCTAATAACACTGGTTCTAACTTTAGATAGAAACCTCCATATGTAGGCAGAAAACCTCCATTGGTCAATTTGAACTGACTAGTATGGCTAGAGAGCCACAGCCCCATGATCCAAGCTTATGTCAGTCCATCTCAGGGACGATCACAGGACTCTGACTTAAGTAAGGAACTTGACAAATGTTTTTCAGCAAAACAGATGTCAAAGCTTCTGAGCTTTGGGAACCCAGCCATATATTATCTTAATTACATATTTGTCTTTTTTTTTTTACCTGTTTGCTCCTAGTTCCTTAAAATACAAAAAGCATCCTGATATTTCTGGCCTTAAAAAAAAAGTGTGGAACTTATTTGGTCTTCAGATCCTAGTTTTCCAGCACTTGATAAGTAACCAGGGAAAAGAAATGATCTTTTGTACTATACTAGAAACAGTGAGAAGGTAAATCTTTCCACCTGAAGAGCATAAACAGATGGAGAAAAAAAGCAGAAGGACAGAAATAAACAAGAGCCTGAGGTTATTATTTGAACCCTGCATGTTCTACTCCTGGTTTTAGAATTTGCAGGAACTAAGAAGTTTCCTTTATATGTACATCATTGTAGAGTAGCTTTAGCTTTTCTTTCACTTGCAACTAGTAAGGGTCCTAATACAAAGGTCCTTTTCCCAGCTCTCACTGAATTTACTAGCATCCACTTTTATAGTGATATGCAGCTTGTGAGGCTTTCTCTTGAGTATGATAAGTTACAGAATATTCTACTTCCTCCTGCAATGACTTTCCTGCCCCAATTCATCAAGTTGACTCTGACCCCACTTGAAGGACTCATGTTAGACGTCTCTGGCTCTGAGAAGGTGTTGAGTCCTGTCCTGCTCATGTCGAGACAGGTACTCTGTTGACTGTGCAGACACATCCACTGATATTAGTGTGAAAAAAAATTAACATTATAAATGAGGATTCACCAATAAATAAAAAAAATGTTTAAAAAAATCTGCTACCACTTGAGGGAAATTGCTAATAGATCCTTACTTCTCCTCCTGTAACAAAGCATGTGTCATATTAAGTTGTTAATTTTAAAAATGGACATAAAACAAGATGTTCACCTTCGGTAAGATTAAATACATGCAAATTTAAATAAAAATAAATTTCATTTTTTATTAATCAAACTAGCAAGTATCTATAGGAATGATGAGTTTTAATAGTGGAATAGGTGCTGGAGAAAGACATAATTATATAATTTGGTGATAGTGTAATCACTTCTGAGTTATTTTTTAGAAAATATTTTTCCAAAATGACTATAGAGGTTTTAAAAGATTCATATTCTTTAATAAGAAATCCCTCCTAAAGGAAACTAGTCAGAGAAATATATACAAATATGAATGTAAAAATGTCTCCTGCTCTATACTTCAATATAGATTTTAAAAACTAAAAAGGACATTATTCAAATTTAAATTATTATGTAAAATGTATTATTTTATTATAATAAAAGCAATTAATAATCAAATTTTGAAATTCTGATATATTTCTTAATATATGATATATAAGTTGAAATTAAGATATCATCTTGTCAAAGAATTATAATTCCTGGCAATTTTTCATAGTTATGTTACATTAGTAGACTGAGCTTATTTACACCTTTTACTGGTTTGGGAACATATACAAAGCATTCCTGCTTTTTATTTCTAGTAAATAATAGGAAAAAAATAAGGTCTAACAATATGGTAGCATTTCTATTTAAAATGGTTAAAATTAGATGCTCCATAAATGTTAGCTGGCTCTGTATCCCCTCTGCCAATTTCAACCCTAGAGTTGCAGCTAATAAAAGTGTATGTATTGGGGCTGGGGGTGTGGCTCCAAGATAGAGCGTTGGACTAGCATGTGTGAGGCAATAAATTTGATCCTCAGCACCACATAAACAAATAAAGATATTTTGTCCACCCAAAACTAAAAAGGAAATATTTTAAAAAGGGTATGTATTTATTTTTGAGCTGCCTTTTAATACACATAACAATATGAATACAACAGTTTATTTTTAAGGAAACTGACATCAAAAAACATGGGGATTTTTCCAAGTCACACAGGCAATAAACAACAGATTTGAGATGAAGATCCAGTTGTACTGACTCAGTTTAAGGCCACAAAGCACATATGACTTACTAATGCTGAAAAACAGGCAACTTGTATAAACCTGGACTCCTAAAGGACATCTTCCTACTCCCATATTTTAATAATTGCCTTCCTATTTCAGAGGTGTCATCTGTGAAGTCTTCTGACTTGGGTGTGCCCCAACTTATTGTCTTTATTTATTTTGTTTGTAATTTGGATTTGAATGCTAGGAATAATGAGACCTACTGGTGTTGTGAAATTCAAAAGCCAACTTTTCTTGACCATCTAGACTGAGTACCTTTGTAAGAAAGAAAATGATGGTAATGGGGAATGTATGGCAAATTATTTTTTAAAAAACAAACAGTGGGTGAATTGATCCTTATAAACCAAGAGTTAAAGACTGAACAACCCTAGAAATGCATTCACTGAATATTTTTAAAGATCCTTTATGACTGCAAAGATTATTACAACATCATCATCTCTGTATCTGCCCACTCACCTCTGGAAAACAGGAATATGAAACCAGAATAGATTGTGCTTCATTCTGCATGATTGTTCCAAACTGTGTGGGAGAGCTGTGTGTGTTCTTCCTTGCATATCTTTGTTTAAATATATTATAGTGATCCTACTGGCCCTCGAGTGGTGGGTGTTGTACCACGTGGAGTTAGTTGTGTGTTTGTGGGAAGAAAAGCTGTAGGAGGCTCTTGTGATGTGTCTGGAATATGCATCAATGTATGAGTTAAGCATGAGTCAAGTGTGTGCAAAACAGGCAGCAAAGTTTTACATGTGCTTAAGTGGGACAAAATCTATTCTGAATATATCTTGAATTAGATTTGAACCTACCCATTAAAAAACCCAGAAGCTTCCAGTATTATCTTCACAGTCAAGTATAAACCAAATACAGCCTTGGAAGCACAAAAATTACCAATGTTCTAAAAGATGGAGACACTACATTTCCATCACAACCAGGGAATGAAAAATAAACTTTCTAATTAACCTCTAATTTAGAATCAGTGCTGCATTTTAACACACTATGTACAAAAGAACTTTGGTAAAAAGTAAAGAGTATGGAACAAACTCAAGATTTACTAAAGAAATATGTTTTTCTTAAATATTTAAAATTTGTTCTTAAATATATAATATGTAAAGTTCAGATCACAGAAAATATCCTCTTCCTTGATCATTACTACTAATAATGTTGCTCTGAGAATTTATTAATCAATGTATTGCACACTAACTGAGGCCTATTACTGTTACTCTGTGCAAAATGAGTAACATATTCTTTTGGATGACAATCCACACTAAATTAATTGAATTTTTAATTTAGTTTATTTACTTTTTACTGCCACCAATATATATCTCCATATCCATACCTAACCCAGAATATTAAAATTTTTATCTTTTAATCTGTATCCACAACTAAACTGTAAACTTTTTAAAGACAAATGATATATTTTAATTTACATGTCATTCCTAATATGGCAAGCACTCAGAAAATATTGATTTATTGAGAACATATAAATTGAGTAATAAAATGTACTAATCTAAATATATGCAAACAATTATTTATATTATCTTATACACACATAATACCATGGACCATAGGAAAGAAAGTATCAAAATCATAAATGCCTGGGTCTTGGTGGGTGAATAACTTTTTATCTTATAGGTTTCGCATAATTGTTGATTTTCCCAAAACACTATAGCATTAGTTCCCAGCCACAACTCCAAATAACTTACTTCCTAACTACAAAAAGAAGGTATCTGATACTAGCCTTACTGACTTCTATAATGATTTTCTCTTGTTGAAGTCACTTCGACTGTTTTTGATGGAGTTGGAGGAGGGGTGCAACAGATCCCCTTAGCTTCAATGGCCACTGTTTAGATTAACTATTAGTTTAAAATAAAAAGAGTAACCGGGAGGTGTCAGAGACACTTAGCATCCATACAGGAATATCTTCACAGGTTTTCTTATCACTAGTCTGTATTTACAAAGATTCTTCAAAGTGGCAATTCAATGAATGGATCCTTAAGAAAAATATCCATAAAATAAACATAGGAATTATTTACCTTTATATTGGTGCAATCTAAAATAGTATGGTGAAATATTAGAATGAAGGCATTTGAAATTGTATGCAGTAAATATTTGTATAGAGTCCTAGGTCTGGACCAACCATAATGAATGTCACGTTATACTTCATATTGATACGGCCTTTTCAAAATAATTTCAGACCTGCCAACTCAGTAAGAGTCCCTCTCTTTCCATGTTCTCCCTGTTTTAAAGGGGCAAAAATCCTGGAAACTACATTTCCTAGACACTCTGAGTTAATACCCAATGGTGAGAAACATTTGTAGATTAGGAAGGAAGTAGTAAAGCTTCTGACTTTAGCAGAAGTGAGATTTTTGCAGAGTCTCCTGTGAATCACCACCTCAGTATTACAGCTATAAACATCATCAAGCTTTTACTGCAATTTTAAAACTTCTGAAACAATACAAAAGCAATGATATGATTTTTTTTTCAAAAATCTATTGATTAAGAAAGATTATTTAGCTGGGTTTGGTAGCACACACCTGGTAGCACACACCAGGGTTCAGGAAGCTGAGGTAAGAGGATCACAAGTTGAGGGCAGGCCCTAAGCAACTTAGCAAGATTCTGCCTCAAAATAATTATTTTAACAAAAAGTTGGGGATGTGGCTCAGTAGTTAAGCACCCTTGGGTTCAATCTCTAGTACTAGAAAAGGATAAAAAAAGATTATTTATTGAGTACTTCCTATGAGCCAGGTCCTAGTAAAGTTCTATGTGATTCAAAATCAAATAAATTTTTCCTTGCCCCCAAGGAATTTATTATAATTCATATGATTGTCTTACTACAACAAAAGACACACAAGTACTGAAACCTACAGAGATTGATTTTTTTCTCATTTCCAGATGGAGAGAAGAGGCAGTGCTGGTTTTGCTTTCACTGAATATTGAATGCAGCAATTTGATCCTGTGAAGTTGCCAAGGCAATGCCAACTGTCTGTGCCAGCATATGGGGGTAGACAGTCACTCACGTATACACAGACACCGTGATTTTGTAAGCCTCTTTTATAACATACTCAACTAAAAATAAAAGTTTTCATCAAGATTATATTTTCTCATATTAAAATAGCCTAATTTGCCAGGCTGTGGAGAATAGATGCTGAACCATTTCTGGCAGTTTGAAATGTGATTTAAACATATTAGAAGATGAAATTCTTTTGCCTCATGCACTTCAGAGTCTTCTCACTGAAGGGTATTACAAGTAGCATGAAGAGCAGGGTGAACTGCTTAGGATGCCCTTCATTCCTACATGCCTTAAAGGACAGCCATATTCTTATATCTGACTGAAGAAGATTATAATAAGGGAATGATTAATAAATTAGTTAAGTCAAGTACCTTTCTATATATATCAGTTAAAGTCAGGATTTAAAAATGAAAGTACTTATATCCCTGAAATACTTTGGGCTGCATTCAGGATGTCAAATTTACATTTAATTCAAGTAGGAAACACGGAGTTGTTTTTGTATGAGATGAACTGAGAGAGTGCTAAACTTTTGATGGTCCATTTTTTCAATGAAATCAATGAAAAACCCAAAAGGAAACTGAATAATTTGATTTCCATTTTGTCTTTTAGTCTGCACATTTCTTTTAATCAATGTTTTTCTTTCACCCTTATGACACTACTTAGTTAAGCATGAATATTATAGATGGAATAATTCATTAGGTTAACTAAGAGATTAACAATAATATATTCAGGAGCACTTGATGGTAAAGAAAATCAGGACTGAAAATAATCTGAGCCAATATAAGTCACTGACCTTTTCAGAACACAAACTTTGTCTTTGTTAATGGCTCTCTGGATTCTCCATAGCACTGTTTCAGCAAAAGGCTTGTATTTTTTCCTTCCTTTTCACCTTGTTAAGAAGAATCAAAACAATCACCTTCTTAATTAAAAGGAAAAGCCATATATACTGGAAATCTCAATTATGTCAAAGGGAAAATAAATCATTGACAATAAATTAGAGAATATGTACAGAGCAAATGAGAAATTTCAACTTTAAAAAAATGATGTTTTTGTAGAAGAGTATCACTCTTGTATGATTATAAATCTAAAAACACCAAAGGCAGGATTAGAAAAATATAGATAAATTGAATTTCATACACATGAGATGGCTATGAATAGCCTCCTCAGTCAGTGCCCCTAAGTGGGTACCTAGGATATCAGTCAAGAAAATGTGATGATAATGCAAAAGTTTGTCTTTGATTTGACCCCCAAACTGAAAGGTGATTTTGCTTCCGAGTAGGCCTGAAATAGTGGATGGATGGATAAATTAATGAGTTAGTGAGTGAATGAATAAATAAATGAATATAATAAATATATTCATCCTGATCAATCCAAGAAAACAAAGGATACCAGAAACAATAACTAACTCGAGACTAACACACTCCAATTAGAGAAATACCACTCCCAAATTAAATGATTGTAGACAGTTTGCAAGATATATCATAGTAAACAAATATTCAAAGAAGCTTTTGATAAAATCTCAGTGCTTGAAATAAGTTGAATATTTATTTCATTATCAGAGACAATAAATATTCTGAAAACTGAAAATAACAATCCTAAAATAGTAACATGACCAATTCATAAAGAACCCTCAACACTGTTGATTAATGAATGCCCTGCTTCCCGTTCTGTAGTGTTATCAAATACCCTGAGATGATTTATTTTTCAAATATATAAAGATGTTTTGCAATTAACCGTGGCTCCCCATCCTATATATAGAAGTCCTTTATTGGAGAGATTGTCCTTTCCCCCGAAGTGCATTCTTAGCACTTTTATTAAAACATCAGTTGGGGGACTGGGGCCTTAGCTCAGCAGCAGAGTGATTTCCTCACATGTGTAAAGCACTGGGATCAATCCTTAGCACCACATAAAAATAAGCAAATAAAATAAAGGCAGGCTGTCCATCTACAACTACAGTTTTTTTAAAAAAATATTTTTAAAAAGACAAAAATATAAGTTGGATACAGCTGTATAAATTTAATTCTGGAATGTCTATTCTGTTCCATTATCTTGTGTGTTTGTTTTTATGCCCATGATATGTTTCCATTACTATAGCTTTTTAGTCCCATAGTGTGATACCTCTAACTTTGCTCTTTTCACTCAATTATTTATCACTTTGAGATCTATTGTTGTTCCTTACAAATTTTAGGAACTTTTTTATTCCTAGTTCTATGAAGCATGTCACTGATATTTTGATAGAGATCATGTTAAATCTGTAGATTGCTTTTTGTAATTCAAACATTTAGACCATTTCAATCTTTCCAATCCATGAACATGTGATATTGTTCCATTTTTTTTGCATTGTCCTCAATTTTTTTATTAATGTTTATTTTTCTATTGCACAGACTTTTTTTACATTTTTGTTAAATTTATTACTAAATTTTTATATATTTTCATGGGTTTTAAATGTAATACGTTGCACTCAGAAAGACAAATACCACATGATCTCACTTATATGTGGAATCTAAAAAGTTGATCTCATAAAAGTAGTTACCAAAGGCTGAGAAGGGTAGGTGGAGGGAAAGGGAGAAGCAAAGTTAAGAGGAATAACTTCTGGTGTTCTATTGGACAGTAGGGTGACTAAAGTTAAGAATAACATATTGTCTAATTCAAACTGGATAAAAGAAAGGACTTTGAAATTTCATCACAGAGAAAGGACAATTTTGATGTGATGGTACACTAATTTTACCATTACACAATATATACATATATTAAACATCACACTTAATTAATTTGTACAATTATTGTGTTAAATTTGAACAAAAGAAATCAAATCATTTTAGAACTGAAAGGACCTTAAGACTCACATTTGGTTTCAAATGGCAAACAGGTCAAGGATCAACAACCTGTTTAAGACTACCTATCATAATCATTCTTCCATAATCATGGAAGCTGTTATTGTCATTATTAATTTTGAATCATGTTGCTCATAATACATTACTAATAAATAAACATGAAAGTTTGCTAGTTTCAGTTTTCTACAGCAAATAATTTCTAAGATCATATCTATAGCAATATTGTCTCTCTCACCTGAAGATCAGTATGCTGTTTTCCAGGAGTACAAATGTATTGGATTAATAATGAGGGAAACTGAAATTGTGTATGATAAAGTAATTTTCATTTATTGTGTGCATTTTAACAAAACAAATAAAAATGATAAAAGCTACTCTCAAAAAGAATTTGTTGTGAATTCAAACTCAGAATCTAAAGTTTCTAATTGTGTATTTAATGATCTTCCTACTTTAACCAGTAATAGTCTTTCTGCTATTGCAACATCTTAAATGCACCCATGTGATGGCATGCTAAAGTGGAGGTTTCAGAAGAAACCCTAAGAACATAAGTATCAAATACCAAAGTGAGATGTCAAACTACATAAAAATCTCAAAATAGGTCGTAAAGACCCAGTTAGATGGCTATTAAGCTCATTGTCAACATTAACAACATATAAGAGTTTCAAGAATTCCATAGTAATGTTTTAAAGCAGGATTTTAAAACAGTTTTAAAAAGTTGCTAATATTAATTTTACAGAAATAAAATCTAATTGCATTCCTTCTGGCTTTCTCCCATTAACTTAATGTTATGGGCTTTTAATGGATGTTTTAATTAGAAATTCCTATTAATGGGAATATGGTTCAATTTTCAAATGAGGGTCTGGACTGCCAATATTTCCATTTGGACTTTTAATTAAGGTGAGAAAATATTAATCACTTACCCCGGGTTCTTGCCTGGGATTCTGGGGGGATGTGGAGGTCACAACAGACCAGACATGTACGGGGCTGGGGGGACTGAGGATGGGGGTGGGCTGAGGTCATGGGGGTGGACAGGGCCGGTCCCCGGGGGATGCAGGGCCCTGGATCAGCTGTTTCCACGTGCCCCTCTGCACCTCTCCCTGACTCTCTGGGTTTCTGGAATTCTCAGTTGGCAAGTCTATCTGTCTGATTTGCTGTGTAACAAACACGCCAACCCCAGTGGCTTTCCAAACCACCTTTTATAACCTCATAATTCTGCAGGACAGCAACTTGGGCTGAACTTCACTGAGCCTCTGTTCTGGTCTGGGCATGACTGGGCTCATCTGGGCTAGGCATGTTCATGCATCTGTGGTGGACAAGCTCGGGGCTGGCTGGAGAGGATGGTATCGCTGGGACAGCTGGGTGACTGTGTCCTTTTTCCATGGGTCCCTCTCCCTCCTGCGGTCCAGCCCAATCTACAGGGTTTTAAGAGACACCAGAGGGCACGGGCCAGTGCTCAGACACTACTCAAGCCTTTGCTTGGGTCTGCCACCATCCATGGGCCAAAGCTTGTTACAGAGAGGGTGCCGTCAAAGGTGAGGACATATTTGCCACTTGGGTGGAAGGCAGGTGGGGACAGAGACGGCTCTGAAGCACTCCACCATATGTCCCCAGGACCAGAGCCTGGAGGGCAGGCCCGGCAGCAGGCACGGTGACACCCTGTGACCCATGCTTTGCCCTAAAAGACTCTCCAGGACCCAGCCCCAGTGAGTGGCTGCCTGCAGGAAAACCAGCAGAGGGGCCAGGAAACCGACTTTCTCCGTCAAAGCTGCCACCTGTCAAATCAGAACAGAGTCTCTCCATGTTTAATGAACCATCCGAATAAGAACGGTGTGTGTGTGGGGGGGCGGGGACGGTTAGAATAAGCACTTCCCACACGAGGGAGAAATCCAAGTGGCTAATCAAGGTGCCTGCGGGAGGTAGGCCTCAGTAGTCGTCCGAGTGAAGCCAATTAAACCAAGAATGAGGTGCGACTGGGTGAAAGCCAGAACCAGATACTTTCCAGAAGGGTAGAATATATGCATGGATTGTACCCAGGAATCCCACTCCATGGAACATGGTAAGAAATGAGAGCCCATTTTCACCAAGAAACATAGTCAATCATGGCATTGAAAGGCATCTTGACATTGAAAGCTCAGCTTGAAAAGGACATCCAGAATGAACTTATAAAGACATTTTCAAGTAACCAAACAATGGAATACTATACAGCCCATGGGCTCCCTCCTAGGAGGCTCCTTTTAGTGTTTTATGGAGATGCAGATTAAAAGTGACAGTTCTGTGATTTGGAGCTCAGTCACAGGGCTTCACTTTAGCTCTTCTGTCTATGACTGTGCAGCCTCAATTGAACTGATCAATACCCCATTCTCCATGTCTGTAAAATGAGGTGATAATAACACCCTCCCGGGAGGTATGCAGGTCACTTGGTGACCGTAAAGGCCAGAGAACAGTGTCCGCTCTGAGAGGGGCCTTTGCAAGTGTCTGCTCTTATTTTTCTCATTGCAAACCAAAAATGCACGTGGTGACAATTACACAGAAGCACACAGGACCAAAGCCAGCCTTGCCACCGCTGGACTTGGCCTCCCTCTTCACCCAGAAGCAACCTCTGCTAGGAGCTACTCAGATCCACTGCCAGAAATGTCATCCAGGCACATGTGTGTGTGACCTTGAACATGTGGTGCCTGGGTGTGTGTGTGTGTGTGTGTGTGTGTGTGTGTGTGTGTGTGTAAGTGTGAATGTGCACACATGTGGGAATGCCGGTTGCTTTGGGAGTGCTGTGTCATACCTGGGAGAGCTCAGAGCACTTTGGAAATCCTGGCTTCTTAGCTCAGTGCCCAGGGACTTGGCCAGCACATCTGGGTTCAAACCCCCCAGCTCTGACGGGGAGCTCAGGGTCCTCAGGCCCCAAGGGAAGAGGTGCCTGGAAGGAAAGTCCTTTGGGAAGTGCTCCTCAAGTGCTCTCCGGTAGGCATTCCTGACTCTGCTAATGGCTTTTAGGGTTTTGTCCCCATTCACTGTGTCTTCCTTCTGGCCTCGGGCTTGCCCCTCTGCAAAGTGGGTGTCACTCACACCTTTCTCCAAGCAAGACATTGTCGGGGACCTTGGAGGGGCATGGACACTGACCACCTACCCCAGTGACACTAATCCAGCTCTCTCCTGTGTCACCTGGGGCCAGGGGACCACAGGGTTCCTGTCTTCTGCTGTGGGAGCAGTGGCAGAGAGGCACATTCCACATGCCCCCTCAGAGCAGCCCTGGAAACGTGCCACTGAGGCGAGGGAACTCAGGAACCAAGGCCAAAGCGGGGAGGAGGCGACTCTCCAGGGACCGCCTGAGCTGAACCTGGGCTCTGGAGACGCCAGGCCAGCAGCCGGGGTTTGTGTTGGACGCAGTGCAGCTGCCGCCGCAGTAACGGAACCCGCTGTTGTTTGTTTGTCTAAATAGAAGAGGAGGCTGGGGCCCAGGTGGCTCCACCAACAGCCCAGGGTCTCTGGAGGTGGCCGCCAGCTGTGCAGCCACAGCCGCAGGGACTGAGCAGGGGAGCCCCGAGGCCAGACCACCGAGCTGCCAGGGACTTGGCAGCCGCTGGGGAGCCTGGGCCGTCCTGGGGACCCTGTGCAGAAGTGGAGGGCAGGAAGGAGGAGGCTGTACTGGCCCCAACATCGCCTGGAGAGTCCTCCTCCCTCTGCTGGACTCTGCCTGCTGTTTGGCCCAGGGGCTGAGGTCCCAGGGGTTGGCCTGGGCTCCCTTGGCCTGTCCAGAGCAGCTCAGGTCAAGGTCCCCTGGCCTCTCTCCTGTGTGGAGGATCCACAAAGCAGCAGAAGGTGGCTGGTGTCTCTGAGGCCAGCAGAGCTGTGGGCACTGAGCCGCCACCCAGAGGACGCCCTGAAGTACTCACCGTGGGTTCCTCTCTGTCCCAGGGCATCCCCAGAAAGACAGGGGAATTGATGAATGGCACCAAGAATTAAAGAGGTCTTTGTTCTGTTGTGAAAAGGGAGATAAAGACAGAGAGACGCAGACCCAGGGAGACCTGGATGTAGGTATGGATCTGGACTTGGGCTTGGGGTGAACAGAGATAATGGGCACAGATACCAACATAGCTGCAGACAGGGATATGAGCCTAGTGGAGGCTGGAAAGGTCTGGAAGAGCCAGACTTATTGTTCAGAAATGGTCTCATCCTGTCAATTTCATGTGCTTCCACCAGACAATTGGAGTTATAAAGACAGAAATGTCCAGAGAGCGTGGATACAGGAGTATACACATGGAGGCTTAAATATGCATTTCCATTGTTTGTGGGGGGGACTGAACTCAGAGACACGCGACTGCTAAGCCCCATCCCCAGCCCTATTGTGTATTTTATTTAGAGACGGGTCTCCCTGAGTTGCTGAGTGCCTCGTTTTTGCTGAGGCTGGCTTTGAACTTGCAATCCTCCTGCCGCAGCCTCATGAGCAGCAGGGATTACAGGTGTGTCTGTTTTTGAATGATACAATAGTCACTGGATTCTTAGTTTTCTTGAACTGGCTGAGACAAATGTCATAGTCCTTTTCTCGGCCCTTTGTACCCCCTCATTCCACTGCCCCCCAAGTTCCAAGACCTTGGTTTGGTCCAGAGGTCTCTGCTCCTAAGGGGCCTCTGCAGCCAAGAGAGCAGCTCCCAGAGATGGCTGACCAGGGCTGAACCCCACTGAGTCGCAGCCTTGGGGTGGGGGTGGGGGTTCTTTGCAGTTTACAACAGCATGGCCTCTGCATCCTCAGCTAGGGGCAGGGCCTCCCCCTAGGCCTTTGGGAGGGTGGGATGAATCCACCAGCACCTACCCAGGACACAGTGGCTGGGACAGCCTGGGAGGATCCTTCCTTCCCTCACCCTTTTCTTACTGGGCTCTTTTCTTAGGAGGCTGCCAGGAGGGAAGACTTGCTTTGGCTACTGTGCCCAGGGAGATGCCCAAACTTTCCGTTCTTATGAAACTTTTTTTAAGTTACAGAGTTAGCCAAGTTCATTTCCTAAAATACGGCAACATAAAGGAAGAAGATAAAAGCTTCCTAATTCCATAACCAGAGAGGGCCAGGGTTGTTGCTTTATATTACAGAGAATTCTTTCATTTTTTATTTGCAAGTAAAGAAAGTCTGACTCAACTGAGTTTAGGACAAAGGAGAATTTGTCATGTCATGTGACTAAAGAGTTGAGAAGGACTTTGTCAGGCATCAGGCATTAGCTGTGTCTCAGGGATCCTTCTGTCCTTCCAACTTCACTCCTCAGTATGGCTTCATCCTGTGGCAGGTCTTCAGTAAGGTTGTCCCCACGGTTTGTGCAAAAGTCTCAGAGCTCCATTTGATTGGCTGAGACTGGGTCATATGTCCATTCCTGAACCAATCACTGGCTTAATTCTGATTGGCCAGGCCTGTGTCACATGGTTATGCTGGGGCCTAGAGTGGAAATCAGTTCCCCAGGAATTCATTGGCCTGAAGGTGAAGAGGGCCAGTTCCTCAAAGGAAGTGGGGGTGCTGTGTCCCCCCGAAGGCCGCATGGAGGCTGGGCAGGTAAAACGACTCTCAGCTACTGCATACCTGAAATACAACCGTGAGGAAGACATTGTCCCCAAGGTTACATAGTCCAAAGGTAGGGGGGCTTGGAGGGGCATAGGTGCCCAGCCCCCACCCAACACCAGCAGCACAGCCCCCCGACCGCCATCGCTCCACAGGTGCCTCCTGCCTGGGTGCCCCCAAACCTCACACCAGCCCCTCCACATGGGCCACCTCCGAAAAACAAATTTCCTAGGAGATATGTCCTCTCTAGAGAACCAAGGTGACTACAGTCCCCGACTCTGCACCTCAAAGGCTTTGAAAAGGAAAATGACATCAAATCGCTTATGCCCCCCCAAACAGGTAGTTACCACACCGTCAGAAGATGAGGGCTGTGTCTGCCTCTGCCCTGCCCTCTCCTCTCTGGTCCCCAGTGGGCCCAGCTGTGAAGGAAGAACCTGGATTTGAGTCACAGAACATTGGGGGGCCAAACACCAAAATCATCACCCTGATTTTTTGTTGTTGTTTTTCTGTACCAGGGATTGAACCCAGGGACATTTAACCACTGAGCCACATCCCCAGCCCTTTTAAAATGCTTTTTTTAGAGACAGGATCTCACTGAGCTACTTAAGGGCCTCAGTAAGGTCGAGGTCCTCCTGCCTCAGCCTCCTGAGCACTGGGATTATAGGCGTGTGCCACTGAGCCTGAGCACCCTGATTTCCTTTAGGAGAATAACCTCTCTCCCTCAGGGGAGGGGTTTGGGTGGAGTGACAGATTCTGGAGCTTACTCTGCTATGCAGAAGTCAGCAAGACAAGGCCCGTCCTCTCCTGCCACTCTGCAGGGGACAGGTGTGTGATAGTGGTGCCAACCAGGTGCCCCCTCGGGGATTTAGTTCATGGGGCCAAGGACACGCAGAGGCAACGAGGACAGGTTTTCTTCCTCCAGCTGTGGTCTGCCATTCCTCCTTTGGCGACACGGCTGTGGTGGCTGCTCCTTAGGCTTCTAGAACATTCTTTCGATGTCCAGACCCCTGGTTCCATGCCATCCTGCCATTGATCTTCTGTTGCTTACAGCCAAAGGACCTAAGCCAACCGTGAGCCAGGGTCCCTTTGATTTTGCAGTCACCTGAGGTGGATAGCTGTGGCAGAGCTGCTCTGAGAACCACTGTCCCTCTTCCTCCTGGGCATGCTGCGAGACTGCCCAGGTGCTTCTCCACTCCCAATAGGGTCACATCCCAATAAACCCACAGCAAGTTGATAACAAGTGGAGATGAGCTTAATGCACGTGACCTACCCCACACCACGGTTTAGCCACCCCACTTTAAAAGTACTCAGAACACTTAGGTGAGAGTGAGTTCTGGCCGTTGGAATGCAGGCAGTAAGGGATTGTGTGGCTCTCTGGCTGGATCCAGAGAACTTCAGTGTGAGTCTCCAAGGAGAGGACTCTGAGGCCCCAGAGGAGGTGCAGGGCCAGGGGTTGGAAAGCACCTTACAGCAGAGTCCTGAGTCGCCTCAGCCCCACGCCCTGCCACCACTTCAGAGCCCACGAGACAGAACTGGAGCCCTTCTCTGTGAAGCCACAGAGATGCCGGGGGTTAGTCGTTACAGCAGCTGACACTGTGTGCACTAACTCATACAGTTGTTCTCCCAGGAAAAAATCCCTATGGCTTTCAACCTGCTAAGAAGATACCCACGAAAGCCAAGAAGTGACCCCTAGCTGCTGCTTCCTTTGACAGCCAGCGGGTGGACTCCCCAGACCCCAGGCCGGGCACGTCTCCCTGGCCACCAGGGGACTGTTCCTTTATTGCTCCTTCAAGTAGAACCTGCAAGTACATTAACAGTGAAGCTCCATCAGGGACTCGGGGATTTTGAAGTGACTTTTGAATGTTCTGGATCTTCAATTCAGAGTTCCCTGGGCTGGGCTTCTTTTCCCAGAGCACTTTGGGAAGATCCTTCCCTGAGTAGAGGAGCAGATGTTGACTTGCATATATGCATGTTTCTGGCCTCTGATGAGATTAGGAGGTGCATTTTTAATCAAAGCCTCCAGCCCTCCAGTGAGGCTGGGCCCTGGGAGGCTGACTCGGGGAGGGAAGAGGAAATGTCACAGCATAGAGGAAGCCGGCCTGGGAGAGAAAGGGGCTCTCAGGACTGGGCCTTGTTTACAAAGTCAGAGGGGCTGGCAGGGCTCTGTGGCTGGAAAGATCTCAGGAGGCTCAGAAGTCGGGATGTCTGTCCCAAGCACCTGCACTTGCTACCTGTGACACCCTGCACAAGTCCTGTCCCTCCCAACACAGTTTCCCCCACAAAATGGAGGGTTGGGCTGATGTCCCCGGACTCTGAAGTTTTCCAAGTCGATGTGCAAATGAACAAACACCTCAGTATGCAAAATGCCTTGTATATAACCTGCCCTAAAGGCAGGAAATAGCTCCTTATGATTGTGCAGAAGGAGGTCTACCCTCCCTATCCCCTGGGCCCTCATCTTGTTGGAAGAAAGGGCTACAGATCCAAGTCCAAGGGGTGTCATGGGTCAGCCCTAAAAGGAACTTCCCTTCTCCCACCAAGATGAACAGTTTGGAGATGGATGTAGTATGAAAATTCTCCAGCAATCTTCTTAGAGGATGGGAGATACACATCTTTTATTGGAAGACAATGTTAAGAAACTATTCCAGGGTGGACTCTGAGATCCTTATGGCACAGAGCAGAACACCTGAAGGGTTTTTAAAATATGAATTGTTCCTACACAGATTCCTCGAATGCATCCAACAGTTGGCTACCTCAGGGCCTTTGCACTAGCTTTTTCCTCTGTTTAGAATGCCCAAATTTTCTTCATGTCTCTGCTGAATTCTTACCTCTTTTCCTGACCAGAGGAGCAGGGTTCTTCACAGGTCCATTCCGAGCAGGGCATCCCTATGGCCTGTAGAGGTCAGCTCCCTCCTGGGCTCCTGAAGGACCTTGAAACTGCTCTGCAGGAGACAAAGTTAACAGGGCCCCCCTGCATAGAGGATAAAAGCCACTGTGTGCCTGGAGTAGAGACCTACATCACCTCCACCCACACCTCCCTCCCCTCATCTCCTTTGCTCCACCCCCTTTGAAGTGAGGCCTGCACCAAGCTGGCCTCCTTGGTGTTCTTTAAACACTCAAAGCACATCCTGCCCCTAGGCCTTTGCACTTGCTGTTGCCTCTTCTGTAAGCTCTTTTCAAGGCCTGCACTGTTCTCATCTCCCCAGGGATTTACTCAGGGTGTCCTTTGCTGACCACCCTACTTATGTAATGTGTGTCCTCTCTCGCGCCATCAAGAAGTCAGCTCCCTGAGCACAAAGGCTGTTTCTTGGTACGAGGGGTTGAACCTGGAGGTGCTTAACCACTGAGCCACCTCCCCAGCCCTTTTTATTTTTTTTTTAGAGACAGGGTCTCTCTGAGTTGCTTAGGGCCTTGCTAAGTTGCTGAGGCTGGCTTTGAACTCATGATCCTCCTGCCTCAGTCTCTTGAGCTGCTGGGATGACACTGTGCCCTGCTGAGTGCAAGGGTTTTTACTGTGTTTGTTCTCTGCTGTATCCTCAGCTTCTGGAATGTTGTTGGGTGCATTCTTGGTGGTGTGTGTGTGTGTGTGCACACACATGGAGCACAGCTTCGCGTGTGTTATTAATTGAACCCGCACTGCCAGGCCCTAAACCAACCTTGGCACACAGTGGAGCAGGTATATGTTGGGTTCTCTGGGGCCCATGCTAAGGCAGAGTCAGGTGATTTATTAGGATGCATCCCAGGACCAACCCACAGGGATGGGGAAGGGATAGGGAAGGAAAAAAGACCAGGACAGGGTGCCTGTCTCACCAAGGCCTACAGAAGGTCTCTGGGGCTGGGGCCATGGCTCAGCCAGCAGCGCTGCCCGTCAGAAGTGAGGGAGGGCTGTTTTCATTCCCAGCCCATCATGCTTCTGCGGAAGGGTGAAGGGTCCAGGTGCTTCTGACTGTTTAAGTGCCCAGGCCACCTGATCCAGCAACCTGAGGGCAGCCCAGTGGCCCAACAGGCAGGGCTGGCTGTGGGGACGGGGGAAGAGGCGGCACCCCCCAGAGCTGACGTCCACTATTCAGCAAGGTGGGGAGGCCGGGCAGGGCCTGGCCCTCCGATACCCATGGCAGGCACCTGGTGCATTGGCTCACCGAGCCCTGCAGCCTGGCTCAAACACAGCTCGAACATTCTTGCAGCTGAAGAAATGACCTCATTCCGTGCCACCCTGTACCCCCTCCCACACTGTTCACTCAAATGAGGACCCTGGGTTTGAGAAGGTTCCAGAGGCAGCAGATACCCCATGGCCACTGGCCCCTCCCAAGGCCCAGGCCCGGCTGCCCGGCTCCGTCCATCTGCTTGTGCCCTGGGGTCAAGCCCTTGGCGATGCTGCCTCTGGGCAGACCTCGGGCCCTCTTCCTCTGCTGCAGTGCTCGTCCATTTAGGACCTGCCCCTCCCTCCTTCCTGCCCGCTGTGCTCTGCTTTCTCTCCTGGCCTTGAACTCCCCCCTTCCCCCGTGGACCCGCACAGATGTGTCGGGTGACCCATCTCCCAGCCCTGTCCTGGGCCAGGACAGAGCCCCTCACACCACCAGCTGTCTCGTCACACAGGACGCTGTGGGTGCTCTCTCCCTCCCGGGGGCTCTATCAGGGACCCCAGGGCCTGCAAGGTGCCTGGCTTCTCACATGGGGCGTGACACTTAATAAGTGACCCCACCTTCCCCTTGACCCTCAGGGGAAGGAGAAAGGACAGAGGCCAGCTAAACCCTGAGGCCTGGGACCAGGTATAGCAAGGTGGCTGTGACCTTGAGGTTGGCCAGAGTCCCTGCCCCTCCAGTCCCCCTGCCTCCTAGTGGTCTCCTAGGCTGCAGTGACTTATTTCCATCTCGTTCCCTGTTCTAGAAACCTCTGGAGCAGCTCAGACTCTGGTGCCCCAACAGTTAACCACCCTGCCTGGCATCCAGCTGCCAGCTGCCCAGTGGACTTCCCGGGTCAGGCAAGTGCAGAGCCGGCCGAGCCGGGCCTGGCCAAGGTTGATTTCCTGCAGACAACAACCCCCAGCCCAGCAGCTCCCAGGACATGTCCCAGCCCGGATCCCTGGCTCGCTCTCTCACTCTCTCTTGCTCTCTCTGTATAAAAACAACTTTATGTCTAAAGAGCAAATAACACCCAGCACTCATACAGATGCCAAGAACTGTATCTGTTTTGATTTTTGAAAATCAAAATTCAACTGTGTTCAATAAAATTTGGAAGGCGTTTCCCTCTGTGAAAATTAAAGGAATCCAAGCATCCTGGAAGCCACCGACCTTCCTAATTAAGGGCCCCGGCATCCGCGGGAACCCGCTCCAACGCTCCCGACAACTGGCCTGTGCTCGCTGAGCGGAGAACAAAGCTGCCCCCCATCAATATTGCATTTTCTCTTTTCTTCCGCGATAACAATGCCGTGTGTTCCAAGCGTGCCCTCCAAAAAGACATGCAGAGCTATGTTAATCAGGGTGTAAATAATTGACACCCCAGATCTCGCTGTGTCATCAGCGCTGTGCAGAGTGGCTGTGCCTTGGCCGGTAATTGCATCTGTCCATGGCCATGGCCTCTGTCTATCTGTCTGTCCAGTTTGGCAGTGTTCACTTAGGGGAAGTTCAGTCCCCGTTTCTCTTAAATTACTCCCATCCCCAGATGGTAGGTGCTGTTTGGCTTTGGGCTGGAGGCTGGGAAGATGGGGGAACCTGGGGCTGGCTCACAGGAGGGAAGTTCTGCAGCTTGTCCTTCCTGGGCCAGGGGCCAGGCCACCCCCAGTCTCCGCCTTCCTTCTGGGCACATGTTGATTCCGGAGGAGCAGGAGAGGGAGAGGGAATAGTGATTTACAGATGGAAGGGAAGGAGGGAGGGAGGGGTGACTTTGTCCTGTGGTCCATGGGGACTATTCTAGTGGGACAGTAAAACCAGGGAAGAGAGTCCTCCATCTTCTGTGAGACCGAACCTTAGTACTGCGTCCCTAACGGCACTTGGAGGAGCTACTGGGTCTTGTAATGACACTCGGAGGAGCGGTGGGGGTCCACACCCTGAACTCCAGCCACACCACCAAGGTGCGAGTCCCGGCTCTGCCACCCGCTGAGGTGACTTTGAGCAGGTTCTTGGCCTCCCTGCCTCAGGTCCTCACAGGCTCGTGGACATTCAGCTGTGACATTAGGTGCATTACATCAGGACTAGGCCACTGCCATGTTCTTGTCCTTCAGGTCACTGGTGCCCCAGGTTGGGTGGGGATTCATGAGCACTCATCTGAGCGGAGTTGCCCACCACCACAGGTGCTGAGCGGGAGGTGACGCAGGGGAGGGACCCAGTCCCCCGCCTGCCAGTTCTGTCCTTGCTGCCCACTTACCAGCATCACTGTCAGATCCACACTGTGCCCAGCCACCCTGACCAGGACCCGGGACTCGGCCAGGTGCATTCACACCTGAGGCTGTGTCTCTGAACCTCCTGGCCATCGACCCACTCAGCTCACCAGCAGTGTGTCCCTGGAGCCCCCCCAGGGCCACCTGTCCAGAGCCTGGGCTGTTGAAACCCAGCTCAGGAGCCCACTTTGAGATCAAGGTGGCCACCAGACAGCCCATCACAACCCTGGTCACAGGGAAGCCCAGCCCCTCTCTGTGGATGATCGAGCAGAGATGCCCCTCCAGGGAGGGCCAGGGAGGAGGGGGTCCTGCCTGCAGCCTCCTGCCGCTGAGGCTCTCCCACTCCCAGCCCTCAGAGGTCACTACTGGGCTCCGGCTCAGGTGCACAGGGCTCACCCCAGACCCAGGGCCAGGCCCGCCCGTCTGCACTCAGCCACCTGCCGTGCTCCTCGGGATCCACCAATGGCCCTTTCCCTGAGGAACACCCCTGCTTTTCCCCTGGGGCTCCCACAGGTCAGTGCTGGCTGCCACCGTGTCAGGGTGAGAACTAGACGTTCCTTGGCGTCCCCCAGTGCTGGTCGCAGAGACGCACAGCAAGGGGCATCTCCAGTTGAGAGGGCAGCCAGGAGGGTGTAACTCACCCCAGTGGACAGTACAAGGTGAGGCCCACGGAGGAGCTTATCTACACCCACAGAGGGAGGGAGGGAAGGAGGGATGGATGGACAGATGGATGGATGGACAGATGGATGGATGGACAGATGGATGGAAGATGGATGAACAAATAGATGAATGGATGACAGATGTACAGATATGGATGGATGGATGGATGGATGGATGAATGGACAGATGGACAGATATGGATGGAAGGATGAATGGACAGATGGATGAAAAGATGGATAGATGGACAGATATGGATAGATAGATGGAAAGATATAGATGGATGGATGGAAGGATGGATAGACAGATGGATTAACAGATGGACAGATTTGGATGAAGGGACAGACGGACAGACAGATGGATGGATGGACAAATGGACAGATATGAATGGATGGACAGATAGATAGATATAGATGATAGATGGATAGATGGATGGAGAGATGGATGGACGGAGGAACAGACAGATGGATAGACAGATAGACAGATATGGATGGATGGACAGATGAACAGAAATGGATGGATGGATGAATAGATATGGATGGATGGATGGACAGATAAATATGTGGATGGATGGAAGGACAGATAATGGATGGATGGATGGATGGATGGACAGATGGATGGATGGACAGACAAACGGATTGGCAGATAGACATATAGATGGATGGATGGATGGATGGATGGATAGGTGGAAGGGTAGGCGGATGTTGGTGGACATACAGGCAGATGAGTGGATGGCGTGGAAGAGCACGGTGGGTGATGGCTGGGTGGACAGATGAGGTGACTGTTGCGGTGACCTGCTGTCCTGTCCCCAGAGCCCTCTGCTCAGATCCTTTGGACACAGACGTGTCGTCTCTGGTTTCTGAAGGCTTCTCCTGTGGCTGCCCCGGAGCTGGGCTGAACTAACAGGGTGACCTCTGGACACCCCAGATGAGTGTCCCTGGGGAGCCCCGAGGTCTGGAGTTCCTGGGAGCACCATAATCGTCAAAGGGGGATGTGAGATGAGGAAAAGGGTCTCCCTCCTCCTCAGGGTCTTTAAGTCTGGTGCAGGGGATTGCTGGGAGGCCCACCCTCACTGCACCCCTGAAACTCGGTCCTTTGCCACAAGGTCTCACTTACTGCTGAAACCCCAGCCGGGGATGGCCCTCTCCTGGGGCCTTGGTGGAAGTAACTTGGAGTCTGTGGACAGTGATGCAGAAAGGGAAAACCTCTGACTGTGGAGGGGATGGCAACTTGGGGCAGAGACCACAGGATGTCCCTCGGTGCGGAATTCTGGGGTGGAGAAGACTCTGGGCCTGTGGGGTCCGGGGCTGAGGTCCCCTTGGCACAGCTGTGGGAGGCTTCCACACGGCCACCAAATGCATGGCTGTTCATGGGGGGCCCACTACCCTTTCCCTCTCCTTTTGTGAACTCCACTCTTGAGGCCACCTCCGGGTGGCTCCTGCTGGGCCTGACCTGATGGGACCTGGAGGGGAAGACTCTGCGTCCCTGGGGATCCAACCCCCTCAAGAAGGAGCATGGCAGCCCTGAGGAGAGGTTGCCAGAGATGGAGGCCGTGTAAGGTGCAGCAGGCCCGAGGCTCTGAGCCCCATGTGCCCTGCTCCTGCCTGCCCAGGCACTGGGCTGGCTCAGTCCCCTGGGTCACCTCAACAGCTGGCCCCCATCCACCCCATGCCACCTCTCCACAGCTCTGGGGCCTGGCTCCTCCCTAGAGACCCTGGGGGACAGTTATGGCCTTCTCCCACCCCCTGGGTTCCTTAACTCATGGGAGCACTGTGCACCAACCTCCAAGAGCCCAGGCAGGGGAGTCCTGGCCTTTCTTGACCCCTTGCAATGTTCACTCAGCAAGCCCTCATCTTCCGGGCCCAGCACAGTGAGCAGAGCACTGCCGCAGGATCTGAACCTGACACGGGCGCTCGTCTGGTGGGGGCGACCGTGGACCTGCTGTCCCGCCCCAGGGCCTTTGGCCGTGCCGACTCCCAGCTGGGAGTGCTGGCCCCGGCTGCCCAGGGTTTGGCCAAGAGCACATTTATTCCAGAAGTCCTTCTCCGATACCCCCTTGTGGTGTCTCCTCTCCATCTCTTTCCTGGGACACTGCTGGGCAGCCTGGAAGCTGTCTGTTGGTCTGTCTTCCCTGGGACTCTGAGCAGGACAAGGACTTTCCCCTTTTGACCAGACTCTAGTGGGCCCTAGATGGCCTTTGCCAGTGGATCCCTGGGCCCTCCCAGGGGCACATCTTCCCCCCCTCCTCCCTCTGGGGTTCCTGACGTCTCTGGTAGACTCCAGTGGCTTTTCCACCCCAGAATTCCGCGCCTGAGGGACATCCCTGTGTGGCCTCCTGGGGTCTCTGCCCTCAAGGTTCCTAGTCCTCAGCTCAAGGCCTTAAATGCCAAAGACCCCAGGGACTTTGTCCATTTCTGTCCCTGCCTCGGCCCTCTCCCTTCCTCCTCACCCTCAGCCCTCTCTTCCTGGATGCCCTGTGGTCTTCCACGGATCCACTGACCCCACGTGGGCACTGAGATCGGCCGACACCCCTCACCTGGGCCTCGGAGCAGCCACCCTCTGCCCGTACGTGACACCTCCTAGATGTCCTGTGGCCCCAGCGACCTCAGCACCTCACAGGACAGCGGTTCAAGCCACACTCTGCTGCCTGCTGGCTGCCCGCATTCCAGATCGAGTCCTGACCCTGGCCTGCTGTGTGGCCTCAGGCTGGGTCTTAGCAACTCTGTGTCTTAACTTTCCGTCTATAAGACGGGGATCAGTGGCAGTGGTGGGAAGCCCCTGGGTCCCTAGGGCTCAAGCCCCCTGCAAGGGTCCCACTCACAGGAGGTCCTCGGGGGCTTTCTGGGGCTGACTGTGGTCTCCTCTGGCCCCCAGACCCTCCCACCACCCACGTGGTCACCAGGCTCTGCCCTGGCCCTGCTAAATAGCCTTCAATAGAGTCCACCTGGCGGCTCTCCCGCCTCCCCTGGCCCTGGCCCCTCCCCTGTCTCTGGGGTCCTGAGCAGCCCCCAGCCCAAGGGTTCAGCCGGATCTCGGTGCTGCTCTCGCTGCCCCAGGACGCAGTGTGGAGGCTGAGCTGGGCCCAAAGCTCCTGGAGACCTGGTGTCATCTGTGTCCCCTGCCCACTGCTTCCTGTTCCACCTGTCCACCCACCAAACTGCCCAGTGCCGCCTTCCCGCAGGCCCAGCTTTGCTCCCTCAGGAGTCGGGCCTGGCCGAGCCGGTCCCCGTCTCGGCCTCCTGAGGCTGCACATGGGTGTCCTCAGGTCAGGGGGCGGCTGAGCTTGCTTACAGTTTCCTGCCACTGCAGGCCCGATGCCCTTGCTCCCCTGATGATGCTCCAGTCCCAGTTTTGAGCAGCCACCTGCAGTGGCCTTTTGGAAGACTCTTCTCCTCCATGGCAGCTCCCTTCTTCAAAGCCAGCAGGAGAAATTCCCCTTCTTCCAGAAGGTTCTAGCCTCTCCTTTAGATTCGCCTCCACCTGATAAGGCCAGGCTCACCCAGGATAAACTCCCTTTTGCTGAATTCAAAACCAATGAACAAGAGACATCAGTTATAGCTGCAAAATCCCCTTCCCTTTCGCCTTCTAATGCAGCATAACCATAGAGTGACATCTCATCTGTTCCCCCGAGTTCTCATTGTGCTCAGGGGGAAGGGGTTATGCAGGACACCAGGACTAGAAGGCAGGAATCTTGGGGGCTGTATTACTCATCTTTCATTACTATAATAAAATACCCAAGGCAGGCAACATTATAAGGAAAGAGGGTTATTTAGCTCATAACTTGGGGAGTTCAAGGGTATGGTACCGGCACCAGCTCAGCTCTGGTGAGGGCCCTCTTGGCTTCCCCACACCACAGGAGTGAGTGTGTGAGGAAGAAGTCACCTCACACCACAGGAAGCCAGAGAGAGTCTGGGGCCCCAGGGGGCCCATCCCCTGCTGATCTAAGGACTTCCCTGGGCTCGTCTCTGGAGCTCCACACCCTGTCCACCTCCACACTCTGGGGACAGCCTCCACACAAGAACCCTAGGGGACAGCCCTCTCCGGCCACAGTGAAGGCCCCATGTCCATCCTCACCACCACCTCTGAGGCCCTGGCGCAGGAACATGTGCACGGGGGAGTCCAACGGCTGCCCTCGCTCCCCGTCCTGCCCGGACGGCGGACTGCAACTGGGTTCTTCTGGAAGCTTCTCCGGGTTCACTCGATGACCAAGCCCTTCTTCAAAGACACCTTCAGAGGCCACCTCTCCTGGCCACGCAGAGTTCACGGGCCTATCTCAGGGGTCATGTGATGGGAGGGGCAGGTGTCCCTGGGGTGTGGACAGGAGCGGGGGTCCGTGTCCCCGGGAGTCACTTCCCCTCTCCTGCAGTCAGCTCCGCTCTCTCCTCCCACCGCCTTGACATCCACAATGTCCCACCATGGCAGGCGGAAGGTCCCCGGGGACGCTGGGACTTTGGGCAGTAATCCGGCAGCTGTTCTGTGCTGCCGCTGTGCAGAGTCGCCGCTGAGAGGCCCACGGCATCTTTTATTTATTTGTATTGAAATATTCATGGGGAGGGGAAGCATCTATAATAGATACGCCGCCTCTCGGGCAGCCTGCGGGCAGAGATGTGGGTGGCCTCTGTCCCAGACTCGCGGTCTCCACTCAGTGAGTAACTCACCTGGAAACCTTTCCTGGCACCTCTGCAGACCGGGCCCTGTCCTGTAGAGTCAGGTTCGGTCACTGTCCTTCAGGAGGAAGGAGAAGGAGGGGTCAGGAGAAAAACTAGTGCTGATTGAATGCCTACTGTCTGCTGGATACTTTTCACACATTCCCTCACTTAATTCTCCAAACTGCTCATGGCGTAAATGGCACCATCATGCATCCTGTACAGATGAAGAGAGCTCAGAGAGGTCAAGTACTTTTCTAAAGATCACACAATCTCTTAATCTGAAGTCCAAGGTCTTTCTACCATGTCATGTTTCCTGAGACCTGAATTGAGAAATCCTAACAAATTTCAACACTGAGCAAAGGTGGGTGTGTAAGGACAGGCAGTGAACTTGGGGTTCATAATTGGAAGGAAGTGAGAGAGACAAACCCAGGGAGTTGCTGATGGAAGAACCTGGGTAGTCCTGGGTCTTTGAGCCCTTCCTCGGTGACAGGTCCTGTGCAGAACCTGTTAGCCCATTCAACCCTCGGCCACCCTGCAGGGTGGCTGCCTGCCCAAGCTTTCCAGGTCTGAGTGGCTGAGCTGGGATTTGAACCTGAGCCCTGGGTTGCAATAACCGGGGATTTCCTGGTCCTTGGTGCTCACCAGCTCTGGGGCTTCACCCTCACCCAGTCCTCATGGTGAGTCGTGGAGGAAGGAGTCCAGGGGGAAGGACTCAGCCACAGAGAGGCATAGCCCACCCCAGGGCCAGGCCAGGGCAGAGCTGGCACAAAGCTCAGAGGGTGGGGACTCTGCCACAAGGCTGCTCGCTGGGACTCCCTGCCTGTCTGCTGCCAAGCTGGGCCCGTCTCGGCTGCAGGCTGGGCTCAGCACCTGAGAGAGAGGAGGAGGCCTCGCCAAGGGCCGGGGTTGGGGTGCACAGGCCCAGCACACCACGGGCCTCTGTGCAGGCTTCCTGGGTCAGGGGCTATTCCCTGCTGCCCGGGACCCTCTTCTCCTTCCCTCAACTTTCCCTGCTAACTCCCAAGGCAGGACTCCCTCCCCAGGACACCAGAAGGCCCCTTCCCAGCTCCTGCTGCCCCCATGTCCTACACCAAGCCCCTGGGCCTTAGCCCACACCCTGACCAGAGCCCGGAGGACGGCCAGACAGATGCACAACGTCATGCACAGACACACTGCCAAATCCCAGGGGATGAACACCACAGCCCCTAGGGGGAGCCTGTCCCATGGGCCAGACGGCTTCAGAAAGGAAGGGGCACGTGTGCACACAGAGGGTGGGTCTTTACTTTCTAATTAAGAAAAGGTAGCGCTGGGCATGTCAGTGCTCTCCTGTAATCCCAGCAGCTCAGGAGGCTGAGGCAGGAGGATTGCCCGTTCAAAGCCAGCCTCAGCAAAAGCAAGGTGCTAAGCAACTCAGTGAGACCCTGTCTCTAAATAAAATACAAAATATGGCTGCGAATGGGGCTCAGTGGTCAGGTGCCCTTGAGTTCAATCCCCAGTACCCAAGAAAGAAAAGAAAAGGTATGAAAGTAAGGAGTGTTCGTGATTGTAAACATCTGGTCATTTTATAAGGTTTAAGAAGAACAGGAATCCTCTTCCGCAATGTCCACCCCCAGGGCATCAGCCTTCAACTCTTCAAGCTCTTTCTTCTACTATTTACCATATTTCTATCTAAGGATCACAATTATTTAAATTTAGCGGCTTTATTGGGATGTAATTGACATATGGTGAACTATTCAGAGTATGTAACTTGGTAAAATCTGGGATACCTGAGTGCTCACGGAACTGTGACCAGGTCAAGGTGATGAACATATGTACACGGTCCCTCGATTTCCTTCTGCTCCTTTGTGATCCCTCCCTCCTCCCCCCTCCCTCACTGTGACTCCCACCTTGTCCCCATCAACCAATGATCTCCTCTATGTCACTGTCAACTCATTTGTGTTTTCTAAAATTGCACACAAATGTGATCATGAACATAGACCTTGTTTTCCTTAGCTTCTTTTTTTGCGGGGGTGGGGGGTACCAGGGATTGAACTGAGGGTCCTCAACCACTGAGCCGCATCCCCAGCCCTATTTTGTATTTTATTAGAGACAGGGTCTCACTCATTTGCTTAGTGCCTCACCATGGCTGAGGCTGCCTTTGAACTGGAGATCCTCCTGTGTCAGCCTCCAGAGCTGCCAGGATTACAAGCATATGCCACTGTGACTGGCAGCTTCTTTCATTTAACGTAGTTACTTTGAGATTCCTTCATGTTGCGGCCTTAATCAGCTCACACCCTTCAGAGCTGACCCCTTCCCATTGGGTGGAAGTAACCCTATTACTTCTCTGTTCATTTAATGGCTTCTAGTGTTTGACTATTACAAAGAGAATGCTGTGAACCTGCATGTGCAAGCCTTCCCACTGACACACACTTTGGTCTCTCTTGGGTAAATACCTAGAAGTGCCATAATTCTGTCCTGTGATGGGTGTGTGCATAACTCTTTGAAGAAACTACCAAAGTCTTGCAAATGGTGGAACCCCTCTGCTGTGGTGCCAGTGCTGGGTAAGGAAGAGGTCAAGTTCCTCCATGCCCTTGCCAACACTTGGTATGCTCGGTTTTTCTGCTTTTAGCCACTTTAATGGGTATACAGTGGCATCTCCTGGTGGCTTTAATTTGCATGCACCTAATGGTGAATGATGCTGAGCACATGTTCGTGTGCTCACTTCCCATCTATATATCTTCCATAGCGAAGTGTCTGTTAGAATCTTTGGCCCATTTTCCCACCATTGAGTTGTTCGTTTTCTTATGATCAACTTTGAAAATTCTTCATGTTTCCTGGAAAAACATACTTTTTCAGGTACATGATTTGCAAAAACTTTCCCATAGTTTGAGGCTTATCTTCTCTTTCTCTACAATGTCTTTCAAAGAGCAGAAGTCTTTAATTTTGTTGATGTTCCACTGATCAATTTTTTTCTTTTATGGAACATGCTTTTGGCCACTCTTCTAAGACATCTATGACCAACCCAAAGTTACAAAAATTTTCTTTCTTTTTATTTTCTTCTAGAATTGTAGACTTTGAGGTTTCATTATAGACCTATAATCCATTCTGAGGTCTATAATTAAATTCTGTAATGGAGAGAGGTGTGGATTAAGGTTCATTTTTTATTACATATGGACATTCAATTATTCTTTCATCATTTATCCAGAAGATTGTCCTTGATTGAATTTTCTTTGGACCTTTGTTGACTGCAGCCCTCTTCCTTTCCCCACCCCCACTTTATGAATACCGTTCTTATTCCCAAGAAATAGAAACTAGCCCCAGATAAAACCTACCCACCTGGAGACGTGCGGGTCTCTCCTGTTCTCTCACTGAGATAGGAGACAACTTGGCGCCCCTGAGATGGGGACGCACTGGTTTCCCTGCTCCTTCCCTGAGAAGATAAAGGGACATGCTTGTTCCCTGATTCCCCTTTCTGAGAGAGAGGAAGACTGTCTGTCTCTGCTCCTAAGGAACAAAGTTGGCTTCCACAAGATCAGGGATGCTCACTGTGTGAATCAAGATTAAACCCGCCCCTAGCGTGTGCCCATGATTCTAGCCTATAAAAGGTGACATTCAGGGGGGAGTTACTGTCTCTGCCCCTCTCTTTGTGCAGAGCAGCCTCCTCAGGCTCCTGACAACAAACCCACTCCTTCTCCCAGGTGTGTGTGATCAGTCCTGTGCCACTCTTCCTTCAGCTCCCCCTTCTGTCTCATTGATCTGTTTGTCTGTCTGAACACCAGTGACACACTGTATTGATTACTGCATTAAAAACTGTATTGATTAGTTGACATAAGAGGGTGTTAGTTCTCCAGCTTTGCTCTTCATTCCCAAAGATATCTTGGCTCTTCCAGGTTCTCTTCATTTTGATGAGTTTTAGAATGAGCTTCCCGATTCCTACAGAGGAGTCTGCTTTATAATTGGGGTTGGCATGGAATCAACGGATCAATTTAAGGAGAATTGACAGCTTAACAATATTGAATTTTCTGATCCATGAGCATGTTCTCTGCATTTATGTGGGATTTGTTTAATACGCTTTAGCAATGTTTTATGTTTTCAGTGTGCACATCTTGCACAGCTTTTTAAAAACTTATCCTTAAGTATTTCAGATTTTTTGATGCATGGTCTACTTTATTTCAATCATTCATTGATACTATGTAGGGATACAATTGACTTTGGTAGATTGCTCTTGGAGTGTTTACATCGACAATTATATATAGTCTTTTAATAAAGAGTTTCTTTTTTTCTCTCCAATGTAGACACTTTTTATTTGTTTTTCTTGCCTTATCACACTGGCTGGATCTTCTAGAGCAAAATTAAATATAAATGATGAAAGTGAACATATTTTGTTTTTGATTATAGAAGAAAAATAATCAGTATTTCATCATTAAAGTGTAGCTGAAGGGTTTTTAAAAAAAATATTTTTCAATTGTCACTGGACCTTTATTTTATTTATTTATATGTGGTGCTGAGAATTGAATCCTGTGCTAGGCAAGCGCTCTCTCATTGAGCCATAACCCCAGCCCCTAGTTATAGGTTTTTATACCAGCCCTTATAAAATTGAGAAAGTTTTATTTTATCCACAATTTGCTGTGCATATATGTTTTCAATCAGGAATCAATGTGTGGGTTTTCAATGTCTTGCATGTGTCCATTGAATTATCTACACATATATTAAAAATTGTGTTAATATAGTGAGTTGCATTAGATAATTTTCAAATGTTAAACCAACTTTGCACTCCTGGAGAAAACTCAAATCTCCAAGTATTACCCTTTTCTTTTTCATTTATTTCCTCTTTTTAATGGTTCAGTTCTTTCCTGTTTACTTTGGGTTTAATTTTTATTCATAATTTTTTTCTAGATTCTCAAGTTATAAGCTGAGGTCATTGTTTTGAGACCATAATTTCTTTTTTTTTTTTTGTTAAAGAGAGAGAGAGAGAAGAGAGAGAGAGAGAGAGAGAGAGAGAGAGAGAGAGAGAGAGAATTTTTAATATTTATTTTTTAGTTTTCAGCAGACACAACATCTTTGTTTGTATGTGGTGCTGAGGATCAAACCCCGGGCTGCACACATGCCAGGTGAGCACACTACCGCTTGAGCCACATGCCCAGCCCCCATAATTTCTTTTTGCTATAAATTTTCCATATACTATTTTAGAAGAATCACTTTTATTTTCATGTTTTATCTTTTCACTTACATTCATTTATAAAAAGCTTTTTCATTTTCCTTTGATTTCTTCTTTGACTCATGGTTTATTTAGAAGTGTTTATTTAGTTTCCAAATGTTGGGGCTTTTCGCTAGATATTTTTTTTTTAATTCTGATGCAATATTATGTGGTCAGAGAACATATTTTGTGTTTTTAAGTCCTGAGACTTGTTTGAAGACACTGAAGTTGCTCTATCTTGGTAAATGTTTATTGTGAAGAATGTGTGATCTGTTGTTGTTGGGTAGAGTGGCCGAGAAGCGTCCAAAGTTGATTGACATATCTACACAAATCTTAGATGAGCCTTACAGTTTTTACATCTACTTCTGTTATGGAAAGAGGGCATTGAAATTTCTAACTGTAACTGTGGATTTGCGTATTTCTCCTTGTAGTTCAATTAAGTTTTGCCTTATATCTTTAGAAGCTCTGTTATTAGGTACATATATGTTTAAGATTACTAGATCTTCTTCAGAACATGACCCCATTTATCATTATGAATTGAAGTTTTTTGTCACTGCCAGAACCAGGGCAGTGTTTAGTCTGGGGCTAATTATTTCTCCTATCAAGGCAAAATCAATCTCAGCAATCTATCCGATGTCCCATACATTAACACAGTTTTCCACTCTAACTGGTCAGAGTAGGCCTATTTCCAGTGCTAAAGGAGCTTCAGAAACCATTCCCTTTGATCCTTTAGGGAAGCTGTCTCTGCCCACTTACAGAGCTCTCTTGCATGCACATCTGGATCAGTGCTGTGCAGAAGGGTCAAGGGACATCCTGCAGATCTGCACGCAGGTCTTACTTCTCCTATCCGCTTCCTTGAGCACCTCAGGTGCCTGGTCTCCCTGGGTTACTTTCCCAACTCAGGGGCTCCATGAGGCTCTGCCTGTGTTCCTTCTCCCTGTGCCCTGGGCTGGTAACTCTCTCCAGGCAGTGAGCAAAGCAATGACAGTACTTGCCTCATTAGATACCCACTACTCGGAGATCAGCATCCTTCATTATTCCATATGCAACATCTTCAAAGCCACCATTTCATCAACTTTGTCTGATTTTATCACCATTTCAGCTGCAGTATCTAGCTCCTGTGATTCTAGTTTGCGCTACAAAAGGAAGTCTGCAGACACTTTTTTTTTTTTTGGATGTGTTCATTTTTAGGAATCTGTGCCAGCCTCCTGCTCCTCCATCTCCCCTCCTCCCCTTCCCCCTTCTCCCAATATAGATCTGCTTAAAAGAACATTGAATATTCACATTTTATGACTTTGAAAATATCACTCGCAGCTGAGTCAGATGGGTACTGGGATTGATTTCCTTACTCTTACATCTTTAACTTGTCAGGAGAGTTAATATTTGCTTTCTTGAAAGGCTGGCTTTCATGTCTAATGGTTTATTCTTTTAATTTAGAGTTTCAGACTCAAATAACATGAAACTCAAGAGCTGGGAGGAGGCGGGGGCTGCAAGACCTGGGCTGCTAGAGAAGAGGCTGCTCTGTGTCCTTGGCTAAGCAGAGGGTTGAGCAGGGACTCTGGCTCTGTCACATATCCCCGGCCTCTGCTCATGCCCCGGCACATTCTGGGATAGAGGGAGGACTTGCAGACTGGGGTCCACAGAGAAGGCAGGAAGTGTGGGTATAGAACAGAACCACATTTTCTGGTTCTGCCTTGTAGCTAACATTCTGTGTGACCACAGCGCGTCCCTCCCTCCCTTGGGTGATGTCTCTGGCAAGGCCATGAGACGAGATGATGCAATGGTCCCCTCTAGACCTCCGAGGTCCTGCAGGGATGGAGTCACCATGGAGACCCTTTAGGGCTGGAGAAATGCTCCAAATGCCTTCCCCATGTCTGCAGGGCCGTCCTGGGTCTAAGAAGGAGCAGTCATGTCCTTGGGATCATCCACAATCCCATGGAAGGGAGCCCCAAGCAGCAGGCTTCAGACCAGGAGGATGGGCAGAGGAAAAGGAGGACACCTCTGCGGGTGATGAGCCCCATCACTGGACATGTCTGAGCAGAGCTGGGCACCCCTGATGAAGCCCTTCCTTCCCTCTTGTCATTGTCACGCGGGGTCCTCACTGGCTGTAATCTGCACCAGCCCCTGGATTGGACTGCCAGCCCCATGAGAGCTGAGACTCTGCAGGGGAGCCCAGTGGTCCCCAAACAGGGCAAGTTCCCTCCCGGGGGACACCGGGAGACACCCTGGGCGTCCAGGACTGAGGAGATGCTATGAGCATCTGGCAGGTTGGAGCCCAGGGTGTTGCCCGGTCGTCGAGGCCGGGGGCAGGGCCCAGGGCAGGGGTTCTCTGGGGGAACGTTGGTAGCGCTGCCGTTGAGGGGCTGGTTCCGCCAGCGACCCCAATGCAGCACTGCACACAGGAGCTGGCACTTGCGAGGTGATGGGTAGAACTGGGAGAATAAGTGACAAAGCTGGGCAGGGACCCCAACTCTACAACAGCCCCCAGGAGACACTCAGTCCAGAGCACTGCACATCTGCTCAGGCTCCACAGGGCCAGCTGCCCAGCATGGCCCAGGGCATGGCAGGTGGACCCTGTCTTAACCTGGCCCTTCCCTCCATGGGTCGTGACCCCTCCCATCCTGTCGGGGCTTGGGCTGGACCTCAGCTCTTCTATGCTCCTTGGCACTAAATGTTCCATGGTCAGCCACACGATCCAAGCCGAGGTGTCCTCTGGGCATCTTTGGGCATTGGGATGGCGGCCCCTTGCACCATGTGCCCATCAGGAGGCCAAAGGGTCAAGGTGAGAGGTCACATTCTTTCTAGAGCAGGAGGGAGGATTCATTTCTCCACCTATTCAGCAAGTATTTATTTAGCACCTCCTGTATGCAAGGCCTAGAAATTGGGAATGCAGCACTGAACCTGACAGACCTAAAACTTCTTGCTCTCACGGAGCTTACACTCTAGAGAAAAAGGGAAGCAAGAAATAATGACCATGGTCAGTAGATGAAGGAAGTGGTAGACATTATGACATCAAGAGAGAAAGCAGTAGTCCAAGCCGGGCAGGGTTCAGGATATGAGGAGCCAGTGGGGTGGGGGGAATTTAAGGGTTGTATGCAGAGGAGACCTTGTTTGGGAGGTGCCATCTGACTGGAGGCTATCTGGAGAGGAGGGTCCAGGCAGAGGGAAGGATTAGTGCAAAGGCCCTAGTGAGAAAATAATCCTGGGATGCTAGAGGACCACAAGGAGGCCCTGTGGCTGGGCAGAGTGAGCGAGGTAGGTGGCAGGGGGACAGAAGATGAGGCTGAAAGGTGACAGGAACATGTCACTGGGGCCTGCTGGACACCCCTGACATGGATACTGCCATGAGAAGCTACAGAAGTCAGGACTCAGGGCCTCCTTCTTTTCCTTTTGCATCTGGATCCACTCAGCACAGCCCCGAGGCCTGCACGTGCCCAGTTGTGCTCTCTCAGCTCTGGAGGCCAGGAGGCCAGTGCTGGGCTCAAGGCCAGGGCTGCTGGGCTGGTTCCTGGGCTTTTCCAGCTGCCTGGGTCACTCACGGCTCTGGGCTTGTGGCCCCCCACAACCATCTGTCTCTTCTTCCCGGTTCAGCTCACACTCCGCCTTCATCTGCTTCTGAAACCTGCTCCGCCATCTCTCCCTTGTAAAGACACATGTGATGTCCTTGGGCCTGAAATAACTGGGCAGCTCTCCTGCCTCGGGGCCTTCCTCCCACACCTGAGAAGCCCCTTTGCTCCACAAGGAACAGATGTATCACAGGGTCCCGGGCATAGGACGTGCCCACCTTGGGGAAGCTATTCTTTAGCTCCTCGCAGGGTCAGGAAGAGAACAGAGACACTCAGGGGCCAGAGGCACAGCCCAATGGCCAGGACCAGCCATGAAGCCATGGGCAGACTCCACCCTGGGGTAATGCCTCCCTCCCCCAGGATCCTCCTCGGTGTCCAGGACCCTTCAGAGGTACACATCCTGGGGAAAGGACACATGGATCGGTTCATGATGATAGTCCCTATGTGACCTCAGGCCACCTTCTTTCATCAAACCTCAGTTTCTGCTCCAACATACAGCAATAATGAACCCCGCCCTGCCTTCAAGACACTTTTAAAATCAGAAGATCTGTTCCCCACAACCTCCTGCCCGTCTCCCCTCCCTCTATCTTCTTAGCAGTACTTACCCCAGGACCTTTGCTTTGGCTGTTCTGCCTTGGATATTCTTTCTCAGACACTGAAATGACTAGCCTCTCATTTTTTCCATTTCTTTGCTCAAATGTCCACTTTTCATAGACACTGTCCCCACCAACACCACACCCGCTCACTCTATCCTCTGGTCTTTCTTGGTTTTCCATATCGCCTACTTGTTTGCTATCAGACAAGGTCTTGGGAGGAAGCAGAGGGCGTAGTCGGCTGAGATTCTGAACATGGAATAGGGATTATTTGCAGTGCCGAGGGCAGAGTTTTAGAGATGAGCAAGAGAGCATAAAGATGAGCCACACAGCAGAAAGTGATTCCTATTCTTAGGACTGCAGGGAGCAGGATGGGGGAAGTGGTATCAGAGCCCAGAGAGAGCGGAGGTGTGGTGTGGTGGGGTCCTGGCAGAGCCAGAACCACTGTGCCAAAGCAAGAGAGCAGCAGCCCTGGCTTCTTTCTCCTCTGATGAACCAGTGCATATGGTGGAACTCATCAGAAGTCCGTGAGAGATGCCCTCTGCGGGACTCCTAGGCATGGAGCAAGGCAGAGGGGGCACCATCGGCAGGGGGCTTGGTGCCCACGGTCTGCTTAATTTTTGAAAATCTGTTTGCCCATCCAGCATGGAATACCCATGAGGACAAGATCTTGTGTCTTAGGAGAATGACCGTGTCCCCAAGCACCTTGACATCGCCTGGGTGCTGGAAGGAGCCCCATAAGTGGTTGCTAATGAACACAGGAAGCAAAAACAAATAAAAAACAAAACTCTAATGTGCTATGAGAAAGACAGTACTGTGTCTCTGCAGGAAGGGTCGTCATTTGGCTCTGCTCCTTCTTTCCAGGTGACTTTGAAACAGCATAAGTGAATTAAGGGATCCATCCTGGCCCTGGCTCTCCTGCCTCTGCCCATTTCCCGGCTACACCTCACCCCGATTCAGGTCAGGTTCCAGGAGACCCATGCTTGCCCCAGGCTGCAAAACGCAGATTAGAGGAGAGGAAGGGAAAGTCCAAGCCCTGTGCCCCTGTTTTACAAAGGGGACCATGTGCCCCAGTGAGCTGTGCTTTCTCGGGTCCCAGGGGATCATTCCTCGGAGTCCCCTCTTGATTCTGGCAGGGGTGCTTTCTTGAGGACCTGGGATGCCTTTTAGCTGACACCAAAATTTGCCCAGGACAACTGCAGGGTGGCCAGTTAGTCCTGGGGTCAGGGGGCCTGAGTTAAAGCCCCAGAGCCTCCTCTTGCCAGCTATGTCACCTGTCCTTGTCACAAACCCAATTCCGCCCTTCTCATGGTTGCTCTAAGCATTAAATAACCTGAAACTCCCGCCAAGTGCCACGCACACAGTAGGCGCCCCTAGAGGGCTTCCTTTCTCTGGCTTCTACCTCTCAGGAGTCCTGGGAGACCCCTTCTTCCCCGAAGCAGGGACAGTCGCCAGAAAAGCCAGTCCATCCTCTCCCCAGATCAGCCTCCGCGTGTTTGAAAACTTCCAAGGCAGAAGGACTTCTGTCCCCAGGAGGGCTCAGTCGCCGGCGCGCCATGAAAGGCCCTCCACCTTTCCCCCACGGGCCCGTCGCCCTCTTAAGAAGCCCTGGCTCCTCGGCAGAGGGGCGCGTCGCTGCCAGGAAAGTAGGGAGCAGCGGGGCGCGCTAATGGGGGACACGGTGGAGCTCAGGAGACACGCGGATTAAAGGCGCGAGCGTGGCGGCGCGGCTCTTGTTTGGAGAAAAAGGGGCCGGGCCGCTTTATAGCCGCCGCTGTGAGAGCGGCAGCGCTGGGATTTCATGGCCCAGGTTCCGCAGAAATCAATCAGCGGGGCCGCTGTTTGGAGAGGCAGCAAGAAAGGCCACTAACAAGGCCAGATTGGAACAGTTCTGTGAGCCGCCAGCGCGCTCACCTTACACGGCGGCCGCGCTGCTAAATAATACTTCACAGCGCGGCGGCGCGGGCTGCCGAGCGGCGCCATCAATTATTCACCACGACCGCAGCCATCACCGGGCCGCGCCGCAAACAGGTGCCCGCGCGGGAGGCCGCTTCCCCGCCGTCCGGCCGAGGAGCCGTCGGGGGCCGCGGCCCGCGCCCCGCAAGAGCGTTTTGCCCGACTCCAGGGCTGGGAGCAATTACAGGCGGCTCTCAGGCAGGCTCGTGCGCCCGTGTGTGTTTCTGCGCGTGCGCGCCTGAGGGCATGCGCCTGAGTGAGGGCGGGTAGGAGGCATGTGTGTGAGCATGTGCGTCTGTGGTGCGAGTGTGTGTACCTATGCATGCACGTGAGCTTCATTTGTATGCACACCCAGTTTCCTTGTGGGCATGCGTACTAGGATAGGCACGCATGTGTGTGTAAACGGGGCACATGCACTTAGGTCCAGTTATGTGTGTGTGCGTGTGTGTGTGTGTGTGTGTGTGAGGGTGCCAAGAGAGATGCACAAGGTTACTCCCACACACGTGTGCATCCCTTCGTGATGCCTACGTCCATGCAAGAACGGTGCATGTGGGTATGTGTGAGGTCACTTATGTGTGTGGGCAGGCCCTGCAGTGTGTGTGTTACACGCGGAGGACATGTGCACGAGCAAATATGTGTGGTTATGTCTGCAGCATATGCAGACAGGCGTATGAACACAACAGGGGTGTGTACGCTCGTTCCTTCCTGTGTTTTGTGCGTGTGTATGCGTGCACATACGATGTGTGTGCTGGGCTTATGAGGGGCACAAGTGTAGAAAGGCGATATGTGCACACATGAACATGCATGTCATTAGACATCTATGTTGCACATGCGTTCATACATGCGATGCATGCACTCGAGCGGATGTGACTCCATAACTGTGGAATTTTAAAGGCTTGTGGTGTGGATACATGTACATGTATCAATGTGCTCACGCACGTGTGTGGAAATACATAAAGGGAAGGACCGGGGTTGTTGAAACTTGGGATCTTAGAGGCCTGGGATGTCCGAGGAGGGGCCTCTCACCTGGATGGCACTGGTGTCTCAGGGGATGATGGAGGGCTCCATAAATCAAGGACCCACGGAGCCAGAGAGGGGGTCCTGGGGCTGGGGTTGGCGCCTTGGAGGAAGCACAGTGAGGCTTGTTCCACAAGAATTGGAAAAACTGCAAACAGGGTTCCAGGGCGCCCGCAGGGGTGCTGCTCCCAGGCCCTCAGGCAGCAGGAAGTAGTCAGAGGGGCAGGTCCCTCCTCCAGCCCAGCCTCTCTCTCTGGGACCCTGTTCCGGAGCCTAACAGGGAACCAGAGTGGTTTGCAGAGCGCCAGGCCCGCGCAGCCGACTGCGCCTGGAAGGGCAGGCAGGAGCCTGGAAGGGCAGGCAGGAGCCCTGGAGCAAGCTTGAGCCCTCACAGTCCGCCCCCTGGCTTCCCGCACCAAGGTCCATCATCTGAACCTGAACTTGTGCACGCTCAAGACGACCCTGGGTTTCTGGCTAACTCTACTTTATTCCTAGAAATAAAAATGTGGTCCCTTCTCCCCAGGCGCCCACAGGCAGTATTCCCTTCTGCCCTTCTCACTAGGGTGTGTCCATCTCCAGGAGGTCCAGCCAGGGCCACTGTGGGAACAGCAAATCCACATTGACCTTCTTTTTTTAATTTTTTTTTTAGTTGTAGTTGGACACAATATCTTCATTGTATTTGTTTTTATGTGGTGCTGAGGATGAAACCCAGGGCCTCCCACATGCTAGGCCAGCCCTCTACTGCTTAGCCACAACCCCAGCCCCCACATTGACCTTGCTGGGGACAGTCCCACAAGGAAAAGACAACTCTGCACCTCCAGGCCAAACGTGCAGGCTGTCAAGGTGGCAGGAGTCCAGGCCCCACAGTGTTGCCCGGCAACTTCCCCACTCTGACCCTCAGGTTTTCATCCGTCAAGGATCCCCACAGCAGCGAGATCCCAAGGAGGCATCAGCCTGCAAGAAAAGCTTGTGGGGGGGCAGGACAGTGGCCCTAGAGCCAGACGTCCTATCCAAGCTGCCAAACTCTGACCCCGAGGGCTCTGACTGAGAACAGACTTGGAGAAGGTCACCACGGACCCCAGGGCTGTGAGCTAGACTCCAGGAAGGCATGGACACTGGCTCTTCCCATGGGGCTGAGGAAGGTCTCCTGCCACATCGTCACAGTGGGGCTCAGATGCAGAAAGGCACTCGGAAGGCGGAGGGAGTGTCCCCTTGCCACCTTCCTGCCTCAGCCTCTGTCTGTGCCCAGCCTCATTCTATTTTTTTTTGTTTGTTTGTTTTCTTTCTTTTTTTTTGGTGGGGGGGATAACCAGGAATTGAACCCTGGGGTACTTTACCACTGAGCCACATCCTCAGCCTTTTTTATTTTGAAACAGGATCTTGCCAGGTTACTGAGGGTCTTGCTAATTTGCTGGGCGCTTCAGTGCACGCCTGTAATCCCAGCAGCTCAGGAGGCTGGGTCAGGAGGATGCGAGTTCAAAGCCAGCCTCAGCAATTTAGCGAGGTCCTAAGTAACTTAGCAAAACTCTGTCTCTAAATAAAATCTAAATAGGACTGGGGATGTGGCTCAGTGGTTGAGCACCCCTGGGTTCAATCCCTTGTCCCAAAAAATAAAAAATAAAAGCAGGAAAAAAAAGTCATGTTGCGGATGAGCTATTTCAGGTACTTCCCATGCACCAAGTCAAGTGGGATCATCAGTAGCCCCATTTTCGAGGTGGGAAACCTGAGGCTCAGAGAGGTTAAGTAACTTCCTAAGGGTCACAGCTCCCAGGGGATAGAACTGAGCTCTAGCAGGCTCTACCCACTGTGCCCCCCTGCCTGTCTGATGGAATAGCCTCAGAGCCTTGCACGGAGTTCTCAAGGACGCAGGCCTCATTATAGTCTGAGAATTAGAACAGGGCTCTGGATTATTGTGAGAAGTCACTGTCAGCTGTTCATGGCAGGGGCCAGGCCCCATCCTTCCCCAGGCCAACCCCTGGGTCTGTAGGAACCTGAGGCCCTGATGCCCAGCCCTCCTCCCCGGGCTCCCCTCCCCACCCACCTCCACCCCACTGGGCAGCTGGAGGGCTGTGGCTGCCAGGTGTTTAATTGGTCCAAGCCCTTGCTCAGCCCTGGCTGGGCAGGATCAGCTTCCTGTCTGGGGCCCGTTGGGCTTCCTGTAGGTGGCTTTGGAGAGAGACGTGAGAGTCTAATGTAGGGAAGCACGTTTCTCCCTTCTGTGTGCAGATAAAATGACGAGGGGCCAAGGGATCTTCCTCTGGATGAAGACCCCAGGCTGCACGGGGTGTATGGACGTGACTCATTTGCAGACAGGTTCTGGGGCCTGTGTGGATGTTCCTAATCCGTGGGCCTCTGTCCCCTCATGCCAACAACCACAGTGAGCCTCAGAGGGTGGCAGGGCCTGGGTGAGAGTGATACCCCACAGCCCAGGGTGGCCACAGGGATTCCAGGACTCTGGGCGGTTTCCAGTGCAGTCAGAGGAGCAGGTGTGTTCATTAGTCCAGGCCCTCCAGGCTACGCAGAGCTCTAGGCAAGTATGTTGTTCTATAATTTTGTGCTGAGTTCCTCCATTGTTTTGACAAATGGCCTTTGGGATTATCAGTGGTATTGTTAGTGACAACCTGGCTTTGACTCCAGGTTTCACCATGGACAGACTGTATGACATTTGGCAAGTGACTTGACCTCTCTGTGCCTTCATTTTCCTATTTATAATACAGGGATGAAAATATCTATCTCATAGTTTACCATAAGGAGTAAATATGTTATTGCATGTTGAGTTCCCAGACCAGTGACCATGCAGAGTAAATACTCAAGACCCTGCATTGTTATTATTTGTAGTATCTTCACACTATGCTCTGATACAGGGCCATTTAGCAGAAGTGTGGTGTTATGATATATTTCCTTCGGTGGGTTGGGGGTTTGTGGTAGTATCATGCTGGTTTAGCATTTACTATTGGTCCCATGAGATGAGGTCACACGGTGGAGCTTGCTGGACTCAGGGTTTTTCGTCCTAGGGGATGGTCAGTCATGGCTGCCTGGCAGCATTCAGAGCAGGAGTATGCAGCCTCTTTGAGGTCAAGAGGAACAAGCACGTGATCTACTAGTGGTGTCAGCTACAGGCACAGGGAGGTGAGAGTGGCTTCACTTGATTTGCCCCAAGGTGGGACAATGACAAGATGGGTGCAGGGGATGTTCTTGGGAGGCGAGGCCCTGAGGCCCAGTGAGAGCCTGAGGGACAGGAATCCAGAGAAGAGGTGAGCTGCTCTGGGGGGCTCCAGGAGGCTGGGGCACTGCCCTGGAATCCTCACCCCACCCCGCGGGCGGGAAGCTGGGGTGTTCAGCCACCACTGTGGCCGCTCCAGGGTGGGGGTGCGCTGTGCCACCAGCTCCTTCGCTCCTGCGCCTGTCCCAGCATGGCCTGAGGGGCCTCACAGTCAGCAAATTGCCCTGGAGCAGAGATGCAGAGCCTGGAGAGAGGCCAGGGGTCTTCAGGGGCTGTGGGCACGCTGGGCTCTGGCCTAGGTCCTGGCACAGAGGCTGCCTAGAGAGGCGGGAGAAACTGGCCCCGCCCCTTCCCCCGACCCCGCCTCCTCCCGACCCCACCTCCCTCTTCTGCTCCGCCTCCATCTCTGGGCCCGCCTCCTCCCCAGCCCGCTCCCTCTGGGCGATGAACCTTTTTTAGTGGTGGGTCCCGGGGATTGAACTCAGGGGCACCCAACCACTGAACCACATCTCCAGCCCTATTTTGTGTTTTATTTAGAGACAGGGTCTCTATGAGTTGCTTAGGGCCTCACTTTTGCTGAGGCTGGCTTAGAACTCTCAATCCTCCTGCCTCAGCCTCCAGAGCCGCTGGGATCACAGGCCTGCAACAGGCGCCAGGGGCCTCACCCTCCTCCTTTATTCTTCCCTCAACTCCTTCCTTGTCCTTCTGCACTCAGCTCTGTGCATCTGTGACCCTCGGGCCATGCGATGGGAACGAGGGACAACACGTAGTTATGAGCGCCTGTGTGCCCAGTACCAGAGATGGCAGAGACGGGCTGTGTCCCCAGAGGGCGCAGAAGACACCCAAAGCTGTTAATAAGTGCTTCCAAGTGGCTCCTTTTCAGCCACTTTCATTTCTGAAAGCAGCGCCCAGTGCTGAGCAGGGCCAGCAATTAGAGACCCAGTCGCTGCACTTGGGAGAAGAGGGTGCGGGGGATGGGCAGCCCCCGGAAAAAGTAAACTTATTAACAGAGAGGGTCTCTCAGAGCATGAAATTCACAAAAGCTCCATGCCAGGGAGCACTAATGACAGGCCACTGTCTTGATGTTTAATTCAGACACGCAGCTAAAGCGAGAGCTCTTCCCCCGGAGCAGAAGGGGCGTGGGAACTTTTCTTCCTAATAATTTACTTAAATTGAATTTTATATGGGAAATTAATTTTCCTGGACTAAAACCAAGACATCACTCAGAAGTAAGGAGTCACCTTGGCTGGATCTGCCACTGTCTCCTAGGCCCGGGAGATCCTATTTGGTGGGTGCTGGGTGAAGGTCCCAGGGGTAGAGGGAAGGACAGGTCTTTGGGGGCCACATTTGTTTTTGTCTTGTGCTCCAAGCCACAAAAATTGAGCAGCTGGTGTGAGTGAGTCACCCAAATTGATCATACGGTTTCATGAACCCCGAGCCTGGGAAGGGGCAGCCGTATCTTCTGCTGAGGTCCTCACCCGAGACCTCTATCAATAGGTTAACCAGGGTTGGGTCTCATTTGATCTGCAGGGTCCTTTGCAAAGCTCATTTAGGTGGTTGTGGGACTAAAGTTCCTGTAGAACTCAAAGGGACTTTTGTCTTCCTAGAAGCCAGCAGGAGACACGTCTCTTGCGCCTCTATCTGCACCTAATTAGGCCAGGCCCACCCTAGATAATCTCCCTTTGGCTAACTCAAAGTCATCCAATTGGTAATCTAATTATAAGAATAAAATCTCAGATTTTTTTTTTCCATATTGCAAAGGAGGAAGATGAACAGGGTGTGTATACCAGTGGGGATAGGAATCTTGGGGACCATCTTTGAATTCTGTGAACCACAAACAGGACAGCTGGATCCTGAACTTGCACCAGGACTGAGACTTAAACAAGCTGTTTCATACTGCTTGGCCTCTGTGTTTCCATCTGTAAAATAGGTTAGCAATCTACTCCTCCTCAGTGGGGTACTGGCTGGCAATTGAATTCAGGGGGACTTGGCCACTGAGCCACATCGCCAGCCCTATTTTATAATTTATTTCAAAACAGGGTCTCACTGAGTGGTGCTGGCTTTGAACTTGCAAACCTCCTGCCTCGGCCTCCTCAGCTGCTAGGATGACAGGCTTCTGTCACTGTGCCTGGCCAGAAGCTTCTGAAATGATTAGCTTGATTAGGAATTCGAGTCATCCAAAATGGGTCTGAAATCTTTAGAAACAATGTATGCTTACCTATTTGAAGCATTTAATTTAAACAGAGAGGAGAATGGGCATGCCTTGATCTTTTCACAACGGACCACAGAATTTCTTAGAGTTTATCCCTCCACCTTCTTGCGTGAAGGAAGCCACAGTGTTCCCCTATGATGTCCAGCCCTGCCTCATCCTCTGAGACTCCCTCTCCATCTTGCAATCTCCTAACAGTTCAGGTTATTCAATTTCTCCCCAACGTTCACCCAGACCTTGCAAACCGGCATCAGGGTACCCCTTCCGTTACCCTAAGAAAGGGGGACAATCAAGTCCCCTTTTGTGAGGAGACAATAGTGTGTCTGCACCTCAGTGTCACAGAGCCTGGTAAGGACCCAGCAGGGGGTCTGCAGGGAGCATCTGTTACCACAGAGCACAGGGCCCCAGGTACCTGGGCTCTGCCCCCTGGGACCCTGAGGGGATAAGGATTGGGGGAAGACCAATAAAAAGGGAAAAAAATGTTAATAGTGCAATTCCCCAAGTTTTAAGTGAACTATTGATGTCTAAGTCAGCAGAACATTTTCTTTTGAAAATCCGAAAGTCATTTTTCTAAAAGCTTAACCAGGAAAAAAAACTCGCACTTTGATCTAGATGGGGTTCAAATGAGATCCATGCACACTTATCATGAACACATGGCATGAGGAAGTCTCCTGCATTCTCCCCCTCCCCCAGGGAGGGAGGGGCAGGATCCCCAAGCTGGTTCCAACCAGGCTCCAACAGGGTCACCGGGATGCCCTTGGGCGGCTCCCTGACTCTTGAGGAGCCTCATCAGGAGTCCTGGCTGACCTCAGCCTCCACTGAGACCTAGAAGGACGGTGGCTGCCTCCTCCACCTCTGGGAAATCCGCCAGGCCCCTCTGGGTGCTCAGCCTCCTGCTGTCTGGGAAGCCTTGGAGGGGCGCAGAGGAGCACTCAGGTTACAGGCTACGTGTTTTGCATCTAACCTCAACCAGCTGTGCCTTCCTCTGAGCCTGGGCAACTGGCCGTGGAGCTGGAATCTGGCAAGAAGAGGCCAAGGGGGAAGAGGGCCTGGGGTCCACGCTGGCTCTGCAGGAGAGGGGGAGAGGGAGATGGTGGAGGAAAGGGAGGCTGGGAGCCGGGCTGGAGGCTCCCAGGGACATGCTGGGGGAGGCCCAGCGGAGGCTCCTGCAGTCAAGCCGACCTGGGGCCTCTGCACCCCGCAGGGCCCACGCCTGCTCTGCTGCCTGCAACCCTGGGCCTCGCTCCCAGTTCTGCCAGCATCATGCTTCATGCTCCTGAGCACTTTTCAGCCTCATCTATGAGATGGAAACAGGCCTAGGATTGGCAGAAGGTGGTGATCAAAGTGCACCCAGGACACAAAACCTAAGGAGACACTTTGAGGACTCCTGCAAGTTCAGAGGCAGCTCCTGACAGTGAGTGCCTCCATCCTAGTCTCAGCCCTAAGTGAAGGGCCACGTTCCTGAGATTTGTGAAAATCTGATGGGCCAACTTCTCACAATGCTGCTGTTGCTGCTGTGTGTGTGTGTGTGTGTGTGTGTGTGTGTGTGTGTGTGAGAGAGAGAGAGAGAGAGAGAGAGAGAGAGAGAGAGAGAAAGAGTGTTTTTGTGTGTGTGTGAGTGTGTGTGTGTGTGTGTGTGTGTGTGTGTGTGTGGCATTCCAGGAGGGGGTTGTCCAGGCTCTGGAGCCAGATCCTGGCCCATCCTGCTTTTCACCTGTGTGACCTGATCAAGTTACTAAACCTTTCTGATCCTCAGTTTCTTTGTGGAAAAGAGGAAGTATTCTTTTTTGTGAGTTTATAATGAAGCTCAAATAAGCTATTGGAGGTGATGGGCTAAGCTAGAGCCCGTGACACAGTGAGGCCATAGTAAGTGCTTGCTGTTATTACTGGCTGCTGTGGAGACCTCCCATGTCACCTCTGATCTCTTCTGTTCTTGCCACAAAAAGTGTTCCTACCCCTGCTCCGTGTGTTGTCTCAAGACACTTTGCCCTCCTCATCTGGGCAGGATGAATGGGACCGAGCTACCTCTGCCCAAGAGGCCCAGGAAAAAGCAGATGAAAGGACCCTGGGGAGGTTGCTGGGCCCCCGCCCCAGGTCTCAAGTACCTTGGGCACCTGGGAGGGAAGAGCACCTGAACCTAATTTTGTGCCCTCCCTCCCCCATCGTCCACCGACTGCACACAAATTCCTCTTCTCCTTCCCCAGAGCCGAGAGCTGCAGGGGACCCAGGAAAGACCACCGTGCTATGCCCATTCAGCCTCAACTGACCAGGTCCTGTGCTGGCTCTGCTGACCCAGTGATGCCCCTGTCTGTCCCCAGGGGGAAGGGGACAGGGGAAAAACCCTCCTGGTGGCACCTGGGGCATGCCTTGTGGTGAGTGCAGATGATAGAGGTGGCAGGGTAGGGACAGCAAGGCTTTGGAAGGACAGGGGCACTGGCTGGAGAGAACCTGAAAAAGCTACCTGGGGGGTTCTTGGGAGAGGAGATGGCCTGTACAAAGGTGGGGGCCAGGGGAGGAGGGGAGACCACTGTGCCATCCAACATCCAGGAGCAGAGAGACCCGGGGACATGGCAGATGAGCTGCAGCAGCAGGCTGGGGGCGGGCAGGGTGGAGGGCAAGGCAGACAGGAATCTACCCACACCAGGTCCTGGTGCGAAAGCCTGGCTGGGCCCAGGTTCCAGCTCACCCACCTGTTACAGGACAGGGTCACATTCAAGGCGCCAGGGACATGATTCTCCATCATCTGGGCACTTGTGGACACCCTAGTGCAAATCCCAAAGAAGTCCCAGGGCCCTGAGTCCCCCGCTGGTTGTTCAGGGTCACCAGGTGGCTGCAGGGCGGGGGGATTCAGTTGACCACCTTGCAGGAGACCTCAGGAGCCTTGAGGATTAGAGTCAGAGAGGTCCACTTGGCCTATTTCCAGGTCCTCGATCCATGAGGTGGCTTAACAGAGATGCGCAGCTCCCAGGAGCTCTCAAGGGGTCTCTCAAGGGCACCTCAAGGGCAGCATCCAATTGCCAAGCTGGAAATGGGTCATCGGGTTTAAGTTGAGAGAAGGCATCTGAGAGGTGGCCTGAGCCAGGGCTCCGGGGCTCTGACCTCCACTGCTTCCTGCCCGTTCCTGTCTCTTCAGCAGGAGAGTGAGGTCCACTGGTTCATAGGGACAGAGCCAAGTTCAACTCTCAAGACCTCCTCACTGTGTGTGACCTTGGGCAAGTTGATTGAAAGAAGCGGCATCTGTTTTGTTCCCCAGACCCAAAAACAGAGCAGCGATAGCAATTGTGATGTACATGAGACAGGCATGAAGCTGCCATGGACCGATGGGTGGAGCCTCTTCAATCCTTAAATGCTCCCATTTTCAAGTCTGTAAAATGGGCAGGATAATAACGGCCACAACCTTAATGGCAAACAATCTTCAAAAAATAGGAGACCAATTGACAGCTATCCCCTGCACGACCGCCCACCGCAAAGATTGGCTGTAAGTATCAAACGGAATAATCCATTAGAAGTGCTAAACCCGGGCCTGGGGTGCAGCTCAGTGGCAGAGCACCTGCCTAGCACGTGTGAGACCCGGGGTTCCATCCCCAGGACCTCCCCACACCAAAAAGAAAGTGGCTGTGTGCAGTTCAAGGTGCTCAGGAACTGTAAGAGAACAGGAGGATGCAACCAGGGCTCTGCAGTGCTCACCACCCCCACCCCACCCTGCCCCATGCTCAGGCTTTACAGCCTCCAGAACACATGCAGTCACGTGACTGCCCAGGACTTTCTTGAAAGCACTGCAGGGATAGCTGGGTGCTGCACTGAAGTTCAGAGAGGTCAAGAATCTGCCGCCGACACCCACACTTCCCTCTCCTCACCCCTCTCTAGGGAGGGGAACCCTGACTTCTGCTCCTACCCCCCCCACCCTGCTCAGGCCAGCCCAGGGCTGAATGGGAAAGTCCTTGACCAGACTTGGGGGCTGAACGACCTACCTATGGCTGGGATACAATCAAAGGAAAGGTCAGCCAACTTTTTCTCTGTGGGGCTTGGGGAGCCGCAGGCAGCCTCGGTGTCCACAGCTGGATGCTGCCGGTGTGGCAACCAGGAGACGGGCAGACAGTGTATCAATGAGTGCATGTGACTGTTTCCAATAAAGCTTTATTGACAAAACAGCCAGCGGCTGAATCTGGCCCATGGCCCATCTTGGATAGAAGAAAAAGAATCTAAACCAAGAACATGGATCTGGTCTCAAGCATCCAGCTCGATACCCCGGGGCTCAGTGTCCCCAACAGCACAATAGGAGAGGTGCCCTTGACCAGGGAGCTCACAGTAAAACTCTCACCAGGGCAGGTGAGCAGGTGTGGGACATGGACAGGGGAGGTGGGGGACAGGCAGGAGCCCTCCTGCCACTGTGAGCAGTCATGTGGGAATGTGTCCAGGGTGGCCAGCTCTCTGGGAACCAGGGCAGGCAGAGACCTGTGCAAAATGCTCACCCTTTTGAGATCTTTTTGTCAAAATATAACACACACCAAAAAAAAAAAAAATGCCCATCTGTGTCCTCATGGTCCCCCTTGGTGAATTTTTCTAGCTGAACCCGCCCATGTGACCAGCACACCAAAGCCTCCCTGAGCTCCTTGCCGGTAACCGGCCCCAAGGGGACCATTTCTCCAGCTTTGTTCCAACGTTTAGCGAGGTGCCTTTTTTCCGCTGGGTAAAGACCCAACAAGTGGATGGGCCAGTTAGCTGCACCAGGCTCCGGCCCTGCCAACACAGCGCCACTGTGACCTGGGAGTGACAGTGGCCTGGGAGGGGCCAGAAGAGCACACAAAGCCTGCTGCATGTGGCAGGGTGGGCAGCGCCCCGGGAAAGAGTGGGGAGGGTCGTTTTGTCCCCTTAAAGGCAAGCACGGTGAGCAATCACGGTGACAATGTGGCCCAAGGGGCGTCCTAAGTGCCTTCAGAGGAGGGCTGCAGGAGGAGGCCAGGCCAGGCAGGCGCACTCGGCTGGCTTATTAAAACGACGTTGATCCCTGGCCGCTTTGATATCCCGGATCTTATAAAGAATTCACTTTCAGGGGTAAATATAGGTAGTTCAGAGAGATTTTTATGCCATATGGCACAGCCTCCTCTTCCAGAGACTTATTTAATTACTGAGCTGGGGAGGGCTGGGGGGACAGCAAAAGTGCTGATGGAGAGGGGCTGGGCTTCCACGTCCCCTCGCCCACCAGGGTACAACGGGCACTACCCACACCCTGGGTAAGGTCCTGCGGCCTGGGCTCCCTGCACTAGCCCCTGCCACAGGAAGGATCCTCTGTGCTGGGCGCCCTGCCCAGGACCCACCTAGGCCAGGGAGGGGCTGCTTCCTACAGCTAAGTTCTGGGGGTTGGGAGAGGAACGGAGTGGGACACCAGCAGTGCTGCCTGGTGGTCAGCGCATGCGCCCCTCAGTCCTGGGTTGGAATGTGGACTCGCGTTCCCTCCTAGGGGAGAGGTGAGGGGTTGCAAGCCTTGATAGCCGCTTAGTGGGGATCCCGCTTCCTCTGCTCTCTGTGGCCCCAGCACAAGGGCATTCCCTCCAGGCCATGGCACAAGTCGCTGGGCTTCGGGGGTGAGTCGCTCCTTCAGGTCCAGAAGGCTCAGATCCCTGAGTTGTCCCTACCCCGTGCCAGTCCGGCAGTGCACACTTGGAAACAAGAGGGACTCATGGGAAGAGCTCCGGGAGGGAGGTAGAAGATTCCAGTGGGTAGGAAATGCCCGAGGCTGGCCAAGGGCAAGAGAGGCCAGAGAGAGCTTCCCGCGTGCACGTGTGGAGCTTCAGCGGGCTGAGACTCTGCGATTGGCAGGGAAAAGCAAGCTCCCGGTGCATCCGTGATTGCTGTTCCCTGTGTGCGCAGAGTACCCAGGGTCTCTGCTTCTGCCAGGCTTCTCCCCAGAGGTGAAAAGCACTCTGGGACAGTTTCGAGGAGCACGATCCAGAATAATTTCCCGTCTGTCCCCAAATTCCCAGGTTGAGTCATCCAGAGAGATGACATGCCGAGCCTGTGAACACAGATGGGACTGAGCGTTCAGATGACCACAGTTGAAGTGGCTCTCACTCTGACTGCTCTCAAGACAGGTCTTGGCCTCGCATGCAGGGGCGTGTGCAAGGACCCAGAACCCATCAGGGGCTAGCGCCAGGGCTGAAGGTCAGATAGGACGACTGTCCACCCATGGTTGGCTCTATGGAATCCCCTCTGTGATTCCGCATACCTGTGCACACTCACACTGCCCACACACATGCACAGGCTGGTGCCTGCCCTTAGAACTCATTCTTTTTTGCCTCATACAGTTGCTTGGTTTCTCCACCCAAATCCTCCCATAGCTCTGCACTTCTAAGAGGCAGGAGTCACATCTGATCCATGGGTGATTCCCTAGAGCCTAGCACAGGGACTGGCCTACAGTAGGTGCTCTATTAATGCTTATTGAGTGACTGAATGAGTGAGGAGGACAAGAAATGGCAAGTTGCCAAATATGCCTTGAGACATGCAGATTTGGGTACTTTTCCTGGTAATCTGGCTAACTAAGGCCCCCATTCTTCCTGCCCTCTGGGAGACAAAGACATATAGAGATTTAGGTCTAGAAAGTACCCCCTTCCCCTATCATGGACTGCTGTCTTATCCCAACTTCAGCAAACTGTAATTATACGAAAATTCAATGAAGACAAACTTTGGAAGCAGAAATGCTTCCTAGACAGAGTATGAGAGCCAGGCATTGTTCATTCCAGGGAGCCCCAGGACCTTGGCAACGACCTTGCATGAAGTAGCTGCTCAGTGATGCTCCATGAATAAATAAGCTGGCACTGAGTTTTGTCATCAAGGAGAAAGGTGTCTGTCCCTGTGCCCCTCGACACATCTCTCTCTCTCTCTGTCTCTCTCTCACACACACTCCACCCCTCGAGCCCCCTGGCCACAGGAGAAGCAACCTACTTGCAGGTTTAAAGGACCTGGAACCCATCAGTCTGGGGACGAGGGCCCTCTGAGTGTCTCTCTCCGTCTCCTGGCTGGGCTCTTTGCCCTGGGGCCGAGGCAGTAACTAATATTGTTTCCTGGCCTAAGTAGATAATTGCCCTTCTGGCTGGATAAAAGATGTCTCTGGGAGCCGAGTGAAATATCATTAATAAGAGAGACTGATTTACTCAGGGATTCCTCCAGAAGTGAGATTAATAAGCTGTCCCCTGGTGTTAGCTATCATCTCAGGCCTCTCCTCGTGGCATGACTGATTTTTTTTCAACAACGGCACTATTCTGTCATTAATCATGACAGGAGGCCAAGAGTTGATCTAGGCTAATGGGCCTGACACCCAGCACAACCACTTTTCTTCCCACTTGGCAGGGGAGAAACTCGGGGAGGAGGTGGGGGTGCCGTTCATCAGCTGTGTGACTCCTCTTCAGGAAATAGCTCCCACTTGACCCAAGAGCCAGAGTCCATCCACACCCCGGGCAAAATGAACCCAGGTGCACGTAAATGGATAGGGTGCGACGTTAGAGATGCGTGGGCCTGCAGTGGGTCACGCTGAGCGTGGCCACGGGCCCAGAGATGCCCACCTTGCACTCCAGTGCGGGCTGTTTGCTAATCTGTACATGCCCCAGGTCTCCCTTCATCTACAATTTCCCTTTTAAGTTCAGTCACCTGTGCTTAACCAGAGTCTGAAAATTCTAAGAAACGTCTAGAAAAAAAAATTGTAAGTTTTAAATAGCTTTTATTATATTAAACTGTGATAACTGTTCTACTTGATGATTGGTTGGTATTGCTCATCTCTCCCTGTGCCTAATTTACAAATTACACTCGTCCTAGGCACGCGTGTGTGGGAGAGAGCAATGCTCAGAGGGCTCAGGGCCGCCCGTGGTTTCAGGCATCCTCTGGAGGTCTTGAACTGCAGCCTCCCCCGTGGTGGTGCAGGTGCTGCAAACATGTATGTGCTAGGACCCTGCATGTGTAGACCTGTGCGTGGAGTGCAGCACAGTGGCTAGGGAGGCTGAGGCAGGAGGATCAGGAGTTCAAAGCCAGCCTTAGCAAAAGTGAGGTGCTAAGCAACTCAGTGAGACCTGTCTCTAAATAAAATACAAAAAGGGCTGGGGATATGGCTCAGTGGTCAAGTGACCAAAAATTCAATCCCCGTGATTGGGTGTGGAAATACACATGCCTATATGTGCTCTTGTGTGTAGATATAAGTGATTTTAGCATGTACATCCCAGCTAATGACTGTGGACCCAGTAAGTATCTACTGTACTACATAGAAAAATAAACTGTCCAATCTGAAAACAAACAACAACAAAAAATAACTAGAAGACTTACCCAGCCTCTGGAATTACTGGGTTTCCCCTAACTTCAGCAAAGTTCCCTAAAAGCAGAACCAGGGAAGAGGTTCCGCTGCCTGAGACTCATTGGGAGAAGAATAGATGTCCCCAGCTCCTCAGTAAAGGACAGCATCTGACGAAAGAAGCAGATGTGGGCTGTGGAAGTGCCTGCTCACAGTCTCTGGGGTGGGCACAGCCACCTGGTCAAGTGGCCTCATGGTGACACCTGCCCAGTAGAGGCTGGAGCAGGACGGGGTGAGTACTGAACAACCAGATTGTGGGCAAAGGGACAAGGAAGATCTTCAGGGAGAGGGCAACTGACAGACGAGCTTTGGGGGCTCCAAGAACAGAGCCTGAGCCAGGCGAGGTGATATACACCTGTAATCCCAGATGCTCAGGAGGCTGAGGTAGGAGGATCACAAGTTGGAGGCCAGCCTCAGCAAAATTGAGGCAGTAAGCAACTCAGTGAGACCCTGCCTCTAAATAAAATAGGGGATGTGGCTCAGTGGTCAAGTGCCCCTGAGTTCAATCTCTAGTACAAAATAAATAAATAAATAAATAAATCAGCCAGGCTCCAGGACAATGCCCCTGGGTTCACTCCGAGGTTAGATTAGAGAAGAAAGAGCTGAAGAGACCCTGGGGCAATCACAGCAGGGTTGGGCAGTAAGAGGACAACACTCCTGCTAAACCTCCACCCTGGGGCCTCTAGAGCGCACGACTATGGTGCCCAGCAGGCCCCTCCATACGGGCACAGAGCCGGCCATCCACTGCTACCCCGTCCCTCACATGAAGGCGATGCTGGTGACCCTCAATGGTATCATTCAGTCCAATGGGTTCCTGTCCTGCGGCCACAGCAATGCCCGATCCCAGCGGGAAGGTGAGAGCACCACTGGTGCATATTTATACACCAACCTGCCTGTCCCCACTCCGGGCAGCGAGGCAGTGCCCATGTGGGCAGTGGCTCTGGGCCCTGCTCCGACAGAGCCCGTGCTTGTCCGGGCTGGGGGAGGTCGCCAATCTGGGCCCCCAGCCTGGGCAGGGGCCAGGCGGAGGCGGTGGCTTGGGTTGCAAGCTTGGCCCCATCCCCAGGTCACAGAGGAGCGAGGGCGGTGGTGGTGGCGGCCTTTCCGATGTTGTCTTATGAAACCCAAGCGCTGAATTCTGAAGGATGGCCGCGCTCCGGCTGAGCTGCTGGTGACCGGGAGGAATGTGGATGGGGCCTTCAGGTGTCCCTGCCAATTGTAGCTCAGAGCATGCGGTATTTGTCCGTTGAATTAGAAGCAGCTTTCATGTTCGCAAACTGAAACCAGCAGGCTCTGGTTTTGTAAAATAAACTCCTCTCGGTCCAAGTGGCCTGGTGGTGGCCCAGGCTGCCGAGGCCCACGCACGCACTCACACCTGAACCACACCCAACGCGGCCACTCAAGGGCAAATTGAAGGGTCCAGTGGTTAAGACCTCAGAGCCTGGCTCGGGTCAGATCCAGATGGAGCCACTTGAGGAATGAGCCTTGTAACCCGAGCAGCTGCCTTAGGCTGACCTGTGAGATGAGGCCACAAGGAACTCTCTGTGACAGTGCCTTGGAGGCACGCGGCTTGAGCCAGCTTCTGTTTGTGCAAATGCTTTGAAGCGCATTTATGTAAGTGGGCACACATAGGGGTCTCTCCCCGTCTTTGAGGGATCTTGGTGAGTCCCCTGGCATCTAGGCCCCCTTCATCTGTTAGTGAGTGTGACAGAGAAAGGACTTTCAGGGTGCCCGTGGTGGCTTTCAGTGTCCATCCCTCTCCAGGTTCAAGGTAGGAGAAGGTCTCAGCGCCCAACTGGTTCAGCCCCTGGGTGCTGAGCGCTGTCCGGCCTGCAGACCGCTATTACCATGGCCTCAAACCCTGGGCAACCCGAGCACCAGGACACTGACCGAGAGCTGAGGCTTCCCATGTGCATGGAACTGCCCACCTCCCTCTGCCTCTGCCCACCCAGCTGGTTGGATCTTCATTTTGGGGAGGAGGAGGTCAAGCTTGAGTGATCCAGTGACCTTCCTGATGGGGCCCGATTTCAAAGCCAAGCCACAGAGCGGATCACCGGTGCTGCCTGTGGGCTCAGCAGTTATTGGGGAAGGCCCCTGGACATGGCCTTAACCCCACCCATCATGCAGGAGCCTTTGTGGGTTTTCACATCTGGAAGACACAGAAAAGGAAGTCCTCAGTGGAAGGATATCTTCCGTGTTCCTTAATGTTTCCTAATGTTTCTTTGCAACACAGAGAACCTTGCCTTCAACTTGGAACCTTGGAGTGGCCTTGAACTTGGACCCTTGAACAGGCCATCTGCCATCTAGGATGGAAAAAATAAAACACTATTTTCATTGTGCTCCTTTTTATCATCATCTGCTATTTATGCCAAAGGACATTGATCTTTCCATTTCCGGTAGCCATCAAATGTTTCTTTTTAAAGTCAATTTCAATTGAGTGTGAGCTGATTTGACTAGAACTATGGAAGCCAGGGAGAGAGGAGGCGTCTGTGGCTGCGGGCATCCAGTGGAGGTCTTCAGATGACTTGCAGATGGGAAAGGCTGCATTTGACCTCTCTCTCCTGCAGACCCGGGGCACCTGCTCTGGGGGGCTCTCTCTGTGGGGGTCTGAGCACAGGGGGGCCGTAGATAAACAGATTCCTCCAGGAGGGGCAGCTGGGGCCTGGACTGCCCAGGGCCCTCACAGCATAGAGGGGCCCCTTCCCTGCTCCCTGCTGGCGGGCGGCTACTACATCCCCAGGCCAGCTAGCCTGCAGGCCTGCGCTGGGGACCTAGAAGTTAGAGAAGACAGTCTAGCTGGGGGGGACCAGGTCGAGGCCCCAGGGGGCTATAGGCTGCTGGAGCCCTTCCCCACAGAAGAGTCCAAACATGGAAGAAAGAAAAAGGGGGATGCGGGGCTGGGACTGTGGCTCGGCGGCAAAGTGCTCGCCTAGTATGTGTGAGGTCCTGGGTTCGATCCTCAGCACCACAGAAAAATAAAATAAAGGTATTGTCCAACTACAACTAAAAAATAAATAAAAGAAAAAGAAAAAGGGGGACGCAAAGGGCAGGACCCATACCCACACACAGATCCTGCCCAACACACAAACACACACACACACACACACACACACACACACATGCACACAAACCCAGATGTATGTGCCATCACATGGACACACACACACACAAGCCTCTGTGTGTGGACACACGGCCATGAGCGCACACTCTGGCGATGTCCTGCTCCTTCTAAGCACCTGTCCTGCTGGTGGCTGTATGTGAGAAGCCCCTGTCCTCCTGAGGCCTGCTGCCTGTCCAGGGCACCCTCCTCACCTCTGAGGGGAAAATGGAGTGGCTCTGCTCAGCGCCAGCAGCAAAGGTATTTGTCCATCCTCTAATTACGGGGCCGCTTGGGCCTGGCCCCACCTGCTTTCCTGTGTGCAGGGGGCATCTCTGGCCAAGCCGTTTCCCGGACATGGTGTCCATTAGGCCTCAATTACCTGGCAGGGCCATGGCCTTTGAAGTGGCCACCGGGGCCTCCAGAAGGCTATTTTTCTCTCATCTGTCACCACGTATTTTCCTGGGCTCCTGGCCTGTGGCCGGCATCTCTGACTCATGGGGATTAAATAATCTGCTGTGATACAAGTGCCCATGCTCAGCCCTGGTCAGTTGTCACCGGAGTCATCAGGCCTCAGCCAGAGTTGGTGGCCCCTCTCTGTGCCAGGGTGAAGGAGGGCCAGGCGGCACATTCTAGAATTTCTTATTGCCTCCTCCTTAGGGCTATTAACCACAAACACAACCGCGAATGAGAGGGCAAGGACCTCGGGAGAGGAAAGGTTTCATTGGGGCTAGAGAAGGAAGCCATCGTCTGCCCTGAAATAGCAGCGCCATGTCTGAGGCCCTCTCTGCTCCGACACCCCGTGTCCCAGCCGGCGGTGGACCTTGGGGTGGAGGAGGTGGGAACGGGACCTGCCACAGGAATGCCCCTGAGTCACCAGGGAAGGTGACATTTACTGTACACTCCCAGGTGCCCAGGCCAATGCCTCATACCACAAGGCAACCATATAATTTATCCTATAACTGGGACAGGCCTGAAGGTCAAGGATGGCACTGGTCACCACTTTTGCAGAAGAGCAGGCATTAGCCAGGCCCATCATGGGCCAGGGCCAAGAGAGAACCCACGAAGGACCCACTTTAGGTGGAAAATTCAAGAAGGTGCCAAAACATTCAGGATGCATAACATCATACCTATATGCATTTGGTTTTTATTTGTTCTAATTAGTCATCCCTTAGAGGAAAACGCATTTGGACACATTGTACACAAATGGAGCACAACATTTTTGTTCCTCTGGCTGTAGATGGGGCTGAGTCACTCCAATAGTGTGATCATACATGTTTATAGGGTAATAATGTCTTCCCATCCCCACGGCTCCACCCTCCCCTCACTCCCCTCTACACAATCCAAAATTCCTTCATTCTTTCCTATACCCTTGCCCCCAATTATGGATCAGCATCCAATTATCAGAGAAAACACTTGGCATTTGGTTTGAGCTTCAAGTTGGACACTGGGTCACTGGAAAGGCTCAGATCTGGGGACAGTTGTGTGGCGATAGGAGAGATCTAAGACCAGGGTCATGACCTGCTTAGCGTCCCTGCTCTGGGGCACTGTGTTCCTCACTGGGCTGTTCACTGCCCCAGAGCCTCCCTGATGGCCCTAATGAGCCCCATCTCTAGCTCGTTCTCCGGGGAGCCCATGAAATGGGGTGCAAAGTGTAGGCTGGGCGTTTGCCCTGGGGCAGGTTAGGAATTGGTACCGAGACACTGTCGAAGCTTGAGAGGCCCCATGTCCCTCCTCACTGTGCTCACTCCCCATGATGACTCCACTGACCTCTTCTCTCTCTTAGTGCTTGAGGCCAGGGACTCATCATGTAGTGGGCCTCCCCCTGAGTGCAACAGCCCTCCCTACCTCTTCCTAAGACCCAAACAGCAGACACTGGTTTAGTGCCTGTTCGAGGACAGTTGTGGTCTAAGGCCAGAAAAACATGAGCATCTGTCATGACCTCGGAGCCAAAGGGGTGCAGGGGATGGGGGATCAAGGGACACTGGTGTGCTCAGAAGCCAAGCCACCAAGCAAAGGGACCCATCTACAGGCCTGGGCTTAGAGAGCCTTAGGGGCCTGGCCCCCGTGCTCTGTGTTGCTCTGGACAGTGACTTTTTCCTTCGGAGCCTCAGTTTTATTTTCTATCAAACGGGAGTGGGTCACCCAGCGCCCTGTTGAATCTGTAGAGGGCAGTGGCCATGGAGCACATGGGGGACACAGGAAAGGACGGTGGCAGGGGTCAACACACACCAGGAGCCCAGCTCCCCTCGGGGACTCCCTGGAGGACCCAAGCAGCTCTGTCCTCTGGCTTGTCACCCATAGTGCCCTCCTCTTGGCCCTCAGCACCTTCCCTCCACAGAAGCCCTGTATGGCTGTCCTCCCACGAAGCCATCACTAGGACAATGGGACACGGGGTGGCCAATGCTTTTCACAGAGCAAAGGAATTGTCAGCCCCATCTTCGCTGGACCTGAGGTCTCCTCCCTGGGCCTCGTCTCACTGGGGTCTTTGAGACAGCTGAGGCCCTGTCCTCACTCTCTGTCTTAGTCAACGGCACAGATAATGGGGTTTGGAACCCTGGGAGACATGACAGTGTGGCCCACCCCTGGGACAGGCCCACAGTCCAAGCTCCCTGCCTCAGCTACACCCTGGGAGACAAGTGTCCCTGTGACCCATCTGGGTCAAGGTGGGTCTCTGAGCCCCTGTCCACTGGGTGCTCCCCTCGTTGCAGTGCCAGAGCTGAGCCGAGGTGATGGGGCCCATCCAGGCTTGTCTGTGCAGCCTAGGGGGGTCCTTGCTCCCAGACACAAGGCCAAGCCCACTTGACAGCTGCATGGGATCTAATCAGCCAGTGGCCATCAAACGCACAGGGATCAGGAAAGAGGACCCTGACCCAGGCACTTTCTGTAACTGGAATCAAGGGCCCTCTTAGTCTCTGGAGAGGAGGTGCCGGGACACAAAAGTGGCCAAGCCGCTCCCCAGCTCCTAGGAAGATGGGGTCCCAGCCCAGCCCACTTCCAGCAGGACCTAAAGCCACTCCCCCACGATGGCCCCCACCTCAGCTGCCAGCCCCACAGCTAGGGGAGCAGAAAGCCACCTCCCCCCAACCCTGTCACCCCCACCCCTACCTCCCTGCATAGTGGGGAGAGTAGCTTCATATCACCCAACTCCTTTGTTCTGCAGTGGACGAGCGTGCCCCTTGCCACCCCTAAAACACCGTGGGTACTTACTGTTACTACATAGGAAGGGAAATGGACATTGGCAAGAACATTTTGTCACCTCCTGAGAGTCCTATCACGTACCTGTGCTGAGCTGAGCGCTCCTTTCCTCGCGTGGCCTGTGACAGTCCTCACCTGCGATCCACCTGCTGGGTTCCATTGTCACCTGGTTTACACATGGGGAAGCTGAGCCACGGGGGGCTTGAGCCCCACATCCAGGATCAGGGCAGAGGGTGAGGCCTTCAGGGTTGAGTCTGGCTCCCCACAGAGCCTGCTCCTAGCAACTGTGCCCAGCGGCCCTGTTGACCCGCTTGATGCCAGGGGCTTCCACCTGGACTGAGCTGAGCCCCGCTCCTGATCCTGGTCTAGCTGTCCATGGTCACCCTCTGTGAGGCCCATCTCAGGGCCCGCGCTCCAAGGGGCTGGCAGAGGACAAGGGGGCGACTCCTGGGTGTGCCCTGGGTTTCCTTTGGCAGCCCCTTCACTGGCACCCCGGTCCCCTGCTATGTGCCCTGTGTCCCAGCAAGGGCTAGACTCTTGCAGCTGCCCCTGAACTGAGAGGCCACAGTCCCACCTGGCTGACCTCCTCCTCCTCAGGGACGTGGAATCCAATGGCATCGAGCTGCCCTTTGTACAAGGTCCAGGGTTGAGGGAAACATGCCATTTCCCCCAGTTCGGCCCCACCTGGCCCTCAGGTCACTGTGCCAAGGAGGCTGGTGGAATCTTACAGCTGCCGAAAACCTTGGGTAAGAAAAACTCAGGGAGGTGACGGCAGCCAGGCCCTGGGGGGACCCTGGAGTCAGGAGGGGGCCCTGGGGTGGGAGGACACTGGTGTCTGACACTGGGGACCCTGACGGCTTCCAGCGCCACTGGAAGGCACCTGGCTTCTCTCTGTGCAGGAGCAAGGGACGGCAGGGGACTGGGGGCCCACATGCTCGGAGATGATGTGTCGGAAAGTCATTCAGGCTGCAGAATATTTACTGGGCACCTCTGATGTTCAACAGGCTGCCCCGAGATCTGGGGACAGAGTGGCGAGCAAGCCTCCCGATGCCCAGATGAGCCCGCATCCTCCAGGATGGCTGGGGACGCTCAGGAGGGGACGCTCAGGAAGGGTCGCTCAGGGGCTTCAGCCCCTTTCCACTTCCCGGGCACCCCCTCCCCAGCAGCCACTTCAGATGGGGGTGCTGCCCACCCCCAAGCAGATGGCACTGTCCCCAGGCAGCTCCAAGACATCCTAGCCCAGGGCCAGCTCCAGCCCCGCTCACAGGAACCTGACCCCTCTCTGTGCTGCCAGCCTCCTCCGTCTTCTGGGTCCTGGTCGGTCTCTGCCGGCTCCTGCTTGCCACTATTTTTTTTTATTATTGTGACAAAATGGAAATAACTTACAATTTACTATTTTCACTAGTAAATTTCACTTTACTGCATTATCGAGGTGCACGGGAGGAGTTTCAGCTTATTACCTCGTGGGATTAAACCCAGAGGCACTTACCCAGGGCGCCACGTCCCCAGCCCTTTGTAGATTCTATTTAGTAACAGGGTTAATCCGAGCTGAGGCTGGCTTTGAATTTACTGACCTCCTGTGACCCTCCTGCTTCAGCCTCCAGAGATCCTGGTCTAGAAATTTCTTGTTCCTTTGAGCAGCTCTCCATTTCTCCCCTTCCCCCAGGACATAGGAGCCACTGTTGGATTTCCCATCTCTTTGAGCTTGGCTCTTCTAGGTGCCTCCTGTAAGGACAATCACTCGGGATTTTAACCACCACGTCACCGTAATGGTGGGTACATGCCACACTTGTGCCCAAACCTAATAATGCCCAGCACCGTGACTGAACCCTCAGGTCAACATGGACTTGGAGTGCTAGTAATGGACAGGCTCATCACTGTCACCATGTCCTGCCTTGGTGGGGAAAGGCAGGGAGGGTGGGAGATGTCTCTGCATTTTGTTGTGAACCAGAAACTTCTTTAAAGAAATAAAAATAATTCATATATATATATATATATATATATATATATATATTTTTTTTTTTTTTTAATTTTTTCCTCTCTCTCTGCTGAAGGCCGTTCTGACAGGTGGCCCCTCAGGAGCTGCCTTGTGACTAAAGCCCTCAAGAGCAGTTGGTGTCAGGGCCAAGACCAATTTGCAGGTGGGGGCTCGGGCTGTGCTCCCAGGACTGTGGCCAAGGGGATCCTTTCTTGCCTTTGGAGAGTTGCATGGTGTGTCCGTGGGACATCAATGGGGACAGTCAAATGGAACAAAGCATGACATGGTGCAAGGGCGGCCTCCTCATGGACACTCAGGATAAAAGCAAAATGACTCTAACAATCAGCTAACACACAGCTCCTGGTGGACCTTGCCATGATCCGTGTGGCCTGGGGTCTGCACCATGGACAGTCAGGCCAGATCACTCCTCCTGGCAGGGGCAGTGCCCTTTGTACAAGGTCCAGCAGCCTCCGTGGCCTCTACTCACTGGGTGTCAGGAGCATCTTCTCTCCCAGCCATGACACTCCAAACTGTCTCCAGACATGGCAAATGTCCCCAGAAGTGGTGGCACAGGATCTTCCCTGGCTAAAAACCACTGGTGTATCCAAGGGCACCATTACCATGAGCTGCTGTGACCACGCTGGAAGGGTCCGTGGATGGGGAGAGCAGAGGGCAGATGCAGTCTTGGAAACAAAACCGGCCTTCAGGGACTTCCTGGGCCAGTGGCCATTGCTCTGTGCTAGGGATGAGCCATCATGGAACAGGACCTGGCCAGCAGCCTCTGCTGCTCTGGGTGAGCTGGGCCCAGGAACCCGGGAAGAACATCACTTTCAAACCCAGAGCAGAGTCAGGCACCTTGGGAGCCAAGGTGGGTGCAGGGAAGCTCCCTCCTGCTGACTGCTGTCCCTGGCTTGGGGTGGAGGGCAGCTCTGGGGGAGATGGGCCAAGGCCTTCCCAACTGCCATCGTCCCTCCTTCCAGTGGAGCAAATGACCTCTGCCAGGTGTGTCAAGTAGGGACAGCCTGGTTTCCAGGGGCGCCCGGCCACTCCTGTCCCTGGCTGGTGTTTGGCAGCACTGAGGGATCTATACAGCGCTTCCCACGAGTGACATCGGGTTTAGCTTCAACAGGGTCCCCATGTGCTGCAAGGTCAGCTCCAATTGCCCTGTGCAGAGGGCCGCCTGTCTCCCCTCCCTGTGTCCCTGTGCCACTGCGTGGCCAGCTGACTGCGCAGGGCTGGGCCACCACTCTTCATGATAACGTTGCCTCTGGGCGTGGGTCAGACAGTGGATTCCCAGGGGCCTGCCAGGGCGTGTTGGCTGGGGGACGGTCAGAGGGAGAGTGGGTTCCCTTCACTTCAGGAACCAACTGGAAGGGCTAGAAATGGGTTCCCCTCAGATGAGACCATGGTCTAGAGACTCCTGGGGAGAGCCCTAGAGAATGAGGTTCCACAGCTGGGTGGGCCCGAGTGGGAACTGAGGGCCTCAGGGGTACGCCAGGGTGGGAACCGAGGCTGAGGAGTGGGCTCCGGCATCCTGGAGTCTAGGTTCAAAACCAGAGCCCCTGTGTGAGTGTGGACAGGTCACTCAGCAGCCCCCACCTGGGCCTCCTTGCTTGTGTATGGAGCTGTCGAGGGAACCTTGGTGAGGAGGATGTGAGCCGACCTATGGAAAGGACTAGAACACTCCCAGGACACAGCAGATAGATCCTCCCGTCCTCCCAAGCTTTCCAGCCTCAGTTTCCCCTGTACAAGGTGGAACAGCACGGCCTTCGGAGGAGATGAAATTAAACAAGGGGACACGTGGAGGATATGTCCAGTCCGGGGCCTGAAGTGCAGCGAGTGATCAGGGGTTGTCAGGGGTTATTTTTATATTATTGACAACACCACATCCCCAGCTGCTGATCCCTCTGCCTTTGAATTGCATTGCTTCCTCTCCCTCAGGCCCGACAGAGGAGCTGGGGACCTTTCAGATCCTGTTTCCTTCTCCAGTAGAAAGATCCATGCGAGTGGCTGTGGGTCTGTCCAGCGAGGCAATATGGAGGCCCCTTCCCAGCCCCCTTGGCATCTACCTGTTCTGCGACCATCTTCTTGGAAACTGATTATGGCCGCTGAGCAGATTACTGGACATGGCCCTGTGTTCCTCTCCGGCGAGACAAATGGGGCAGCCCTCGGGCCTCAGGAAGCCACCCAGCCACTGAGGTAAAGACGGTGCCTTCTGATCAACACCAGAGACCCCCAGCTCTTCTTTCTGGGGCTCTTGGATACTATGGGGACCCTGGTGTGTTTGAGCCCCTAACTAGCAGGATGACCCTGGGCCAGGAGTTTATCCCATTGGACCTCATTTTCCCACAGAGAAAGGCTGATGCTTTGAGATCCCAGCACCTTGAGAGGGCTTTTTGGAAAAACTCAAAACACAGGCCTTGGTCCTTCGGCTCTAATTCAGAGGAGGATGATCTGGACTGAAATTCAAGAGACGAGTTCTTGCCTAGGCTGTGTGACCTCAGACAATCTGCCCCACCTGCCCAGCACTTGTATTGCATGTTTGTAAAATAAGCATTACACACATGCAGGAGTTGTTTGTGTTCCCAGCTATTTATACTCTGCCTGCTTCCAAAAAGGATTTGAGACAGCTTGTAATCAGATGTTGTGAAAATAGACATGGAAAATCAAAGACCACGAAGGGAAGAGGAGGAAGACGCAAAAAACACCAGCCACAAGACCGACATAGTTTCTGTGGTTCATCTGACCCTTTTTACCTTGCATCCCAGGAAGCTCAGAGCTAAATTTATTTATTTTGGAGTTATGCAATCTGGACAATGACCTGTTTGGAGAAAATGTACTCTTACCCGTCGTTAAAGAAAGACACGCTTCTTCTCAGAATGAAATTCTGAAAATAATCCACCGAGGTACCAAACTGCAAAAAAGTTCCCACCAATATTAGGCTCTGTGTGGATTCATGGATAATTGATTTACTGAGATAGATGCCAGGCGTGGTGAAGGTGGGGGACACAGGAGGAACAAAGCTGGCCAAGAACCAGCCCAGGTTGGTTTTTCCTGTGTCTCCAATGTTCTCAACGCCTGGTGTCTGGCTCAGGAATATTCTAGTGGAAGAAAACACACCCTGTGTGATAAACAGCACTGATAAGTAAGACAAGGTGAGATGTTGAATATGACTCCAAAGACAATGGGGAGGTGAGGGCTGGGAGGTGGTGCTACATCGAAAGGTCTGGAAAGTGCCTTTGTCTTTACAAAGAACTTTCTAGCGGAGAGCCCAAGGGCAAGCAAGCAGAATGCATGCTCGCATTGGAGGAAATGCAATGTTCCAGGCAAAGGGAACAGAAAGTGCCAATGTCCTGGGGACAGTAGGAGGTGGGGACAAGGATGGTGGCTTGGTACTTCCTGCACACCTGTAATCCCAGTGGCTCGGGAGGCTGAGGCAGAAGGATTGTGAGTTCAAAGCCAGCCTCAGCAACTTAGTGAGGCCTGAAGCAACTCAGCGAGACCCTGTCTCAACATAAAAAAAGATAAATACACAAAACGTCCTGAGAACATGGCTCTGTGGGCAAGCACTTGTGTGCCCAATCCTGGTGCACCAGGCAGTGGCCTGAATTCACAGGACCCCGTGAAAGACACGTTACACTCACATCTGTGATCTGCTGCCGGTAGCCCCTCTGGGAACCGTGGCCAGGCTGAGGGCCCCAAAGGTGATCCCACGGGCACAAGTCCTGGGGTTCCTGGTGCACCTGGTCTACCTCACGTGTGTGGTGGGCAGGGGAAAGGGTCACAGCACACCTGGAAGTGGGAAATAGGACCAGCACCCGAGTCCCTGCCTAGACTCAGGGTGTCCAAGGAACACTGCTGGCCCTGGCTGTTGGGAACTTTCCAGAAAGTGACCCTAAGCCCAAGGCCTGCTTATGCCCAGAGCCCAGGACAAGCCGAAGATGGTACTGCGAGGGAGAGGGGGTCATCAGGGTGAGCGGTGGTGGCAGCCTGGGGCAGGTAGTGGCAGAGCAAGGAGCAGAGTGGACTGATTGGGAGCCAGGTACCCACGGGGCAGGAGGAGAGGGTCTTCTAAGCAGAATGTATGGCGGCAATGGCTGGCAGGGTGCTGACGAACACTTGGTTTTCTCATTTGAGGCTCTCGGTATGATCATACTTCTTTGTGCACTTGAACTTGGCCACATGAGTGGCTTTAGCCAAGAGACGCTTTAGAGACCGCGCGTGGTTCCACGTCTTCCTCTGCAAGATGGAGCTTCAGTGAAACCCCTGGGGAGACAAACCTGCCCGGACCTGTGGTGAGCCGCCTCTGCCGTTTATGCAGACTACGGTCGCCATTACAAGATGGCGCTGACTCCGCTGTGGTATGTGACAAACAACTCCTTATTTGGGAGAGTTGGCGCATGGTTTTTCAGCACCCTATGAGAAAGTTCCAAGTGGCAGCTTTGCATTGGGGCTTGAGATGCTTTATTAAGGCTGGGAGAGGCATCCGAGGGTGATTAGAAGAAATATCAAGGACCTGAATAAACTGCTGAAAGAAGATTCCTGAGTTGCGTCTTCCTTGCGGGAAAGGGGTCGCGACAAGTGGTGCCAAAACCCGGGAACCAGAACTTTCAGCGGTCAGGGGTGGTGCACCGGTTAGTCCCAGGTAAGTGGGATCCACGATCAAAGTGGGGCAGCTCCTCTGTAAATAAAGAGAGAGCGGGAAAAAGGTATTTGCTCCTCTGCAAATAAAGAGAGAGTGTTATATTTTATTGCAGCTGCACTGTGTACTTTTGCTTTTACTTTTGCTTTTGTTTTTTGTACTTCTTTTGTTGTGTCATGGGTGCCGCATCTTCAAGTCTGCTACTCCTGGCCATAGATGGCCTGTTACGTTCCAAGGGACTAGAAGTAAAGCGTAGTACTTTACAGAGATTTTTATAGAAGACAGATATTGCTGCACCGTGGTTTGCATTTTCGGGCAGCCTTACTATACCTAGTTGGGATAAATTAGGCAAAGATCTTGACTTTGCCTCTGAGCAGGGCATATTAGAGGGTGGGGTGATACCCCTTTGGAAGATGGTCCGTAGTTGCCTTACAGATGGCAGATGTCAGGAAGCACTTACTAAAGGACAGGAAGTTCTAGAGCAATTACATGAGGAGAAATCAGAAACGGCAACAACAAAAAGTGAGATATCTCAGGAGAATGGGAGTGTGCGGGACGTGAAACAGGGGAGGAGATGATCATATCCAGATCTCAGTATGCTGCGTACACCCCCATGCGAGGTGCGGGATGTGAAACAGGGGAGGAGATGATTGTATCCAGATCTCAGTACGCTGCGTGCACCCCCATGCGGAAGTGGGTCAGAGGAAGAAGAGGATGAGGAGGAAGAGCTTGGGAGGCTGTCTCGTCAGCTAGAGAGTGTAGATATAAGAGAAGGGGACAGAAATAAACAGGAGCTCAGGAAAAATGATCCTCCGGATCCACCGCCGTACGGTGGGGGTGTTTCGGGGAGAGCTTTCCATGCCCAAACATGGAGGGCTGTTAACGCTGAGATGGGTCTTGCTTATCCAGTTTTTCAGGATGACAATAGGGGAAGATTCCATGAACCCTTAGATTTCAAAATTGTGAAGACCCTGGCGGAGTCCGTGTGCACTTATGGGGTGGATTCCGCCTTCACACTAACTCAGGTGGAGAGTCTGTCTAGATACTGCATGACTCCTTCTGATTGGGCTAGCCTTGTTTGGGCTTGTGTTTCCCCAGGCAAATATTTGGACTGGAGAGCATTTGTGTTAGAGGGCGCAGTAGAGCAGGCCGCCCAAAACCATGCGGCTGGACACCCCCATTGGGATAAAGATATGCTTTTGGGACAGGGTAGATTTGCTAATCAACAGATAGGATTTCCTCTTGAGGCATATGATCAAATTAACAACATTTGCATTCGGCATGGAAGTCACTTCCAAATAGAGGAGAGGTGTCCGGTAATCTGACCAAGATTATACAAGGCCCTACAGAACCCTTTTCAGATTTTGTAGCAAGGATGGTGGATGTCGCCGGAAAGATTTTTGGGGATCCTGATAGAGCCATGCCCCTTATCAAGCAATTGGTCTTTGAGCAATGCACCAAGAAATGTAAAGCAGCAATCACTCCTTATAAAAACAAGGGCATAGAAGCATGGATGAAGGTGTGTAGAGAGATTGGAGGACCTTTAACTAATGCAGGTCTTGCAGCTGCTGTCCTTCGGATTGCAAAAGGGGGCGGTCCTGGTGCCGGAACATGCTTCCATTGTGGTCAACCCGGTCATTTCAAATGTGAATGTCCCAAAAAACACAATTTTACTGGACCTCCTCATGGTGGCCCTTCCAATGGCCCTCGTCAACCGGGGCTGTGTCCAAAATGCAAAAAGGGGAAGCATTGGGCAAAAGAGTGTAGATCAGTGAGGGACATTCATGGACAGCCTATTTCAGCTGCGCCAAAAAACGGCCGACGGGGCCCCCGACCCCAGGGCCCACAAATATATGGGGCAGTGGAGAATGTCACACCCGAACCTGAGACATGGCCATCTCTATGCCATCCCATGAGACGCGGAGAGCCACTACAGGTGCCGCGGGATTGGACCTCTGTTCCACCTCCAGACTCGTATTAACACCTAAGATGGGAGTCCAATTGGTGGAAACTGAGTTCAAAGGGCCTTTACCACCTGGCACTGTAGGTTTGCTAATTGGACGTGCATCCTCTATTTTACAAGGTCTTCATGTTTTCCCCGGAGTCATAAGCTCTGATGCTGTAGGGGCAGTAAAGGTTATGGCGGAAGCTCCAAGGGGCATTGTGTCTATCTCTCCAGGGGATCGGATTGCTCAATTGCTAATTTTGCCTAGCTTACATAGCCACTTCCCTGCTGACTCAAGGTCACGGACGGGAAGTGAGATTGGTACCACCGGAGGGAATTGTGCCTATTTGTCACTGGATATGAGCAATCGCCCCACTTTGGAATTAAGCATAGAAGGTAAATCTATTGTGGGATTGCTGGATACAGGAGCAGACCGTAGTATCATAGCCCTTAAGGACTGGTCTAAGGGATGGCCAGTGCAGACTTCTGATCAATCCCTAAGAGGACTCGGATATGCCCAAGCTCCTCAAATCAGCTGTAGACATCTATCTTGGAAGGACCCGGAAGGACACAATGGTACCTTTCAGCCTTATGTACTTGATCTACCTATTTCTTTATGGGGTCATGATTTGATGAAAGACATGGGGTTCACTCTTAGTAATGACTATTCCCCAGTGTCTCAACAAATTATGCAAAATATGTGATATAGGCCAGGTCTAGGACTAGGAAAACACCTACAGGGGCGTAGGCATCCTGTGCAAGGTCATCAAAAGCTTAACAGATTTGGTCTGGGTTTTTCCTAGGGGCCACTGGGGCTCAAATACCTATAACATGGCTCACCGAGGAGCCTGTTTGGGTGCCTCAGTGGCCTCTTCTCTCGGCTAAATTGGCAGCAGCCTATGATTTAGTTAAAGAACAACTTGACTCGGGTCACATCCAACCTTCTACTTCTCCATGGAATACTCCCATATTTGTCATTAAGAAGAAATCAGGGAAATGGCACCTACTGCATTATCTACGAGCAGTTAATGCTCAAATGCAACTTATGGGGACCATTCAAAGAGGGCTGCCGCTACTCTCCTTTGTTCCTCAGGGCTGGCATGTTATTGCTATTGACATTAAAGACTGTTTCTTTTCTATTCCTTTGCATCCTAAAGACTCACAGCGTTTTGCCTTCACCCTTCCCTCGTGTAACCACGAGGAACCAGATCAAAGGTTTGAGTGGGTGGTGTTGCCGCAGGGAATGGCTAATAGTCCTACGATGTGTCAGATGTACGTGGGGAAGGCACTCACACTTCTCAGACAAAAGTATTCTTCCATCAAGATCATTCATTATATGGATGATGTATAATTGGTCGCTAAATTAGAGCAGACAGTTAATGAGGCCTATAAAAAACTAGTAAAGCTGTTAGCTCAATATGGACTGCATATTGCACCTGAAAAGGTTCAAACAGGGGATTCTCTTAAGTATTTGGGAGCGACAATTGGGTATGACAAATTAAAACCACAAAAAATCACCATAAGAACTCAGGATCTCCACACTCTAAATGATTTTCAAAAACTGCTGGGAGATATTAATTGGATCAGAGGATATTTACATATTCCTAATATTGTGCTCCAGCCTTTGTATACTACTCTTAAGGTTGATCCAGATCTTGCTTCCCCTCGTAGCGTCACCAAAGAGGCTAGAGCGGCCCTTTTAAAAGTAGAAGAAGCCATACAGCATGCTACTCTATACAGGCTCCAGAGTGATAAACCTTTCCAGTTATGTGTACTTGCCACTATGCGGCAGCCTACTGGAGTACTGTGGCAAGATGGGCCTTTACTATGGATCCACCCACATGTATCTCCGGGAAAATCCTTAGAATATTATCCTGATGTTGTTGCAGCGTTGGCACTTAAAGGGATTCAACAAAGCATTCAATTTTTCGGACAATCACCTTCTTCTCTTATTATACCCTATACTAAAGCTCAACTTAATGTTTTGTGTGCTACTCTAGACAACTGGGCTATTCTATGTTGCTCGTTTCAAGGAAATATTGATAATCATTACCCTTATCATTCATTACTCCATTTTGTTCAGGAACATCCCATCATTTTCCCTAAAGTAACTTCATCCAGTCCAATTCCGGGGTCTGTTAACATTTTTACTGATGGTTCCAAGTCTGGAATGAAAGCTTATGTAATTAATGATTCTCCCCCTGTCCAGCGTCAATTTGCTCCTGGAAATTCACAATGGGTAGAACTCCAAATTGTTATTGAGGTTTTTAAACAGTGTTCTTTTCCTTTTAATCTCATTTCGGACTCCATCTATGTGGTACAAGCACTAAAAGTCCTGGAGGCCGTGGGAGCTATTAGTGATGCCCATAATGTATCTGCTTACTTTAATCAGATTCAACAACTTATCTGTAACCACACTGCTCCTTTTTATCCAATGCACATCTGGGCTCACACCTCTCTTTCTGGTCCGTTATCACAGGGTAATGCCTGTGCGGACTCAGCCACTAGAGGTCAGTTGATATGCTTGGCTTCCTCCTTAGAAGGGGCTAAATTGTTTCACCAGAATTTCCATGTTAATGCATTAACGCTGCGCAGGCATTTTTCCATTTCAAGAGTGGATGCTCATCAGATAGCATTACAATGTCCCCATTGTGTCACGTTTCTTCATCCCCCTACTTATGGAGTGAACCCACGGGGGTTAAAGCCATTGGTTGTCTGGCAAATGGATGTGACACACATACCTGACTTTGGTAACCTCAAGTATGTACATGTTTCTGTTGATACGTGCTCTGGAATTATTTATGCTTTTGCTTTATCAGGAGAAAAGGCACGTAATGCCATTACTCATTGCCTAGAGGCATGGGCAGCATGGGGTGCACCTGCATCCCTTAAGACTGATAATGGACCTGCTTATACTGGCAGACAATTTACATCTTTTTGTTCTACTATGGGAGTACAACTTACTTATGGTCTACCTTATAATCCTCAAGGACAAGGCATTGTTGAGCGTGCTCATCGCACCTTAAAGGAAACTTTACAAAAACAAAAAGGGGGAATAGGAGCTGAACACACTCCTAAAGAACGCCTGTCCTTAGCTCTCTTTACCATTAATTTTTTGAATTTGGATATTTATGGTCGCTCTGCGGCCGATAGACATGTGTCCCCTCAGCCCTCTGTGATTGGCTATGTTAAGTGGAAGGATGTTCTTACGGACCAATGGAATGGCCCCAACCCCGTGCTGACATGGGCGCGAGGATCTGTATTTGTTTTTCCCCAGGATTGCACGGAACCGTTGTGGGTCCCTGAATGCCTGATAAGAAGAGTCTTGACATCAACCAACCAGCAACAAGAGATACCACAGCAATCCTGTGATGAGGATCTTCATTCTGCTAAGTGCTCTGGCTCTGGTGCTGGTGCTGATGGCACAGACGACACCAATGCAGTGGTGGGCAGTGGCATGGGCATGGCCAATGCCAATGCCGGTTCATGGTAATTCTAGTGTCCTCCCCACTCTTTTTTCTACCTCATGTGAAATGTCTGCTCCCTGTGCCTCTCCTAGAGGGGACATGGAGAGCATTTTTAATCAATCTCAAGTTAATCTCACAGGAGTTTTTTGTTTCAGCCTTGGGAACGCTAATTGCATTAGCCTTAAGACCAAAAATTTGACTAACTGGGAGGACCCATTGTGGTCCAGTCATGTCTCAGGGAACATTCTTAGTGCTGTATTGAGCCAAGTAGTTTCAGGGAAGCAATCAGGCTCAGGAACCCCCGCAAATGGCTCTGCTTTAAATATAACTACCTTGGCTATTATCTCCGAGGTACTAATCCCAGTGCCTCCTTCTTCTAATAGTGCTTATAATGCCACTCATTTCAAGGCCTCTCCTTACTGTACCACTAATTTTGGTTTCCCCCCAACATTTACGCCTTGTCAAGATCATTCTTGGGAGAAACATCAAGTTGCTAAAGTTTTCTCCCTTTCCCCCTCTCTTAAAAGGTATGTTTATAACTTTAACAACAGTGCCAACTCCTCTACAGGAGTAGGTTGGTCCTGGTTTCAATGGCTGATTTCCAATAAAAAGGGGGCTTCAGCCGATATTTCTGCATTGGCTCAATTGCTAGGAGCCAAAAGTTGGCTGGCTAATGTTTCTGGCACTGTTAAGGAGAGTGAACGAGGTAATAGACTTACATCTGTTTCGTTCAACTCTCTGTTTTATAATGCCACATTGCCCCCTGCAATGGTCTGTGTCCAATCCCCGTTCTTACTCCTTTTAGCTAATGACACCTCGTCGGGGATGCTGGATTGTTCTCATACTATCTGTCTCTTATCTGAGTATTGGAATGGTTCTTGGACTGTAGCAGTGGTTATGAAAATTCCAACTTTTGTCCCAATCCCAGTCACTGCGGATCCTGATAAATTCCCTATTGTTGAGCTACTTAGAGTCCGCAGAGATTTTGGAATCACAGCAGCTATAGTGACAGCCGTGGCGATATCTGCTGCTGCAGCAGTTACGGCCGGAGTGGCCATGATCAATCAGGTACAAACTGCTGCCACGATTAATCAAGTTGTTCAACAAACTTCCACCATACTTGAATCCCAAAATACAATTAATCAACATATTTTGTCAGGAATTTTAGCTGCCAACCAAAGAATAGATTTACTCCAAGCTCAGGTAGAAGAATTGGCTGACTTGGTGCTTTTGGGTTGCGTTGACCAACGTGCACATTTATGCATAACCTCTGTCAGATTTAATGATTCCAGGAATGCTTCCCGCATCATTGGCGAATATTTGGCCATAAATTGGTCCATGGAAGCGGAAGACATGATCAAGTCTCAACTAACCCAGATTGCTGTCTTGAATAGTACCCGTGTTGATCCCGTGAATTTGGGTCAATTCACCGATTGGATATCTTCTGCCTTTTCCTTTTTTAAAGAGTGGGTGGGAGCAGGCATTTTTGGTGCAATGTGTTGCTTCAGTATGTTCCTCTGTTTGTGGTTTCTCTGTCGCCTCAAGGCCCGCAGTGCTCACGATAAGGCTATGATCATACAAGCTCTTGCAGCTTTAGAAAATGACAACTCACCTCAAGTCTGGCTTGCGCATCTTAAACAGTAAATCTTTGACATGGTCATTGCACCCCAAGTTATTGTAACATTGTACTGGGATTGACATTTCTTTCCTCGTTATTCTCTTAGTGTTGGAAAGCCCTTACACTCTGCTGGTCTTGTTGCCATTGCACGCACATGGGTTTCCGGACTGGAGGTGCTTATTTGTTGCTTTGGGGTCCATGCCTTTCTCCCGGGGTGTGGCCAGTTTGTTTGTGACTTCCCTCATGCGGATTTGGCTGACTCAGGCATGGCGAGAACAAATTGGCGTAAGGCCAATAAAAGACGGTCTTGGCTACCCCCCGTCTGTTCACCAGCGTCACGATACAGGACGCGAGGCAAGGCACTGCACTTGAGTGATCCCGCAGTGGACTGGGACCTCAAGGAGAGCATGTCCTATTGCATGCGGGTTTGACGTGTCCACGCCCTGCCCCACGAAAATAGGCATCGGCTGATGTGGAGTCAGATCTGGGGAAGGGCCCCCCTTAAGACTGAGCCATACTATGCAGCCATTCTGCACAGTGGGATAGGACCTCTACTCTCACCTGTATTGTTTTAAAAAAACAGAAAGGGGGAACTGTGGTGAGCTGCCTTTGCCGTTTATGCAGACTATGGTTGCCATTACAAGATGGCGCTGACTCCGCTGTGGTATGTGACAAACAACTCCTTATTTGGGAGAGTTGGCACATGGTTTTTCAGCACCCTATGAGAAAGTTCCACGTGGCAGCTTTGCATTGGGGCTTGAGATGCTTTATTAAGGCTGGGAGGGGCATCCGAGGGTGATTAGAAGAAATATCAAGGGCCTGAATAAACTGCTGAAAGAAGATTCCTGAGTTGCGTCTTCCTTGCGGGCAAGGGGTCGCGACACGGACCCACTGAGGACAGGCCTCGTGAGTACAGAGTGAACCTTGCTTTGGAAGCCTCTGAAATTGGGAAGGGGGTTCATTTGTTACTGCAGCCTGACCCAGCCCATCCTGACTGGCCCTTGGCTGGCCCAGGCTGGAGTGCCATCCAGTTTCCTCTTGACCTTGACCTTGACCCCCTGAGCCTTCCAGGCCTCCAGCCTCAGTGGGCAGCCCGTGGCTGGGCCTTCCATGTTTTCTAGAATGAAAGCAGGCCAGGAGAGAGTGTGTGCACGGATCTCGCCGTGCGGGCTGGCCAGCCTGGGCGCTGTGCCCCCACCCTGGCTGTGGGCTCATTAGATGAAAGTACTATCACCTTTCAGACAAACTGCTAAAACTGTGACAAATTAATGATCAAATGGAACCGTCGGCGCAGCTCCTATACTGCCTCGGCCAGTTACAAGCTGGCCGGGTGCTTAAAAAATGCAGCCGGCATTAAAATAAAATAAAAAAAAAAATCAGGCGTTAAAGGAAAATGTCACCCAGCTTTTCAAAAAGGATCTGTTTTAAAATGACCACAGACGGCTCGGTTTCAGAGTCTTTATTTGATTCCTGTTCTTTGTATTTTGCTTTATTGCTCTCAAGGAAGGAAGGTGGGGGGAGCCAGGAGAGGCAGAGGAAGGTTGGAATTTTTGTCTCCTCAGCCTCTGACCTGGGGTAAGGGGCCCCTGGACAGGCACAGGGAAATTCTTCCCAGGGCCCGGCAGGAACCAGCAGTAATTGCTATACAAAAATAATGGTTATAGGAGGGTTTTTTGGAACTGAGATCTCTACTTTCTTATTTCATTACATGCTTGGCCATTTGTCAGACAAGAAAACTGCTACTCAAAAAGTCATGGTGACTGTATTTTTCAACATCTGATGACTGTATTTTTCACCGGCATACCTCATGTGATTGCTATAAGAACTCTGGGTGAGGATAACTGTTGTGATCTTCATTTGAGAGAAGAGGAAAGGAAGGATCAGAGAAGTTAAGCTGCTTGCCCACTGTCACACAGCTAATAGGTGGTAACCAGAAGGACTGAAGAGTTGTTTCTGGTTCCTGGGACCCTGGGATCTCATCGCTGAGGAACTAGGTGGACAATTTCCAAAAGAGTAAGTGGAAAAAGGTCACCCTTAAAAGTTCAAGCCCAAACCTGGACTCCTAATCACGGAGCAGACTTGTTCCATAAATGCAGAGATTCCCCCTGTGAGGGTGTGGGCCCCTCCCGGCCCTTCCACCTATGCTTTTATGAGCTTAATTTATTCTTTTTAATATAAAATCTTATTACCTGAACATATAAAAACAGAGAGAAACCTAAATCAAACTTACAAATAAAGTCTATCATCAGACTGCACTTTTACTTACTTTTCAAATTTCTAAACAAAATTAAGTGGCAATACCTGGAGGAGAGAGGGCGGAAGAAGAAGGGGGTGCAGGAGGGGTGCCGGGCAGGGAGACTCCCCAACCTGGCTCCCCCGGGCGGCCACAGGGGACGTGATTACTCAGAGAAGCTGCTGCTCTGCTGGGAGCCCGCGCCATCCGCTGTTCTTAGCTTCTTCTGCCCAGGTTTGGAGAAGGAATCCGATGGGGTCTGCCCCAGACCCGTGTGTGCCAGGCATTGATCTCAAACAGCCATTTGCCTGCCCTTTATCTATTTTTCAAGATACTCTCATCCAGTGTTAATTTTTATAAAGGGGAGATTGATGATCAGTTTAAAGGACACAGTTGAGGACTCTGATTCCCCAGGAGCTTGAGGGGGGCGAGGCCAGGGAAGGAGGGTCTGGGCAGGACGAGGGTGGTTGACTCCTGGGAGGCAAGCTGCCACTGGCCTCCGGGGCCCAGGCTGTCCAGGCCGAGAAGGGACCTACTGCCCAGTGGAGAAGGGTGAACCCCAACAGTGCTGTGGTTTGGGGCCTGGGAGGGGCCAGAGGGAGGGGCAGCGGACCCCGGAGTCTCTGAAAGAGGATTCAACAGGTTGGTGGGGTCCCTGGTGGCAGGTTCCCTGGAGCAGGAGGGGTCTCCTCTAGGAGGCCACCTGTCCAACATGTCCATCTGAACGGGAGCAGACCCAGGATCCTGAAAGCTGGCCCCTGATCTGAGGTCCCCCAGATCCCCAGTGAGGGTCCCGGGAGTGGAACCATCATGGGGAGTGGGCTGGTGGCCTCGGGAGCAGGCCGGGCTGTGGAGGGAGAGGTCTGGTTTTCAGCTCTGCCACTGGCCTGTCAGGGGAGGGGGCCAGTCATGTAGGCACTGAGGGGCTCCCTGAGTCTTTCCACATGGGCAATGGGGCGAACTCTCTCCATCTCATGGTGCCATGCTGAAGTGGACCAGCCAGCCCTGTGTCCACCCCCAGGGCAGGGGACAGGCGTACTAGACCTGAGAGCACAGACATGGCTCCTGCTCTTCTTCCCTCAGCACATCACTCACCTCAGGACCAAGCCAAAGCCCCTTCTCCTCCAGAGAGGCTTCCTTGATTGTCCATGGTGACTGGGGACATGCAGATTGTCACTTCCGTTAGTCCTTGGGTGAGGAGCATCAGAGCCTGCGAGAGGAACAAGCAGCTGCTGGCAGCAGCCTGGGACCAAACTCAGTACGACCTTGCTTGTGACCTTAGAAGAGTCATGTCACCTCCTGCGCCTCTGTTTCTTACCTGGAATTTTTCTTAAATCTCTCCTTCACAGTCGTTCTGATTAAACGAGTTCCTTGCAGCACCAGGGTTTGAATAATGTCAGATACAAAGCAAATTCCAAGAGAGGCTAGCTGGTGATGTCAGTGTCATCACTACCACCTCCCCAGGCACCTGGGTTCAGGACACTGCTGGTGACGTGCGTGTACTTAGGCAGGCGCGTGCGCATCTTACCTAGCTCACATGTTTATGGAATGAGGACAAACTGCAGTGCATACATCAGGAATGCACGACTCCAAGCGTTTTCCCAGACAGAACACGACTGTGTACCCAGCTTTGGGGTCAAAACACAGGTGGGCAGGGGCCATCTCAAAAGACCCCTTTTACCCTTACCCAGGAGAGGAACTGGCACAACAGAACCCTGGAAGGTGCTGGTAAAAAGATCTGCACTACAAAGACTCGGGAGAGGTCAGAAAAAGCCATCGTGAGAAGAGTCCTCAAGATGATCTACAGCAGCTGTCTCCATGGGTCTAGGCTTTGTCACTAACTGCCTCTGAAGCCACAGGATAAATGTCCTGTCATCTCTGGGCCTCAGTTTCCACGTCTGCACTGAACACATCACATAAGGTATGCTCTACAGCCCTAAGAACAGAGTCAGCCGTTCATTTCCAAGTGTTTCTTGAGCACCTACAATGTGCCCGGTGCCGTTCTAGGCTCTTGAGGAAACAATACGTGAAACAGACCCGCATCCTGGTCCCTGGGATTCTGTACTCCAGCAGGAGGAAGGGATGATGATCACAGGCATTCTAAGTAGATGGCAAGTGTTTCCACGGTTCTATGGAAGGGCCCAGATAGAAGATGGACGGCCTCCCCCGACACAGCTGTCTTCCTCCTCTGATCTCATTTGGTCTGACATGCCACGCCACACGTGGCTCCAACACTGATTTGCCTGACCCTCGTCCCCGGGGTGTGGGCGTCAGCAGCTCCCTAAGGGGATGAAGATGCTGGGAGAGGTTTCCCATCTGCATCTATTTTTCCCCCATCTGTCCCCATAAAGACAGGATATTTCAGACATACGAACAGAGGAGCAGTGAGACAGGCAGGATCTGGTCAGGTGGCGCGGAGGCTCTTTGGCATCCCTGATGACCTGAGGGACGATGTCTCCTGATAAGGAGCTCCCCACCCCCCCTGCTTGGTGGATCTGGAGAAAACAGTCCCGTCTCCCCACACAGCGGCCATTTCCCTGAAAATGATCACTTGGCCCTCAGGGGCCCTGCTCTCCTCCCAGAGAAAGATGTCATCAGCTGCACAAGGAGGTGACATTCTGCAGGGTGCACACCGGCTCTCACCTCCCACAGGTAGGAGGAGGAGAAGAGGTTCAGCTGGGCAGGTGGGGGCCCTGGCTGTGGCCCAGCCCAAGGGGGAAGAAGCAGTGGTGGCAGGCATCCAGGACCCAGGGAAAGGCTGGTCTTCAAGATTTCAGGGAGAAGCCCAGGGTGGGAAAGGGTCCTTAAGCAACAGAGGTGGGGGACGTTCCAGATATTTAACACATTGCTTTTCGCAGGCCCTGCAGGCTTCTGGGAATAACTTCCAGGTGGCTGAGCCGGGCCAGGCTTTCTGCTATGCTTGATGGATTGATGGGAATCTGGGGCTCTTAAGAAGGGCCTCAGACAAGGGGCTCCAGTTAGCAGTCTGATGCCACTGGATGAGCTTATGTATTTATTTATGGTACTAGGGATTGAACTCAGGGGCCCTCGACCACAGAGCCCCATCCCCAGCCCTATTTTCTATTTTATTTAAAGACAGGGTCTCCCTGAGTTGCTTAGGGCCTCACTGTTGCTGAGGCTGGCTTTGAACTCCCCATCCTCCTGCCTCAGCCTATGGAGCCCTTGGATGACAGGTGTGCACCACTGTCGCCTGGCTAATTTGGATGTCTTAATGACCAGTGTGGCTTGGGCCTGGGCGTGACTGCGAAGCATGAACAATGCCCCCCAGGAAAGACCATTCGTGTTGGGCACCCACAGAGTACAGAGACTTCTTTCCCGAGTTTTCAGGGTGCAGCTTCACTCAGAACCCAGAGGCAGTGTCTCGGTGTCGGGAGCCGTTTCAGGTGCATTAAGGTCCCCTCACATGAGGACTGTCAGTTGGCTGCCCTCAGTCCCCTAAATTCTTTATTTGAAACTTCAAATGTTTCCTTTAAAAGGATGGTTCATTTGTGGTCAACATTTCCAAATGGGGGAATTTCACCTAAAAACCTGACCTTCCGGCAGCACAGCTGTAGGCCCAGAGCAGGTCCTACCTGGTGCCAGGGGCAGCAGGGGGACCCCCCAGCCACCAAGGGTACACACCCTCCTGGCCCCCAAGTCCCCCATGGTCCACTTCACTTGCTTCTAGCCAAGTTCACGGCACCAAGTGTGAAAAGAGACGGGCTCAGGGCCAGCCGTCCGGGTGGGTGACTCGATCCTGCCTCCCAGGCTCAGAGAGCCTCTCGGAATCTCATCTGCAAAATGCAGCTCGTATCATTTCTTCTTCAGGAAAGTTGTGAGGTCCAGATAAGACGTGAGGATCACTGAGAGAGTGTGGTATGGGGACAGAGAGCGGGAGCATCCGACTCAGGCTGCTTTTAAACCCTGGAAACCGCCCAGCGCTGTGACTTCAGATCCACTGCTTACCTTCCTGTCCCTCAGTGGTCTCATCTGCAAGACGGGTCTGGTGAAAAGTGAGTCTCACAGGCTGTTGTGAGGACCCCGGGGGCTGACACAGGCTACACCGTGTGTACCCGTCAATGCACAATTTAAAATGTTGTTATGAAGATTACTATTCTGTGACTTCATCCTTTCGTGCCACTAAAACTTATGCCCTGGATCTGAGATCTGTCTGCAGAACATTCCGAGTAGCAATTTCTTTCTTTTTTCCCAGAATATTGTCCCAAGGAAAGAGAAATCTTCAATTGGACAATTATCATTTAAAATAATATTGGTGTCAATGACATAAGAACGAGTCCATCAGCGATCAGGGTCAAGTTCAGGGGCACGGTTGGGAAGGGCTTTTTATACAATTCCCCAAATGCCTCAGGAATCAAAGCAATTTATAGGTGTCATTGTCCTCTACTCATTCTTTGGACATTTTCCTGGGATGCGTTGGCTGTGAGCAGATTAGATGACCATGTTGTAATATTCCAGACACAAAACACGACAAACCATTCATCGTTGGCATCTTCCCCAGGAGCTGAGAGTAACCCTGAAGAATAGCTTGGGCCATGCTCAGAACCACCATGTTTTCTATCCTGTCTCAAAGCTGCAATAAAAAGATGTCCCTAGCATTGTGTGACATAAGCAGCCTCCGTCTCCTGCCCAGAAGCAATCCAAGGAGCTCAATGGGCCACCTCGGATCAGAATCCAAGGCCCCAATGTCAGATGCAGGTCATTGTAGCCCATGCCCTGCATGGGCTACAGAACCAGGGCCACTCGGGTAAATGGGACAGGCACCAACAAATCGCACAGACACAGGGTGTATCTTCCTCGGGGTGTAAGCTCCCACAGGCGGCAAGAGAAAAACCAAGGGAGGCAGGTGGGAGACAGCGAGCACGTCCTGAACCTGGTCTTCATTGAGGAGGGCTGTTCCATAGAACATTCCAACCAAATACGGTAAAGGGTAGCATCCAAGGAGATAAGGAGGCAGCCACTCCCATTGGATGACGCCCACTGCCCCTGCCCAGCAGAGGTAAGATCCACCTGCTTTTCCGCCCGTTCCACCCTCCATTGCTCAAGGCTACGGCCCCGTTCAGCTCCCAGGCAGCAGCTCCTGACAGGTCCTGCCTCCCGGAACCTGCAAAGGACTGAACCAATCTCATGTACCATGATGTCAGCTCCTTACCCCTAGTGTGTCCTGTCCCTCCCTCACCAGTGCCCACGTTCCCAGCAGAAGGGTACCAGGTGGGTGCTTTTGATGTCCAGTCAGTGTGGCTCCTGCTCTCTGTTTGCTCAGGGCTCACAAAAAAACAAAATAAAACCCAGAAAACAAAAGAAAACCCACCAGCCGAGCAGAGGAGGAGAGAGAAGCAGGGGTCTAAAGCAGCTCTGGGAGATGGAAGAGGGAACACAGGGAATGGGCTGGGGTCCAGGCGGGGTGGGAGAGGAGGAGTGAGAGGTCAGCTTCTACCCAAACCAGAGCCTTGGGTTCTCGGTTCCCAAGTGCCTGCCCTGGGAACGTTTCTGAGTGGATTCTGAGTCTGGGGGCCTGGCACGGGGCCCAGGTCCCTGCATTCCCACCCATGCCCTGGGGGACGCTGCTACCCCTGGCCCGGGACCACCCTGGCCAACAAGAAGGCTGTGGGGCTTGCCCTGTGGCTTCAAGGCTCAGCTCTGGCAGGGTCAACGCCTGCATCTGCAGATCAGGGATTTGGCTCTGCTAGGCTCAGGGGGGTGCATCCCACCTGCCTACACTTTGCTTCAGAATCAAGTTCCAGCTTCTTCCCAAGACCCAGGGAGCCTTCAGCACCACCCACGATCTGCCTCAACCCTGTGTCCTGAAACAGCCTCCTCCATGGCTGAACACCCCCCACCTCCTGCGTTTCTAGGCCTTTCTCATATGCTGTTCCTTGTGCAGGTAACATCAGTATGTGTCCCTCTGCATGGTGAACTTCCATGCCTCCAGGTTCCACGTGGACAGCCAGGTCTCCAGGGAGCCTTGCCTGTTTCTGACAGTTACTTTTAAGAGTCAACTTGACTGGGCCACGGGGTGCCCAGACATTTGATCAAACATTATTTCAGATGTGTCTGTGGACAAGTTGACCCTGTAGATCTTAGACAGAGGTAAGCAAATTGCCCTTCCTAATGGGTGGGCCTTGTCCAATCAGAAGCTGACACTCCCCTTAAGAAGGGGACCTTCTCCTCCTACCTGACTGTCTTCAAGTGAGAACACTGTTGTATTCTTTTGCTCTTGTTTCCTTTGTCATACAATTATTGGAACATATTAAATTATGCATGTGGTGTGCGCTTCTATTAGACAGGGGTCTCGAGAGCAAGACAGCTACCCAAAAGCCTTCTTAGCTCTGAGCACCCTCAAGATTGATTTGTCATAAGACCTATCCCAGGCTCTAGAACCAGGGTCACTGGCAGCCTGGGTGCAAATCCAGCCTGTCACCTGGGTTTTTAAGTAAAGTTTTATTGGAACACAGCTGCGTTCATTCAAAGACATCTTGAATGAACTATGGCTGCCTTTGTGGGACAGTGACAGAGACCATCCGTCCCTTGGTGGGAGAGTCTGTGGAGCCCTGCCCGTGGCCGTGAAGGGGAGGACTCTAACTCTGGGAGGTAGAATGGTGAGTGCCTACTCTGCTGCTCAGGACCTGGGGCTGTGGTTGGGCACATCACCTGACCCTCTGAGCCTCAGTTTCCCTTGTTTGTAAAATGGGATCATTGCAATAACGACTGCATGGAGTTGCCGTGAGGCCAGAGGCAGGTCAGGTTACTTGAGAGCTTGCTACCTGAATAACAAGAAGAAAAGTTTTAACAGCTGCTTGGTTTGTCCGTTTTTGTTTGTTTATTGATTTCCTGGGTTAGAGGCCCCACTCTGTGCCTCCACTGTCCCGTGCAGGGCTGTGCCTCTGTAAGGGACTCATCTGCTCCCCATTCTGGCCTGGGGGGATCTGAGCCCTGCAGAGACCAGGGCCTTGCCAGCCCCATTAGCTCCTCAGGGTGCCTCTGAGTCAGAGCCAGGCCTGAGCCAGAGTCCAGATGTGACAGAAATGTATTTTTAGCCCCTATTGATCTCTCTTGCCCCCAAACCATCATTACCCTGGTGTCAAAAGCTGCCAATGGCAGCAGCCTTTTGGCCTCTCTGGCCAATGGGTGCCCAGCAAATTACTCCCAGCCACGAGGCAGAGAAACCAAAATAACTCCATCATACGGCTGCTCCTGGGCAGGCCTGCGGGGCCCCCAGGAAAGGGCTCATTTGACTCTTGCTAACATTATCCACAGCTTTTCTTTTCGTTTGTGAAACCAAGAGAAAGCCAGTATCTAATTGGCCTGTCTGCCGTCGGCTCTGCCGGGCAGCTGGGCAGAGGAAGGCCCTGGTCAGGGTCAAGCCCAGGCGATGCTGACCCTGCAGGAGGCCTGACTGCCCCGGGGCTCCGGACTCACAGAGCAACAGTGGCCTCATACACCAAAGGAAACCCAGCCAGCAGAGACGTGATGTTTTGTCCCCTCGGGCCTAACTCCCCCTCACCTAATGGGCCAGAAATAAATCCCCACTCTTTGGAGTGGACAGAGCTCACCTCCTGTGCAAGGGGCACTGCGGTGGTCAAGGATGATGGGGAGAGGCACCCACTCTCTAAACCCTAATGCAGGGATCACAGGCTTTATAATTGGACCTGGGTGAGCCCTGTCTCATGATGAACTGGTAAATATTTAATGATTAGCTTTCTGGGGTAAGGGGAGTGTCTGTGGTTTTTTCCGATTGCCATGGTGTAAATATCAGCACTGTGGGCTAATTCAAGGCACCAGTGTGATTGAACACAGAGTCCGGACAAGATAGAAACAATTGCAGGCTCTCATGAGCTGTGCATGTCACTGTGGCTCACCACTGTCACTTAACTTCTGTGTGCATCAGGCCTTCAAGTGTAAAAAATAGGGACAATAATCGTTGATGGATGGAATATTCCATATATGTCTGTTAATGAGTAGATTGTGCAACTTCTATTTTAGGAATGATATTTAAAGTAACTGTAATATGGATCAGCATTTGTGGGAATCAGTTCTACATTGGAACCTCTTGGCTCCAGCTTTTTCAATGATTTTTTTCCTCATAAAACTCATCTGAAAACTTTTCTGTAGTATTGCTTTTTGATAGATGCTACTCTTTCAGATTTATCTCCAGTAGTCTGATAGGGCATCATTTGTTTGACACATTCTTAGAAATCCAGTAAGGAGTCTTATCAAGTACAAATGTCTTACTATTGTCCTGTTAATGCACTGAAATACTATCATAGGGAATGTTCCCCTTTTAATTTCCATTAATGATAGAACAATAAAATTGGGTTCCAAGATGTGAGATAATTGATATGTGCTTCAGTCCATTGTTAGTTGAGGAGATTCTCTTCTTTGTTATTATTTGCTCTTATCCTCAAGAAATGTAACAGAACAAATACAAGTAAAGGAATGACACTGCTAAAGTCAGAGATTTTTTAATAAAAACAAAGATGATATCAGTCTTTTCTGGAAGGAAACCAAAACTTATTCTATAAGTTCTTAATAATAAAAATATGCAGAACTAGGAGAAAAATAGTGCTAATGTCCAAATATGTCAGGATATATTTGAAAAAAAAAACAGTGATCAGTTCTCACATGTTGGGGAGGATAAACTGGGTCTTATTTACTCCTTAAATCATTGTTTATATCAGAGAGTACACCTTCATATAGCCCATCTATGTCTAACAGGACTTGCTTTATATCAAGGATTAGGTCTTCATCTTCTTTTTTAAAAATATTTATTCTTAAGTTTTAGGTAGACACAATATTTTCATTTTAAATTTATGTGGTGCTGAGGATTAAACCCAGTGCCTCATGCATGCTAGGCGACCACTCTAACACTGAGTCACAACACTAGCCCTTAAGTCTTTATCTTCTTGTAGTGAAAGTATTGATTACAATTCAAAGAGACAGCAAGATCTGGTATTGAAGGTTTTTTGGAAGGAGATGCATCTGCTCCAATCTGCTCTGTTCTATCATTTCATTTTTCATAAGGAAATTGTTGTCCTTGTGAAATAGATTGTAAGAGCTCTTCAGCTATTCTTATTAACTGGGCTACACAGTCAACAAGTCCACCAGCTATATAGTATAGGAATTGACCCAGACTTCATTCTCTTCTTAATATATAAAATGTTACTAAAACTGTAGCAAATGGATTCTTAGTGACAATGGATCCTGTGGGGCTAGCAATTGTTCTTTCATTAGTTTAAAGGAGAAATGAGGATCTTGATATGATTGATCTTGATATGATATCTTGATATGATTTTGATGGTGGTCAAGTATAGAATGAAGTCAGTGGTACCACAGGACATTTTGATGATGTTGATGAACATCAAAAAATGAACAACAAAATGTATTTGTTGTACTCTTGTTTGTACTAGTAATGATAATAGCAATCACCAGACAGATTGTCACAGGCAAGAATAAACAAAACAAAACAAAACAAAACAAAAAAACAGCAAAGCAGATCCTTGAGAAGACAGGAATTCTGAGTTTGTCCACACCAATTTTGCATCTTCTTGTTTTCTTCAGAGAAATGTGTAACAGCCACAGCCAAGGCAAATACTACCCCAGGTAGTACAGACCACTTACAACCTTGATATTCATTTTCAGTTTTGCCATAACTGATAGATACTGTTTCTTTCTAGTCCAGGGTAGAGGAGGACTCATCTTCACCCTTCAATTCTTCTAGTTCTCAAAATGGACTAAAGGAAGAAGGGTTTGTAGTTGTTTCCTGCCTGTGTATTAAAAGGAAACTCACAATTCAAGTTTTCTAGTCTAAGTCTTTTAAGATGTAAATTTTCTACCTGGCCTCAGTTTAGAAATGCAAATTTAAGACCTAACAGACTTATTTCAATATCAGGTAAAAAATATAGCTTTTAAAACTATTCTAAATTTAAGTCTATATGTTTATATGCTTATACATAGTCAGTTTGCAAGATACTAAATTGATTTATATTGACAAATGCCTTTCACATGAATTTACTAAATCTGTGATAAGTAAATTAAACTTGTTTATAAGAATGTCTTTAAAATCTAGTAACTTGTGTTTATGGCTTGCTAACCAATTAGAATGTATATCTACATATCTGAGGAATATTGTTCATTGTTTTCTATACAACAACCTCTTAGGAACTCTTTGGTGCAGAGATAACTCAAAAATATTAACTATGCTTGCAATCCATGAGTAATTTAAATATAGTTTTAAAAATGAGTATATTAAATGAGAGGTATTTTGAATTCTTAAAACTGTATCTTTTAAAATAATTTTATTTTTATAAGGTAACATAAATCCAGAACTAAAATCTTAAGCTTTCCACATCTCAGAAATGTTCTACTTTCTTTCAAAATTATGTAATGCTTACATGTATAGATGACATTCATGGTTTGTCTAAAATATTAATTGTTTAATAGATCTGAAAATTCATGACTGAGCCTATACTTTTGATTGTTCAAGGCCTAAGATAAGTCAAGGAAATGACTAATAGTGTAAAAGTCTGTTAACCTGTTCATATTTTCTACTTCCGGTTTCTGGAATGACATAATAAGATATTATGAGCTAAAAATTACAGTTTTCTTGTGGTGGTTCATTAACCACAAATCCTAGTACTATTTTCAAAAAATTAAATATTGGTCTGTCTATAGCTTCATTCAGTGACCTAAATGCTATATAAGAATTTCTACATTTTTATCATAAATACTAACTGTACTTTCAAAAATTAAATTTTCTGAACAAACTACCCACATAATATTTTTCTTATCACAAGGAACTTCGCTTTCTTTTTAAAAGGTTAAATGGATTTTGTACTATGTTGATATCGAATCTAATAAACTTAAGTTCTAGAGGAATTTAAAGCAACTTTAAAAAGGCATTTACGCTTGGAATCCAACTGCTGTTAACAAAGCTTACAAATGAACTGACTTAAAGGACAAAGATTTTATATTTTATCAAAAAATATCGTATATTTTCTGCAGATTTTATTATATTTTTAATTTCTTAGAAGAAAATTAGGTACTACAAGAAGTTAGGATTTATTCAAATCTTCATTTGTTCTAATCTAAACACTCCTCTTTCTTTTTTTGGTTTGTAACCCTAGTTAAATGTGTTTTACTGATGCAAATGCTCTAAAATTTTAAAAATCTGACAGTTTGAGTATAATGCTGTTAATTATGATAGTTGTCTTATATTCTGGAGTTAATAAGTTGTTTTGCTATGTTGCAAAGTTCTTTAAGTAGTAATGGTAGTGAGTAGCTTCTATAGAAATTCTCCTTTCTGTACTCATTTATTTTCTACTTCAAAAACTAATTGACACAACAATTGCTTAAACATATAGTACAACCATTTTTACAATTTGCCAGTTGAAGTTAAACTTATACTTGAATGATCCAATCATTTCAGTCCAAGTTTAGCCAAAGAAAATGAAAGAATGAATTGATACATCTTTTCAAAGACTTGAACATAAATATTTGTGGCAGCTTATTGGTGATACGTAAAACCTATGAAATTCATTTAATAAAGTAGTATTTTGAAAAGTTAATACACCTATTTGATATTTGTTAGTATTTCTCTCTGAAATGTTTCTCAGCGGCAAAGTAGAAAGTTGCTCTTCACTTCTTCTTGATGATAGCAGATGTTATGAATACTTAACAGGGTCCCTTGGGTGAATAAATTTGGGTCAACAGATACCATCTTAGGGATGCCACTGATATTTCTTTGTGACTCTGGGATAAAAATCTGGTAATGGCTGAAAGACATTTGGAGTTTCTGCCTTTCTGTAGAGGGAAAAACAATAGTAAGTTGATAGTCTAGATAAATGAGTTTATAAGCACTACAAAAAACTACATACAACTACTTTTATATTTCTTTTGTTTTTGTTACTGGGGATTGAACCCAGAGTTGCTTTACCACTTAACTACATGCCCAGCACTTTAAAATTTCTTTTTAAGAATTTTCAGGCAGATCTTGCTAAGTTGTTGAGGCTAAACTTAAACTTGTAAAGTACCCCCAACCTCACTACCAGGATTTGCATTTACAGGCATGTATCACTGACCTCAGTTAGATAACAGAAGTCCATTTTAAACTGCACTGCAATGAGTAGATTACTTTCCAATTAATAGCCATATTACCACCATAAGAACAACCATAGAATCTATAATTGGAGAAAGACAACTTTGAATACTTGCATTCTAACTAGATGTGAAATGAATTTCTAATAAGTTTATAGTGAAAATATGAAAATTACTCAAAACTCATGAAACAGGAAAAAGATAAGAGTCTTGTCTGTCTTGAAAAACCATATAACAATACAACCTAAGTTCTGGAACATCCCACATGATCATACTTATATCTCCTTTTTAATTGATTGATCATATTTCAGAGTTTATAACATTATTTGTTTATTTACCTGTTTATTATATTTTATAGTTTATAATATTATTATTACCAAAGGGGTTTACTAAACAGTCAGGGACAGGAGAAACTTCTCTGAATTTATAGCTCTAGACTTCATATCTCTAATTGCTATTACATTTAATCAGCTAAGAAGATATTACAGTTTGGATAGAATATGTCACATACAGACCATGTGCTAAAGGCTTAAGCATCAGTCTATGGTGCCATTGGAGGTAAAAACTTTTGGAGATTGGACCTGATTGGAGAAGGAGGATCACTAGGGATAAATTCTAGATAGATTCAACTTGCCCTTAGTTCCTTCTCTATTCTTTCCTGGATTCCATGAACTAAAAACTTTTCATCCTCCATCCCCTTTCATTGTGATGTTTATGCCTTTTAATATTCCTGAAAGCAACGGAGTGAGCCGACCATAAAATGAAATCTCTGAAACCATGAACCATAATAAACTTTTCCCCCTTTAAGTTAGTTTTCTCAATTATTTTGTAACAGTGATAGAAAGTTGTTTAAAACAAAAAACATTCCAAATTGTTTACAGAAAAATTAATAATTTCCTAGTGGACAAGAATATTAAAGTTTAAGAAGGTTTAAAATTAAGTATTAAAATGATTAAGTAAATCAAACCAATAGTGAAACAGCTCAAGGCTTTAAGGCAGATACTGCACATTAAGTTTATAAATGTTTAAAATGTTTCACTAAACAGTTTATGAAACAACCCTGAAATAGTTTTAATTTAATTTAAACAGAGTAAGAACTTAAGGTGAGCTGAGCTTGTAAAAGAGTTTTGAAATGTTAACTGCAATAAACCTAGTTTTCATTTTTAAAAAACAAAGTCATCCATGAAGAGAAAGTTCTTCTTTCTCTCAGCTTATGGTGGACTAGCTGCTCCAAACTAATCATTCTCCTGAGAACAATAGAAAAGAAGACCAAACAACAGGGGCCAGCAATCAAAGCAGCCAGAGCTTGAGGCACCAAAATCTTGGAAATGAAAAAAAAGCACTGGAGAAAACACAGCACCCACTCTTTCTTCACCAGGCATTTGAACACACATACTATGCATGTGTGAGGCAATATAGGACCATCAAGTAGAAGGAAACTTTTAGAGAGATCTTCCTGAAACCACTGCTATTTCAAACATTTTAGCAGATTATAAGCCAGGAAGACAAAATTAAAAGTTGTGAGCAGCAAAGATAAGGAGCCCTTAAATTCCTAGGTTTTGAGATCCCAGATGTCCTGGGAATATAGGCAAACCAAAATAGATCAGCCTCTGCTCTAAGAAAGTGATCTGCTCAGAATTTACAAAAAGAATGTTAAAAATACTCTTAAAGGTGATATCATCAACTTAAATTATCAATATAAAATTACCAGGCATGCCAGAAAACAAAACCTAAAATTCCAAAAGTGAGAGCATGGAAGTAGACTCATAGGTAATCCAGACTGGAGTTATCAAACATTGACAGTGAAACACCTGATGAATATATTTAATAAAATAAACTTAAAAGTAGATAATCACTAAAGAATAATAATCTTTAAAAATAAAATTTAAGAATTAAAAGTGATCAACAATATAGTGATGCACATCTATAGTTCCAGCTACACAAAAGGCCAAAGCACAATGGTAATGAGTTTGAGGCCAGCTTGGAAAAAATAGCAAGACCAATTTCTTATAAGACAAATAAGGAGACTGAGGGTGTAACTCTGTAGCTAAAACATATGCTCAAAAACATAGGTTTATTCACCCTGAGTTTTCCTAACTCCATTTGTGTCTCTTTGACTCTACTTCCTCCTTAGCTATTTTTTTCTGAGTCACTTTTTTTTTTCAACTAGATACCTTGGATTCCAGAACAAAAAGCCTGATTGATAAGTATCTTTATCACAAAGGACCAAAATTGCTCCCCTGAAAGCCCACCTAAAAATATTAAGAACCTCTTTAAAAATTTCTAATTTTATGAACCGTGTTATGAGATTCACAGAACATATCAGCCCATGTAGATGCTGCCCACTACATGGGAACAGTTATTTTGCAACAAAACCAAGTCTGCCCCACAAGAGGAAAAGTCATCTCATGATAGACGCTAAATCACCCCCTACAATCAATGACAGGCCTTCCCAGAGCTTCACAGAATGAGTCTGAGATCACGGCCAACTGCATTATGGCCTGATCAGGATGATTTTACTCTGTGCAACCCCCTCTCCCAGTCATACAAACCCACCAAGACATTGCCTTTGGTCCTCTTTTCTATAAAATCTTCAAGTTGCTGGCAATTCCTTTAAGACAGAGCTTTGGTTACTATATCACTATATGTGTTTGTCCTGGCATGGCCACACTGATTAAAATACCTTTTCTACCCTTCAAACTGCTCTTCTTTTTCACATATTACAAAGGGTGACCCACATTAGTCCGTCTAGACCTCTGGAGCCAGACCCTGTCCTAGGACTCTGGTAACACTGGCTCCAGGTCTGGCCTTCAAAGGTACTTTAGCTTTCGTTTTCAGCATGAGATGATTAACTGTATGATGTTGGGATAGAGAAAATAGCTAAAAACCAAAAATAAAACAAAAACAGGTTACCAGGAAATGCCTAGGGACTGAGAGGGAAAAAATTAGGGCATCTTTAAAAATTTCTAATCTTATGGGCCCTGTCACATCTTTTTGGGGGAGAGGGTTGTGTACATTATCCTCTCCTCAGCTCTTGTTGTATTCTAACAAATGAAACCACACTTTAACTTTATTGAAAATTGAAACATAGGTACACTAAAATGGGTTGAAAATCATAATCTATATCATATATATATATATATATATATATATTATGGTAACTAAAATTAATAAATATTATGATTATATCCTTACTATCATTGTTTGGCTGTATTATATAATTATATGTTATATGCTTACTTAAGTTTTTATAGATGTTATACATCAGGGATTATGGGATAAAATGGTTTAAAGTATCTATTGATGTTAATGCCAAGTCATTACAATTCTCACAAGGAATTAGAGACCTCAAGTTACTGTTAGATGACTGCTTCATATTAATAAACGGGAAAAAGACTGTAAAACTTGGATTTTAAATTATGAAAATAAGTCCATTCACTGAGGTGCTGTAGGCTCCCACATCATTTTAGAAGGGCTCTGAAATGTGAGGTAGGCTAGACAGTCATAAGCAGGTGGGCAGGTGAAGGGCAATGAAGAACACCAACAAACCGGAAGAATATTAGACATATGCATTAGAAAAAATCCAGGAGTCATAGGACTAAAAACACAGGCAACTTTATCATAGTAGAAAAGACTGGAAAATAGAAACCAAAAGGTCCTCTGTTCCCAAACTATAGATAATTATAAGCCTGAAGGGAACTATCGCTTCAAGACCATGCCACAGCTACCTCTTATCACCAGGTCAGCACCAAAACCATTTTGCAGCCTCCCCTTTTGACTAGGTCATCATGACCCTCACCTAAAGAAGGCTACACAAAGGGGTAATAATTTAAGGGGATATGAGAGAACAGAACAAGAACAAAGGGATCGAAAATCATTGAAAATTCTTACTCTATAAAGGCTACATATCATCCTCCCTCAGAGTAGGTTTCTTCAGTGCTTATCCTCAATGTCTGTATTGTCACTTTTTCTGATAAATTCTTGTTACCCTGTGTGATTCATTTGAAATCCTCCTTGTGGAATCACAAGATATGGTGGTTGAAGACCCTTGAGGTCACTTTACTTTGTGAGTGGGTCTCTGCTGAAACATGGAGAAAATGACAAGATTTTGGATAGAAAGGAAGAGACTCTATCATGAAAGCTCTGCATGCTCAATGAGAAGCTTGACATCATTTAATCAGGAAAGGTTCAAAAGAACATACTAGTTGCTGTGTGGAGGATATTGCAGAAAGGGGGAGCAAGTCTGGAGATATGGGCTCATTAGCAGACTACTAGAAAACAGGGCATAAATGCTAGGATTAGATGGGTGGCCCTTGGTACTGGTAAAAAGGACGTTAAATTCAAGAGCTCAGAGGGATGAACTTTTACTGAAAACAGACAAGAATGAACAAGATTCTCCTGGATGGCAATCATCGCCGTCTACTTTTGATTTTTGTTATGAAATAATATGTTGCCCTTAGGTTTCCTTAAATTCTATTTTAGGATAAAAAAAACTCTTTTTCTCTCTCCCCATTAAATTCTCCATCTGAAGTCCTGGAAATTAAACTGAGTCTAGGCTGCATGCAGTGTAGTTCAGTGTTGGAGTACAGGCTTAACAGGCCCTGGGCAAAATAAACAAGCAAATAAGGAAAAAAAATAAGAACAAATGTGATAGATTAACAGAAGAAAAAATTTCTCCTCTAAGTATACACAGGAATTTTGCAGTGATTTGGTAAGGGTCATCTTGTTAGACAAGGAATTCTCTCCTGAGTGAAGAGCTGACTTGAAGAGTTAACCTTAGAAATGGAAACTTCCTTCATACAATGTAAGCATCATTTGGAAAAGGTTATTTGTACTGTATTTGTAGATAAGTAGAGGTAAGAGTTCTACCAGTGTCTACAGCTCTTACATGCCTTAAATCAAAAATAATCCAAATACCAAAGAGAGATAGATACTTTGGGGAGGAATTCTTTGGCACTCTTCACTGCAGACTCACTTTTGAGAGAGCATCAAAATGTGAACTATTTTTAGAACTGCATCAATGAACTTACACTATCACATAGAGTTTTGAAATTTAATATCTTTATGGCTCCACCATTTTCAGAATCAATATGAAAAATCTTTGTCAGTAACCTCCCATTCTTTGAAAGAGATGTTTGGAAATGCTTGTAGTTTATCATGTTGAACTTTAGCTTTCAGATAGAGACAGAAATATAATTAGGCCAGAGAGATCAGCAAAGGCCATAAAGGCTGAGTATGCCTGTTCAGGAGTGGAACCTTAGCCCTGGAAGCCTGGAGGGCTCTGGATCACAAGGTTCCTTCCCCACCCTCTCCTCTCACAATATGGACATCCTGATCATTCCTGAACTGACAAGGAACTCAGGAGAGCCAGTAGGGGATCTTGGAAATTAATGACTCATTACCAAAGAAGAAAACGTATGCTTTGGTAGAGCATTCAATCCACACAGTTTAGCCTAATATTTATTGCTGTTGTATAGTAGTCACATATATTAGAAATGTGATAATGGCAAAGAGTAAACAGAAAAATTCCCCCTCTGTCAATGGAACTGTATATTTCAAAATGATAGAAGAAAAGATGTTAAATGATTTTAACCAAAAACATTATAAATGTTTGAGGAAACAAATCATGTTTAACCTGATTTAAACATTGTACATGTGGACAAGTATTAAAATGTCATATGGTAACCAACTAGTATAACTTTTAAGTTTGTGTATTAATTAAAAATAAAATTAATATAAGTTTTAAAAAATAAAAAATAAAATTTCAACTAAAACCAAAGGACAGAAGGAAAGTGAAATAAAAACCCCAGTGCCAACAACAGGCTCCAAGAACCACCAATCTCTTTCCTGTCCCTTTCATTTTTCAAATCAATCTGAATCCTCTCTTAATGGATGCAAATGAACATAAAATTCCATATGACTATACTATTTTCTTTCTATATTCTCACAAGACTTTTGCCCACATTAGTTTTAATCTGTGATAGAAAACCAAAACCCAGACTTCAGAAAATATTTAGTTAAATTATAGTTAATGTAACTAACACTAAATAAAAATTACTTTGTGTTTCATCCCTACTGTTTTAATGTTATCTACAACTTGGTCAGGAGTTTTACAGAGCACACTTAAATATTCCTTTCCTAAAGCTGCTTATAAAATGGTCCTAATCTATGGTACATTATATGGAGTTAGATTTCCTCCTGTCCTTTAAATTTACTAAACATGTAACCTGATGAGAATAGCTTAGCCTCTCCAAACTTGTTTCTTACCAGTAAAGTCAATTCAGTATTTACTAATATTACATTATATTGCATGCACTCGAGATACATTAATGAACACAATATATCTCAGCCATCAATGAGGTTAACTGTGAAAAAATGTCAACCAAGAAAACAGGAAAAGAAGACAGATGGCCAGGGAAGGGCTGTCCGGTGAAGCCATTGAACAGTCATCTGACAGTAGCAACCTGAAGCAACAGTGCAAGTCCAAGTGTTATATTAAGGAATAGTAAAGAGACCAGACAATCTTGAGAATGAGGAGGAGAAGAGGATAGGAGATGAGGTCAGCAGAAGAATAGCTCAGGCTAAGCCTACCACTGACCACAATAAGGACTTTAGCTTTGTCTTTAAATGAGATTGAGAGGCACCAGAAATTTCTGTTTGAAGGAATGTCATGTTCTTACCATGTTTAAAGACCATGTTTGATCAGGGGTAGGGATGCATCAAGAGATCAAATAAACAAAGTAATAATATGTACTACATGAGAAGCCTTACCATACATTTACCCCAGTGCAACACCAAACATATAACATTCATTAACTATAAAAGCAAACAAAGAACAAGGTTTCTCAGACACACCTTTAGGACTATAGCACTGTCTCCTTTCCCACAAGATGGAGGTGGATGTCAGGAATGCAGGAAACTCCAGCAGGAGGAGAACCTCATTCCCTCAGCAAGAGCCCAACCCAATAAAGGCTTTATATGGGTTCTTCTTTACTGGAGAGTAAGCAGGGGTTGCTGGAGATTATACACGTTACAATATGTTTCACATGATGATGTCAAAATTAGTGGATAGAAATTGAAGGACAAACATACTATTTGCATAACCCAAGGTTATCAGGGTATCATTTTAATCTATATTTTTAGTTGTAGATGGACATAATATCTTTTTTTAAAAATTTTTTATGTGGTGCTGAGAATCGAACTCAGTGCCTCACGTGTGCTAAGCAAGTGCTCTACTGTTGAGACACAACCCCAGCCCCGTATCAGGATCTCTCTCTCTCTCTCTCTCTCTCTCTCTCTCTCTCTCTCTCTCTCTCTCTGTTACTGAGGATTGAACTCAGCAGTACTTGATCACTGAGCAACATCCCCAGCCCAATTTTAAATTTTATTTAGAGACAGGGTCTCACTGAGTTGCTTAGCACCTCACTTTTGCTAAGGCTGGCTTTGAACTCACGATCCTCCTGCCTCAGCTTCCCAAACTGCTGAGGTTACAGGTGTGTGCCATGGTGCCTGGCCTGGGTATCTCTCAAAGTAATAATAATAACTCTTTGAGATACTGTCAAACATCAGTTTCACCAAGATTAACATCATCAATAATAAGATACATCAACATCACACACTCCTGATATGATTCACTATGATTTACTTTTTTGGTATTGACCCCCAAAACAAAACCTTAATCAAATCATTAGAAACAATCAAACAAATAAAAATGAGATGCATTATACAAATTAACTGACCACATTAGTGTTAAGGTCATGAGAAAAATAAGGCTGAGGATTTGTCACAAATTGAAGGAAACTAGATATATAGAAGTTAATTGCAATATGAGAACCTGAACTAAAACCTGGACAGAAAAAAGATAGTGAAAAGACAAGGAAAATTTAAATAAATTTTGTACCCACTAGCATTAAATTCTAATTAATAGTATTGATTTAGTCAGTTAATTAATAGTATTTTAGAATAGGTCAATGTTAACTTACTAGTTTTAAAAATTGTACTATAGTTGCACAGGATGTTACCCTGCAGTGATTGTTGCTACATTTCAGTAAGTCAAAAATTACTTCAAAATAAAATAAAATAAATACACAAACTTTTTCAATGTTTTTAATAGAAACATAATGTCAGATTTAACATGCTTTTTTGTTCTTCAATTTTTTATAATCAAAATCTATAAAATCCAATGAAACCTGGATCCCAGAAAACACATTTTTTTAAAGACTAACATATCAAACACAGCTCTTCCAGGTTACTGTGGTATATTTGTTTAGCTGAAATTAAAATGATATGATGCTCAATAAAATTAAAGGGATTTCTCTGTCACTCTGAGAGAAGGGTTAGTGCAGGAAGTTTATAGTCTTGTAAACTTTCAGAAGTGTTTGCTTCTCTTTCCTTTTGGGTAGAAAGTGTTTGGAAAGGGCAGCAATTGCTTTTTGTTGAAAAATTCAAGCCACTTGAATTATCTCTGGGAATAAACCAATTATCAATGTTAGGCATATATTGCTAATATGATTAGTAGGGGAGCCTCTGTTTCACAGCTGATGTTCTGTGAAGCATATTCTGAAGCACACCTTCCTGGGTGAAGTCTTATCTCTGTGTATGTAATCAACACATAATGACTGAATTGTAGCTCCAGGGGAATAAGATGAGCTTCCAAATCTACAAATATGGAACAGACATAATTATCAAGAAAGGCTTTTTGCCTTTCTTATTTTATTTCATTCATTGGTTCATTTTGGCAGCTCCTATTTTATTAAAGCTCTGAGAATTCTACTTTATTAAAGCTCTGGGAATTCTAATTTCCTCATCTATAAAATAGGACTAAAACACTAACTTAAAAGCTTAGTGTGAGTATGAGAATGGCTGAAAAAATACTTCCACACAGTAAGAATTCAAATGCATATTAGCCTCTTCAAAGACACTAAAGATTTTTTTTCCAAATAATAGGATGGTTGAGATAAAGTGAAATATTTTCTTCTTCTTTCTGTGTATTCTCTTGTCCCTTCTGACTTTTCCATCCCATTTCCTTTTCACTCTAGGTTACAAGAAAGCAGAAGAAACTGACCTCATGAATGAGTTAGGTTAAGTTTGTGTATTTATTTAGTAGATTTTTTTTTGTACTAAGGGCGATGAACCAGGGCTTCGTGCATACTACGCAAGCATTCTACCACTGAGCCTCATTCTCAGCCTTTTTATATTGAGGCAAGTCTCAATAACTTACCTGAGCTGGCTTTATCTTGTAATTTTTCTACCTGAGTCTTCTGAGTAGCTGGAATGACAAGTGTGCATCATGACAACCAGCTAATCTTTTTTCTTCCTTTGTAAGTCACTTGCCTCCATTGGCTTCTTGGGAGATACAAAGGATTGCAACTTTCTAGACACTTTCCTCTCATCCTTCCCATTATGTAGATTAATTTCCAAATGCAATCTTGGTCTAACAACTCATTTGTTGCCAGTCCCTGCCCTAAGTGTAACAAGATCTTTCCAGTAAGAAATCCAAGGGATTAAGCTAGTGATTAGCAAAGTGCAGAAACTCATTAAGCAGGATCTTCAACCTAACAAAATTTCTTTCACTCTTCCACTGAAAATAAACCTTTTCATTGAAATCAGGATAAGAGCAGAAAGTGGAGTAGAAAATTTGCTTTGTCCATAACCATCACCCCGATTTTAACAGCTGTACACTTCTACCTGCCAAAATGATGCTGTTGATCTCTATAAATTAGACAACTATGTAGCTCAAAATTAGATATTCACCACCCTTCTCAGCCTACCAGTCAATGGGGAATAACTGCTCAAAGTATGGATCTTAATGAGAGAGGTTGATGGAATGTACTGCTTGCACAACTCTGAATATATTACTAACCACAGTGTTGTACACTTTAAGTAGATGAACCATATGATATGTGAATTTTACATCAACAAACCATATTGAAAACAAAATATCCATGAAGCCAAAATCATCTACACTGTCAACCTGTGTTTCATATCTTGAAGTGAGCTGGGCATCAATGAAATTTTTACAGAACAAATTTTAGTTTCTTTTAGGAATACACACACACGTGTGCGCGCGCGCGCGCGCACACACACACACACACACACACACACACACACACACACACATATATATATATATATATATATAGTGTTTCCTAAGGGAATTCCTACATAATGGCCAGAACCTGGAACAAGGATGCCTGATAAACATCTGTTAATAAGAATCTGTATGTTTTTGATATTCACATTTCTACAATTATGTGAGAAAATGCTTAGAGGAAACATTTTTATATATATATAAATCTAATTTTTGGCATTATAGTTTTCTGTTTGCTTGAATTTTTTTCAATATTTTTCATGTGCATTGTAATAACTCAGTTAATTTTTTTTAAAGTTAATTGTTAAAACTCATCTATCCACAGAAAAATTACAAAAAAGAGCCCAATGCTTCTTTAGCAAACCACCCAATGTTGTAGACAAACATTATGTCCTTGGAATAAGAAAAAGATAATATAGTGGTAAATACATTCAAAATATTAATGTCAACAAACTTCTCTACTTATAGCAACTCCCATGCTCAGTAAGATTTCATCCATAACATATCAACTGCTTATCTTTACACATTTGGAGACAACCGCCACATTTACCTTAACAAACCCACCCACAAAACACTACAAGTACTGAAATCAATTGCATTTCTACCTCATTTTATGAAAAACTACTATGAATTGCCAGTTTGTATTTCATACTCATTTTCAAGTGAAACTGCCAGAGGCTTCAGATGTAACAAGGACTTAGACCCTTCACTTGTGCTTGCAAATGTACAATGGACAAATCAAAACAGGATGAAAACTTTCTCTGGACCAGTCCCTAGGATTCTGGGAACAACAGATCTGATCAATAAACCTCTCCTGATGAAAAGAAAGTACCCTAGCAGGCAAGAGCACTTATTCCAGACAAGGACAGTCTAACCAATCTTCAATAATGATCAGCCAGATGGTTCCAATACTGATCAACCAGACCGCAGTTTGATCAAGACAAGTGAACTATGCATAACTTGTCTATAATCTAGGAGCTCACGTCAGTAGTCCTGAAGACAGGACCAAAAATGCTGGTCCCCTTTGTATTCTTATAGAGCTATTCTAACTAAAGTTCCTTTCCTGCTTTTCACTATTGCTCTTTCTATTTGGTTTCTAGAGCAGATGACCAAGTTATAAACAACAAAGCCTGCTTTACATCTGAGGCACCTATGAGGTCCCTTTTCACCCCAATTCTTGCAAATACACCAGAACAATTTCAAACATTTTGCTCAGAGAAACAGGTATAAGTTTATTAGAAGGGGTAGGGAAAGAGAAAAAGAGAGAGTAGGTCCTCTCGGAGATTACAAGGACAATGTGACTCTCCCTACCCTATTTAACTGGAAGTCTCAGGGAAGTTTCCAAAGAGTCCTGCCCAGGTCCACCTTCTGACTTTTGACTGACAGCATAGGAACTGAATGTACCACCTGGAGGAGAGATTGACATAGTGCTCATGGAGCTGAAGTTTAAGCAAATTTAGTCCCAGGTTTTTGAATGAATTTTCTGCTTAATAGGCTTATTGCCTTTTACTAGCAATTAAGCAAGTTTTCTTTGTGAGGATGTTGGTTGCCACAGCAATTGGGTTGGTAATAGGGAGGATACAGATAAACAGGTAGGGTATAACCTGATCTTTAAAAAAAAATAGTTTTCTTTGGGGGAAAATTATGGCTATGGAGGTTTTAACATTTTTCATGTCCCTATCTTCCAGGTGTTTGCCTGTCAGACAAGGCTCCTCATGGTTTTTATTCATTCTACATTTTACTCTATCCTTCTCAGGACTCTGGCTTTGGACTTCAGTACCATAAAATCAGTCATCTCTTCTGAGAAGTGTGCTGTTTTCCAACAAAATATGCACACAATACCCATCTACCTTTTCTGCCACACAAATGTCCTCCTCACTCAGCTTAACAGAGGTTCAGGGGAACAAGGGCTCCAGTATTAAGATGCACGTGCCCAGAGGTAGAGTGTTAATAGTCTTCAACATAAAGGTTGAGAGGAGTCAGCCCAAATAGTCCTGAAGCAGTAGCTTCCACTTAGTAATGATCTCAAACATCTGTGCTGTGGAATGCATGAAGAGCTTTCCAAAAGTATCCCAGGCTCCTTGCCTGGCTGTAACTTTCCCATGTTTCCCTGAGACAATTAAAGACCCCATAAAATCAGAACCTCTTAAGAGTAAGAGAATAGAATCTCTAAGGGGGAAAATGAGACAACAATCTCATCCCCCCCCCCAAAAAAAAGGTAAATGCACTTCTAGGACCTCATCTTATAGCTTTTCAAGTCATTAAAAGTATGGTATCTCTTCTTCACCACCCCCTCACTCTCTCCATCTATGGACATCAAAATCAGACGCATGGCAGGGGTGTAGCTTAGGGTTAGAACACTTGCTTAGCAGCAGCAGACCCTGGGTGTCAAGTTCAGAACTGTAGAAACAAAGAAACAAACAAAACCTCATAAAGCCAGGATGGCTTCACCAACCTATCTCCAAAATAAACTGCACAAAAACAAGAAATCTGTTTTGGAATCGCCACAAAATGCCAAAGGCAAACCAACTCCCAGAGCCTTTAACTTGTTCCTCAGTATGATTTGTGCTTTCACACCATCTGTGTTCTCTCATAGTTTCAGGTGCTAGCCCATACCACCAGCTTTATATAGGCTGTGCGCCCAATAAGAGAAATATAAATGCTCCCAGGCTCTGAACTGACAGCCCATTTCTCCAGGCTGAAGTGTGTGCACAAGAAAAGAACACCCTTTGACACTGCTCAAAAACAGTGAAAATTCCTAGACTCCACAGAGCGCATCCCTGAACCACCTGCACTTGATAAAAACGGGTCCCTGTTCTTTTTCCAAGAGCCAGTCTGACACTCTTGGTCAGAACTGTTTCTCCTTTCTGACCCCAGCAGAAGCCCCAATACAGCCGCCCTGAGTATCAAAGCTCTATTGATCCACTTTCAGTCCTACTGAAATAACTAACAGACTCCTGTCTCCAGCATCATGCCTTCCTCAGTGGAAAGGGCTTAGTGTCTCTCGGTTCCTTCTTGGGAGGAGACCTGTGTGGACTCTGGATGGAGCCCGCAGCCCTGGCAGAGCCCCTCTCTGGGATGACCCCACCGCACCCCTTTGCCTGGGGCCGAGCACTCACCGCTGTCCACTCCTGAGCAGGAGCAGGGCTGCTCAGCTCAGAGTTGCCGGTTGTGCGAACCTCAGGGACCAGGCTTAGCCCCTCGAGGCTCTGGCTTTGGGGCCAGAACGCTGGCGGTGCCATTCTGGAGGGTCTCCTTCCCAACTATCTCTCCAACCCAGGCAAGAATTGAAGAAAAACGGCGGAGTGTGTTCTGGCTGATTACAACAAACACCAGGACTTGAGAACCCTGGTCACCAAGAAGACTGTCACAGAGCATGCAGGGACCAAACCAATAACTCCGTTTTTACAGGAAAAGTGAACAAAGGTTAATACAGAATAGGATAGCACAGGTGTGTGGTGTCCCTGTATGCATGTGTGTCAGGAAGCAATAAGATGTTAAAAAGCCCAGATGCTGTGACAGGACCACTTTACTTCATATAATTTGCTTTATACGGCAGACTGGAGTCCAATAAAGAAATAATTCATTTGCTTATAAAGTTAACAGGTTAACCAGCTATAGTGGCACAGGTGTATTCCCAGCTACAAGGAGGCTGAAGTAGGAGGATCAAAGATTCCAGTCTAGCCTAGACAATTTAGGCTATTTTAAATTAAAAAAATAGAAAAGGACTGCAGATGTAACTCAGTGGTAGAGCAACCATGAGTTCAAACCCCAGTATGAATAAAATCTTAGTTAATTAGCCCTATTATAAATACAGTGGGGAAAACATTAATTGGCATTAGTAATAATTAACCTGGAGAGTCAGAATAGTAAAGAAAGTAACATTGATCCTTGCATTATAGCTTGAAATGTCAATTCTGAGAGTTCACCATGCTCAATTTCTATAGTCATAAGGATCTTTGGTTTAAGTAAACTTTTATTGAAGTAAATATGTATACAAACAAAAATGTAGAAAATCTTTGCAGACATCTTGATGTATATTTACAATGTGAGCACAGCTGTATATATGCCACCCCAAATTTATATTTATAAATTAAATTTTATACATATATATATAATTAAATTGATATATATAATTTATATATGAAATTATTTAATAGAATTTTATATTTAAATTTTTATTTAATAGAACTTATATATACAAAATTTAATTTTTTGTGTTACTTGGGATTGGACCCAGGGTTTCTCTAACACTGAAATATATTCCTAGCCCTTTTTATTTACTTTGAAACAAGGTCTCACTAAATTGCTGACTGGTCTCAAAGTTATTTTCTTCTTGCCTTGGCCTTCAGAATATCTGAGATTACAGGCATAGGCCACTAAGTCTGTTCCAAGAAAGTTTATGCATCTCTTTTTGAGGGATCAAACCCTTGAGAATGCTAGGCAATCATTTTACCACTGAGCTACATCCCCAGATCTGCCACCCAGAGTTTTAAAAAGAGCATTACCAGAAATTTTCCCATTATCCTAATTGTTATTCCTTCTAAATATCACCACTATTCTAATTTTTGTACATTAATTTTTAATTATGTTTATGTCATTATGATTATTGTTATTATTGACATTGCTGGATATGGGACCCAAGGCTTCACCACATGCCTGCACTGGTTCATGCATGGCCCTCACGGGAAGAAGGGGAAGGGTGCTGTCATGCACTTATTTTTGAGAACTTGCCCATTCCTGTTCTCTCTTGCTAAGACTTGTCATTGAGTAATACACAAGCTTTTCCTGCAATTTGATGACAATTAAATCAGTTCAAGACTAATAATTCTCTATTTATGGTATTTTGCATCTATGTATAAAGTGTTTATAGTACCTTCAAATATATGTCCTTATTTTATCTCCTCCCCATCCTGGGAGAATATATTCTAATACACAAGTAGAAAAGAAGTTAGTTTTTTTTGTGCTAAGAAGTGGCAACTTCACTTTGTGGCATATGGCCTGGAATCTTGGACCACAACCTTTCAGTTCTACTATCTTTATGTCTGGAACTGTTACATTTTTATGGCAGTTTAGATTTACTCTTTGGCTCACGGGTAATTAAGAGGAAATTAAAAAAAAATCTAAGTGAGGGCTAGGGTTGTGGCTCAGAGGTAGAGCACTTGCCTAGCATGCATGAGGAACTGGGTTCAATCCTCAGCACTGCATAAAAAATAAAATAAAATAAAGGTATATGTCCACCTACAACTAAAATATAAATGTTTAAAAAAATGTAAGTGACTTAATTTTATGTGTAATGCTTATTCCTTCGTTGATTTTCAAAATTTATAATTGAAAAAATGCTGCCTGAGCAACAGATTTTGATATATTTGTACAACATATAAATAATAATTCTTGGAGATGTGAAATAAGCAAAACCAAGACATTGATTCATGTCTTACATGCACTTTGTTCACCAGTCTGAACATAATTTTATACAGTATTTTAAATAATTTTGTGAATTAAAATTTTATAGTGTGAAATTTGTCACATCTGGCATTATATTAATGATAAAAAGTTTCTGATTTTAGAAATTTCAGATTTCTATTACTATCAGCAGGTACTGTGTTGTGTATCTTGATGCTCTGCTATTCAGTACCAAAGAATGCATAATAGTTAAATGGTTGCATATGATATCATTTATCATTATTAAATTATCTTTTTAACAGATAGAACATTCACTATATAATCTCCTGAGAAATGGTCTTAATACCACTTAAAAACTTGTTCTTGCCTTCTTTCTTTTTTTCTTCCCCCAGTACTGGAGACAATTTTTGGCCTTGCACATGCTAGGTAAGTGCTCTATGAATGAACTACATCCTTAGCCATTTTTATTTCTTATTTTGGGGCAAGGTCTCACTAAGTTTCATAGGCTCACCTGGAACTTAAAAAAATCTTTCTTTCTTGATCTCCAGAGTAGCTGGAATTGCAAGCACGAACTACCATACCCAGCAAATGTAACAACTTTTTCAAAATATTTAGTCCCTTTTTCTTTTTCTTCTCTCAGTGATAGAATCCAGGGTCTCCAGCACACTAGGCAACTTCTCTGCCACTGAGCTACATACCAACCTGCATATTTTTCTAATTGCTTTATTTTTAACTTTCCTTTGAATGGACTTTTTATAAATATTCTATAGATACATTTTTTATTTTTTAACAAATTATTTAAAATATTGTCATCTATCAAGTGTTTAATTTACTCTAATTTCATGCTGTTGTCCAATTTCTATCATATTATTTTTTTCATCCTGTTCTTATTCTTTCCTGTTACTTTTTAATTTTCTTATCTTTTTTTTAGTCTCAATTTTTTTCCTTTTTATCTTAATATATATAGTAGATTTGCTTCCAGAATACTCAGTATTTGTGTTTAATACTTAAACCTATGCTTTTCAACAATATCAAGAATAAAATAGTATCCATTAGCTGTTTTGAAATTTAAAACACATTTTGAAGTCAAAATTGGTTAGTTAACATTCTAATTTTTGGTGCACTGTGTTTTAAAATACTTTGTTGTGGCTTATTTTATGAAAAACATAGAAACTCAGAGAATAAGACAAGAGCTAAATAGCAGAATTGTGTTCTAATTGTGAGCTAAATAGCAGAATGTATGTCCTCTATTTGCTATATTTTAATATTCTTTTCTCTTTTCATTGTCTGTTTCATATGGTAGCTGTGTCCTGCACAATTCATTTCA